>NC_136272.1:60750687-61222917 GCF_964187855.1 Myxine glutinosa
TGCGACATTACGTCACTCCTACGGACGTGAAAACATTTGTTTTCCTTAAAAATATATTTAAAATAAATAAAATAGTACATAAATTAACAATAAAAGAAGCTAAAAAAACAATTTAAAATACAATAAAAAGCACATTAAAAATATATAAATATGTACGTACAGTATACTGTACGTACGCGCAACTGCCGATTCTCATTCAAAACAGAGGCGACGTACAGTATTCCTTTACTGTGTCTGTGTTAGCCATGGGTCCGAAGAAGGATAATGCTAGTGTTTCCAAGCGTAATGTGGTTACGATGGACGATAAGGTAAATCTGATTAAAAGGTATGGAAAAGGTGGAAAAGTGTCGGTGATAGCGCATAGACCTTATTGCGAATCGGAACCGCAATGCGTCATGGGATCGGAAAGGGGCAATAGCGCTGCCACAAACTACACCATGGAATTGCAGCTGGCCCGGTTTTTAAACCATTGATATTAAAATAAAAAGTAGTCTATAACCACCGGAATTTTATGCTGATTCCGAATCTGTGTCTAAAACTTTTCTCCGATGTGTAGTTCTTGAGTTATAAGCGGACATCCAGACAGACACACACACACACACGCACACACACACACACACACACACACACACACACACAGACACTCCTCCTTTATATATATATATATATATATATAAACATACACACACACATCACGATATCTCAAAAAGTTGTGGACGGATTCGGACGTAACTTGGTGCACGAGTTGGGTAGGCGACAAGAATGAGCCAATTAGCTTTTGGTTCAAGTCCGAATCCAGATCCGGCTTATCAGCAGGATACAAAACGTAAACTGTTCACCTTTCGGAGGTATGCGCTCTACCGAGCACCGTTCTAGTTTATCATGTTATAAACATGTACATTTATAAAATCTATTCTTTCAAAGTAACCAGCCTACTGAAGTTCATTTGCATGGTGAATGCAGTCTTCTCAAGATACAACTGAAAGGTGTTTACTAAATCACTCGTTATTATTATTATTATTATTATTATTTTGACTATTATTATTGACTATTATACTGGTTATTATTATACTGGTTATTATTTTGACTTATTATTATATTACTGGTTATTATTATTGACTAAATTGCGACAAAAAGGGTTGGCGGCAGGAAGGGCATCCGGCCGTAAAACATTGCTTCAAAAAGGGGACCGAAAAACAACAACCACGGTCCCCGAAAAAGGCCAACCCCCGCTTTGCGGGGAAAAATGGCCTCTAAAGGTGTTTTTTTATTTTTTTTTAATTGACTAAATCACTAAATCGGCAAAGGTCACTGTGACTAATGACACGGACTTGCCAATTGGGTACCACATAATTAATGGTCTTTACTGTCCAGAAAAATGATGCATCCAGCAGCTACAGGCTGCATACGAAACAACAACTGTCTATACTTCAGCATGCCATACATCTCTTTTTGCAATAATATTTTGTTTTATTATAATTACCTTGTTTAGAAAATTGCTTAGTTTAGCTGCTTCTGATGTCACCCACTTTCGAGTACCCATGAAGTGGCCGATGGGAGGATTTGAAAACTCATCGTACTCATTGCTGGTAAAAACAAAAGAAAATCCTGTCCCTTGCGCTGCCACACCGTGTGCCATCATGGCGCCTAAGAACAGATCAATATATTGTTATGGATCTCGACGTCGGCCTTTTCCCCTTACCAAGGGGGGTTGATCCCCTTGTCTGTCACTGACCGGCGTGAGTCCTCGAAGCTACAACATCCTTCCCGGACCGACGGTAGGTAGGGCTTGTTAGGCCTAGGGGTTCGCTACGTACCTAATTACTACCGCCAGCCGGGAACGAGGGAATAACTTCTGCTCGAACCACGGTTTTAGATGGACTAGTTGCCGAGCGGTTTTAGCAACCCGGAGTTCGAGCCGTTAACAAAGACTAACCCGATTCATAAGCGTTGGCCGAAATCGCACCACAGGTACTCAATTAAAAAATCACGAAAGCGATCGGATGTGAATGAAAACCAAAGTAAAGGGAGAACAGGTATTTATTAATTATTTACACAAACCAAAATCAAAGAGAAGAAAAGAAATGTAATTTACAGGGAAAGAAGACACAGTGCAATTCTTCAAAACAAGCTTAACTTATACCCACAGGACAGAACAAACAGACTCTCACGAATAGGGAATTGCAGGTAGAATTGGCTGGAGGGAGAGAAGGTTCAGGTGGGACAACCGGGCTGGAAGGTTTTTGCAGGTCCGCTCCGGGCTGGAAACGAGGAGCCGGCAGCTCCACGTATTCGGCTCTACACCGGCAGCTTCCTCAGGCGTACTCTGCCTCGTGCGTGTCCTCTGACTCGTGCGTTCTCAATCGTGCTCCCTCGTTCATCTGCCTCCTTATGCACCTGCGGTCCCTCACTCATCTGCTCCCTTACGCATCTCCGGTGGGGGCTGATGCAACGGGTTTTATAGCCACGCCCTCGAACCTGCTCGATGTTTCTTTCTCCGCCCTCTCAAGCCAAACCCACTCATTCTTGGTTGGTCGGCAAGGGCTTCTGGCTCCACCTTTTGATGACGATGGGCGGGCCACGCCCTTCTTCTCCGAGCTGAAGCACATGGGCAATGGAGGGTGAATGCAGTTGGTAATGTAGGCGAATGCAGTTGGTAATGGAGTCTTTGGGACGATTGAAAAGGGGATCTATCTTATTTCATTTGGTGCAGCGCAAGGTCAACTAGTGGAGACACAGCCTTAAACTGAAACACATAATAAAGAAATAACTATAGAGAGGTTCTATGGTTTTCTACATGTGTGCGATGGACTAACTAAAGGACGACTTTTGATCTTCACATGAATGGAGGTATTTACAAAGAATCATTACATTATTTACAAGGGGGTATATTTACAATCAATTACACAAAGTGCACGGTTTCCCAAATCCGTTACAATATATATATGTATAAGGAAAGTGTAACTAGAACCACTTGCCCTGTATTCACGAACATACACAGTATGAAGAGGAACTGTTTTCGATTGCTACATTGAGTTGACAAAGATGTGTTTGTCCTCAGGATCTACTATTTAACTACTTTGAGAATTCTCCACCCTATTTATTACGCTTATTAATATTTTTATTTACTTTTTGTCCATGTAAGTTTAACCCATAATTGTTGTTTTTATTTTGGCCCATTTGCTAGCCTGGCCACAGCACCCCAATTGGTATTGCCATCCACTGTGTATGGGTTTACGTTCTTCCGCCATCACTGCAGCAAGTGCTACAGCCAAGTTATCCCTGCAATGTCATTAACGGTTTAATTTGCTTTTGCTCTGCCTGGCATTCTTGCATTTCTCACAGGTCTCCGGTTTTGCACAACTTCCTTAAACTAGCCCTGACGAAGAATCCCAAAAAGCGACCGACAGCTGAGAAGCTTCTAACTGTGAGTGGACACTAAGACTTGCCATCGGCACACTCTCTGAGCAAAATGTGATGGAGATAAATGAAAACGTTTTGTTTTTTAACATTTTCCTTCTGAAGAGTAGTAGTTGTTTTTCCAAATGGAAAGTTCATCTTGTATATGAGGATGGTTGTTCTAGTGTGAAAGTAAAATACATCTGTTATTTTTTCTCATTTCGTTATTTATCCTTTTAAATAAATGAATTGATCAGGGTCACCCAGATAGCTCAGATGGCAGAGCACAGGTATGGTTCACCAGAGACCTGGGTTTGATTCATGGTCTGGGCATGTAATTTTCCCACATATATCAATTTAATTTGTTTATCCTTTAGTCAAAGTTTTGGATTTATAGTGGACAAGTGGAGCAAGTCCCAAATTTGATGTGGTTAACTTGCCAAACTCCATCTTTGATACTCTTTACCAATCATGCACTCAATAACTTTCAGAGATTTCCTTTCTTTCTTCGTCTTGGTGTTCTCGTGTTGTCATGCTCTCTCGATACCTTCACCTCTCGCATACAGAGTAGACGTGCTGCAATCTATTGGGTTATACTTAAATGTAGTTGGTGTACACAACTTGTCACATACATTTTTTTAAAAGTGGAAATGGCGAGGGGTTGGGCTTGGGGATGGAGCGGGTTGGGGAGAGGTTGGCACATCCATGGGGAAAGATGGATGCATTTAGCAATTTGATGATGGGAAGTTGGGCACATCCATGGGGAAAGATGGATGCATTTAGCAATTTGATGGGAAGTTGGGCACATCCACGTGGAAAGATTCATTTAGCAATTTGACGATGGGAATTTGTGCACTGCCATGAAGGAATGAAAGTTTGGCACATCTATGTGGAAAGATGGATGCATTTAGCAATTTGATGATGAAAAGTTGGATACAGCAATTTGACAATGGGAATTTGGGCACAGCCATGATGGATTGGAAGAGTAGAGGAATTCAGTATGCCATGTGTGGAGTTCTGGCCTTGGATTCCATAGGCAGAGAGTTTGGAGAGCACGGCACGATGCCAGTCTGTATCAAAATCACGAGACATGAGAGAGATACGGCCCTAATCTCGTGTCTGGCATTTAGGGCCTGCATCCCTTGTTGGGAGAGTAGAATCAGCATGTCCAAGATGGAGTGACCTGGTCTGAAACCAAATTCGTGATCTGGGATGAAGTTGTTGGAGAAAAGGAAGGATTTCATGTCAACTGCGATGATGGATTCCTTGACCTTGCTGATGTTTGGAAGTCACCTGATGGATCTGTTGTTGAGGGGATCCATTTTTGCTCCATTTTTATGTAATGCAGTGATATTAGCGAATTTCCAAACAGATTGGAGATGACCCAGGGAAAATGACAAGGTGAAAAGGGCAGAGAGAGGATGTGCAAGAGCAGCAAAGCAGGATTTTTAGGACGCGTGAACGTTCTTATGTTGGCAGAATTGTCTGAACACTCTGTCTGTTTTTCCATCAATCATTTCATCTCATGCTTTGGTTTGTCTTTCTTTTGTCAGTTTATTTTTCTTTCGAAATTTGAGATTTTGTAATAGATTTACTCCACAGTGAAAATTGGACACTTGGAATCATATTTTTCCAAAATTATTGGCAAAGCAATAGGAAATTCCACTAAGGGCCCATCTACATATTACTTGTGCAAAATGACAGAATTTCCTCCACTCCCCTCCCCTCCCATCCTCCCCTCCCATCTCTATGTCCTCTCCCTTCTCTATCTCGTCTCCCTCCTCTATCTCCTCTCCCTCCTCTATGTCGTTTCCCTCCTCTATCTCCACTCCCTCCTTTATCTCCTCTACCTCCTCTATCTCCTCTATCTCGTCTCCCTCCTCTATCTCCTCTATCTCGTCTCCCTCCTCTATCTCCTCTTTCTCCTCTGTCCTTTCCCTCCTCTATCTCCTCTCCCTCCTCTATGTCATTTCCCTCTTCTATTTCCACTCCCTCCTCTCTCTCCACCCCCTCCTTGCTCTCTCAAGGGACCTTTAATTTTTCACATGACCTTTAACTGAGATAAAACACAAGTGGGGTGACATCTAATGCTGGCGGAGGCATATTCCTCGACACATTTGTGTCAAATTCTACTTCATATTTCTAAATTATATTCCATTCCTTCAGTTGTCTTTCTTGTTCCCCCACGCCCACCCCAATTTCCCCCACTCCCCCCTCCTCCGACCACCCTCTGGCCATCAATTGTCAATAACAAGAGATGTATTTATGATGTAGTTCTTCTGTGCTGGATTTTCATATTAAGATAGGAGAGGAGAGGTTAGAAGGAGTAGCAGGAAAAGGGGGAGGAATATGAAGACTGGAATATGAAGATCGAGAGGGAAGGAAGATGTCTGGAGTTTGCAAGGAAGGTGGAGTCAGAAGTTCTGCCACATTTGCAGATGTCCATGAATAGCCAATCAACAATTACTTTCATTCAAGACTAGATCGATTGAAAAATGTTATTTGCTGTTGTTTTCTACTGCTCTTTCAGCCCCACTCATCACAGGATGATTCGCTGTGCTTTTCAGGGTGTGTAAGGCCTAAATGGGTGGTAAAGGTGCAGACAGTGCAAGTTAGAAAGTTGACTGCTTCAAAGAAAATGCTCGTGTTTGTGAAAATTCAAATGGTACCTATGATACAACAACAACAACATGCATTTTAAGGCCATGTTCCCTGCGAGAGCGGGGGTTAGCCTTGCGGTCCCCATGACAATCTTCTCCATTTTGCCCTATTTTCTGCATCTCTCCTTGTTAACCCCCTTGCCCGCATTTTTTCTTCCACCATCTTTAGCCAAGTCTTTCTCGGTCTTCCCCGTCCTCTACTTCCTTCTACATTAACTTCCATCACTCTTCTCAACCAGTCACTTTCATCCTTCCTCAATACATGACCAAACCATCTCAACCTGTTCCTCTTTACAGCATCAATCACAGGCAATATTCCCATCATCTTTCGCAATTCATCATTTGTCTTCCTCTCTCTCAACGATACTCCGCACATCCATCGAACCATTCGCATTTCCACCCTTTCCAGCCTTCGTTGCTGCTCTATGTTCATTACCCATGTCTCGCTCCCATAAATCATAACACTTCTCACACATGCAGCATACACCTTTCCCTTCAGCTTCAGCGACACTCTCCTCCTCATCAGCACGCCACTCAGTTCCCGAAACTTCTTCCATGCACATCTCACTCGAGCAACCGTTGCCGAGTCTGATCCACCTTCTCCATTCAGCATGTCTCCGAGGTAGCAAAATGTTTTCACACCCTCCAGCTTCATGCCGTCTCCAAGATCCAACTCAACATTTCCTCCATCTGCAGCTCCCTCTGTGCACACCTTACATTTGAATGTAGCTGCCACACTGGTTAATGACCCTCTCAGACCACTACATTTTTGATGAACCCACTCAGCACACATTGTACATTGAATGGAGTTCACTCCGACACCCTTCCTGCACACAGCACATGGCCACTTCCCAGTTCTTTCCACATCACCACATGCTTTATTACTTGCCATCACCTTTGTCTTTCCGATATTCACCTTCAGACCTTTTGTCTCCATACATTCCTTCCACTTGTTCATCTTTTCCTTCAGTCCATCCATACTTTCCGCAATCAACACCAGATCATCTGCATACAACAACTCCCACGGTAAACCCTCCTTTACGGTCTGAGCCAGCACCTCCATCACAGCTACAAATAGTAGTGGACTTAGTACCGACCCCTGATGCACTCCCACCTTCAGCTCAAACTCACCACTGTTCCCGTCCTTCGTCCTTACAGCTGTGCGTGCTCTTTTGTACATTGCCATCACTACTCTGATCAACCATTCCTCCACTCCTAACTTCCTCAATGCCCATGTCAATACTTTGCGTGGAACCCTATCGAATGCCAGATCAACAAACCCAAAAAACAACTTCTTCCTCTTATCCATGTACTTCTCCTGCAACTGCCTCACAATGAAAAGCGCATCTGTCGTTCCTCTTCCTGGCATAAATCCAAACTGCATTTCGTCGATCTTCACTTTCTTCCTTATCCTCCTCTCCAACACCCTTTCCAATACCTTCATTCCATGCTCCAATAACTTTATCGCTCCAGCCAACGAGCCACACTCCAGAGGGTCACCTTTCCCCTTGTATAGAGGGACGAGGGTACTGAGTTCCCAATCCACTGGAATGCGGCCTTCTTTCACCACCAGATTACAGATCTCTGTCATTCTCTTCACACCCCAACTTCCTGCTGCCTTCAACATATCTCCCACAACTCCCGTCGGCCCTCCCGCTTTTCCACTCTTCATTGCTTTTATCGCTTCCTCAACTTCCTTCTCAGTTATCTTCTCTGCCGGTCCTAAAACTGGGTTACTCTCTATGTTGCCATCCCATTCATTCTCTGTATTCAACAGCATTTCCATATATCTTTTCCATCTTCCTTTAATTCCATCTGGGTCGACAACGATTTGTCCCACTTCATCCTTCAAGCAACTCACCCCCATCACATCACACCTCTCTTTCGCTATGTGCTTTGCAATCCTGAATACTGCTTTCTGACCCTCTTCCGAATCCAAGCGTTCTCCGAACATTTTCCTACATGCCTCCTGCGCCTTTGCTACCTCTTTCTTTGCAGCCTTCCTGGCTGCCTTATAACTTTCATGCTCTGCTGTTTCTGCTCCCGTACCCTTCGCCTTCTGCCACTCTTTGAACTTATTCCTCTTCTCGTCAATCCTCTTTCCAACCTCAACATCCCACCACCATGTTTCCGAGTGCCTCGGTGGTCCTTTTGTCCATCCACATACCTCACCAACGGCTCCCAACAGACTAGCTTTCATTGACATCCAACCACTTTCAAGCTCAACCACATCATCCTCTACCCTACTCAGCCTCTCTTTTAATGCCTCCCTTACTGTCACCTCTTTCAACCTCCACACCTTCATTCTCGGTTGGTACTTCACCCGCCGAGCTCTCCTCGCACCTTTCACCCTTATGTCGCAGACAACCAAGTGGTGCTGTGAAACAGCCTCCTCCCCCGGGATCACCTTTGTGTCCCGGAGGTGCCCCCTATCTCGCCGACGCACCATCAGGTAGTCGACGGTTGTCGTCGACCCACCTGACGTGTATGTAACAAGCTTATTGTCCTCTTTCTGGAACTGAGTATTACAAATCAACAAATCAGCTCCATCAGCAAACTCCAAAATCCTTTCACCTTCTCCATTTCTCACACCATATCCGTAACCCCCATGAACTCCCCCAAAACCATCCATACTCCTTCCCACATGTCCATTCAGGTCTCCTCCCACCACAACATCTTCCTCATCTTTCACGTTTTCCATCAGCTTCTCTATCGCACACCAGAACTTGTCCTTCTCTTCATCGCTTCGACCAACCTGCGGAGCATATCCCGAGATGACGTTCACCAAGAGCTTTCCAATCATCATTTTCACCATCATCAACCTATCACTCACTCTAGTCACACTCACCACACTGTCTCCAAACTCCTCAGAAAACAGGACACCAACACCATTCACGCCCTCCGGGCACCCTTGCCACACAAACTTGTATTTCTGTCCCTGCCTACCCTTCACCATTCTCACACCACTTCCCTTCCATCTCGTCTCTTGCACACAACATATGTCCACTCTTCTTCTGACCAATACTTCCACCACTTCTCCTGATCTCCCTGTCATTGTCCCCACATTCCATGTCCCAAACCTCAGAAACCGATCTCCACTTCGGGCTGCACCCTGCCCATATGTACTTGTGATTGTCATGGTACCTATGATAATGGGGGAAAATTAGGGTTACACTCTGATATATACATGTCACACCGTTGTCCTTTCTTTCACAATAAGGAATTTGATCATATTGGCTACACGTTGATCGATCAGTTTTCGTAAACAAGAATGAAGTAAAATTGTCTGGATTAGGTTATGCACGTGAGACTTCGATGTGTCCTAAATGTGTGCTGCTCCTGTGCTGCTTGCAGCATGCTTTCTTCCAGCAGTCGCTATCCCGAGTGCTGGCCACGGAGCTGCTGGATCGGGCAAGCAACCCGGAGCATCCACAGAACTCCAGTATGCCCGACGCCGACGACGAGGAACAGGAGGTGATTCTAGGAAATCTGGTGGCTCAAAACATCCTGGTACACTACAATGGTTAAAGTGTGTGTTTCAGAATGAGGTCAAATGTAAATAGTGTTAACGTGTATAAAATGTATATGAACGTGTTAGGGTAGCTGTTGCGCAGATGGACGGGCCACAGTTTGTTATTATTCATTTTTCCCCACAGTATGGTTAATGAGCACTTGCAGTGATATTCCAGGCAGTTGTGTTCGGCCTTGTTGTCATGGAGTTATTGAGCCTATTCCATCCTTCAGATCTTTTGAGATGCAGTTTAGAATCTCTGATTACACGTTGGCGTAAGACCACGTGATTTCGCATAGAATTATTGAGTTATCGAATGTTGTAGAAATATATTATTTAGCGCACCAATAAGTTTGTTCTTTTTACAGAGAGTTGCTTGAATAGTCTGATTAATTACTTTATAGTCCTTTGTGATTATCTTTTTTTTTTCTTTAGTATTGTTTCTTCATTTTCTTCTTCTTCTTCTTCTTCTTTATCTGCTCTCCTTATTTCACCTTGTTTGCTCTTTTTCGCCCCACCATTCTTCCCACACCCACTTTACTTTCACTCCACCCCCAATTTCCTTCTCCATTTACCTCATCATCAAACACACACACCTTTCCCCACCTTCACTTCCCTTTACTTCCATCCCCACCTTACTTTCCTCCACCATTTTGTACCTTTGTGTCTCAGCATCTGAAACGCGCCTGTGTGCGCAGGCTTCCCTTTATCCCTCAGCAGAGGCTCTGCCTTCCATACCTACTGCAGGTAGAGCTGCCTGTGCTTCTCACAACCATTAATCCTGAGCTTTTTCAGCAAACCCCTTTTATAAACTCACCTGCTGCTCAGGGAAACTTGCATGGCCTTTGTAACTTGTGTAAATGGTCGTATAGTGAGTGCATAAACCGACAACAATTGTATACAATCCCCGGTAGAAGGCAAACTTTTGCATATATCCAATTTGTACATATTTATTGTGATCCTCCCAGATATGCAAGCATTACAGACTCGACAGCTGCCATGTATTTCACTTTTTAAATTGGGTATGCATGCGTTTGTGTTTGTGTGTACAGATAGGTTTTGGTTTCAGACGGAAGCCAAACAGTTCAATCTTGGTTTCATCAGACCAAAGAATCTTGTTTCTCACAGTCTGAGAGTCCTTCAGGTGCTTTTTTGCAAACTCCAAGAGGGCTTTCATGTGGCTTTCACGGAGGAGAGGCTTCCGTCTGGCCACTCTGCCATAAAGCCCAGATCGGTGGAGTGTTGCAGTGATGGTTGTCCTTCTGGAAGTTTCTCCCATCTCCACACAGGATCTCTGGAGCTCAGCCAGAGTGACCATCGGGTTCTTGGTCACCTCTCTTACCAAGGCTCTTCTCCCCCGAGTGCTCAGTTTGGCCGGGCGGCCAGCTCTAGGAAGAGTCCTGGTTGTTCCAAACTTCGTCCATTTAAGAATTATGGAGGCCACTGTGCTCTTGGGAACCTTCAATGCAACAGAAATTTTTTTGTAGGCTTCCCCAAATCTGTGCCTCGACACAATCCTGTCTCTGAGCTCTGCAGGCAGTTCCTTCGACCTCATGGCTTGGTTTTTGCTCTGATACGCATTGTCAGCTGTGAGACCTTGTATAGACAGGTGTGTGTCTTTCCAAATCATGTCCAATCCATTGAATTTTGCACAGGTGGACTCCAATCAAGGTGTAGAAACATCTCAAAGATGATCAAGAGAAATGGGAGGCACCTGAGCTAAATTTATAGTGTCATAGCAAAGGGTCTGAATACTTATGTCAATGTGATATTTCAGTTTTTTATTTTCATAAATTTGCAAAACTTTCTAAAATCCTGTTTTCTCTTTGTCATTATGGGGTATCGAGTGCAGATTGATGAGGGAAAAAATGAATTTAAACGATTTGAGCATAAGGCTGCAACATAACAAAATCTGAAACAAGTACAGATACATTCAAAGTACACCGCCCCCATGCCAAATAATTACAGTCATGTGAAAAAGTAAGTACACCCCATGTAAAGTTTTGACTTTTTCAACATATTTCAACATACATCGATTTGATCTTCATTTCAACAATATTGATAGATAAAGGTGATATAATATAACAAATATCATGAAACATTTACATTTTGTCGTCCATTGTATAATTTAAATAAACATAAATGCAAATTTTGCATGTGGAAAAAGTAAGTACACCCCTACATTTATGACTACTTCAAATACCTAAAATTAGAATCAGGTGCACCAGCTCAGGTGCAAATGATTAAAACATCGTTAGAGAGGAACTTGAAGGAACCTGTCTTATTTAAACCTCAGACATTTAGTTTGGTTTGCTCTTTGTTGTTGAAGTGTGCGGCGTCACCATGCCTAGATCAAAAGAGCTCTCTGAGGCCTTCAGAAAGAAGGTTATAGATGCCTACGGGTCTGGGAAGGGATTTAAAAAGATCTCCAAACAATTTGAAATCAATAATTCGACTGTCCGAAAGATCATCTACAAGTGGAGAAGATTCCAAACAACTGCCAACTTGTTGAGGCCAGGCCGCCCCAGCAAGTTCAGCCCAAGAGGAGACCGCAAGATGCTGAAAGAAGTCTCTAAGAACCCCCAGAATGTCATCACGGGACCTACAGGTAGCTCTTGCCACTGTTGATGTCAAAGTGCACGAGTCTACCATTAGAAAGAGGCTGCACAAATTTGATCTACATGGGAGGTGTGCCAGGAGGAAACCTTTGCTGTCCAGAAAGAACATCAGGGCAAGACTAAAGTTTGCCAATGAACACCTAGGCAAAGACCAGCACTTATGGAACAATGTGCCCTGGACAGAAGAGTCAAAGGTAGAGCTATTTGGCCACAGTACCAGAAGACATGTTGAAAACCAAAGACAGCATTTGACCACAAGAACCTGATACCAACTGTAAAGCATGGTGGTGGAAATATTATGGTTTGGGGCAGCTTTGCTGCATCAGGGCCTGGGCAGCTCACCATCATAGAATCCACTATGAATTATTCATTGTACCAGAGGGTACTTGAGGATAATGTGAGGCCATCTGTCGGAAAGTTGAAGCTCAACCGAAGGTGGACCTTGCAACATGACAATGACCCTAAACATACCAGTAAATCCACCAAGGAATGGTTCAAAAGAAAGAAATGGAGGGTTCTGGAATGGCCAAGTCAAAGCCCGGATCTAAATACCATCGAGATGTTGTGGGGGGATTTGAAACGAGCTGTGCATGCAAGAGGGTTCCTCGGGCGAGTGAAGCGTACTTCGAGCTCTCCACGGCATCGAAGTTTAAGTATTTTCCCATTCTTGTCTTTGTCAAATTTCCACTGGTTATTTTGCTGTGTACGTGTTATTGTGTGTTTCTGGTTGATATTGGTTTGTAATTCGCACAAACTTGTGTGTAGTTAACCGTTTTCTGGGTCGGACCTCGTGCGCGGCCTGGTAACCTGGGGCTTCCCTCCCCCGTCCGTGTTTTGTCGATTTGGGTTCTTTCCTTCGCTGTATTGCTTGTTTCTTTTATTTTATTTTCTCCCCCTCACCTCACCTCCCTAGACAAAGAATTCTATATTGATTCTTTCTATCCTCCCGGACACGTGCCTGTTCGCTCTCATCCTCGTCTCGACTTGTGCCACGCCCCCTGTATCTCGTTTTTCTTCCGCCTCTGCTCCTTCTTTCTCAAATCCACGTTCTCGCTTGGAGACTTTTCCCAGATTGTTTTTCATGGTTTTCATGGTTCTGTTTGGATATTGTTGGAATCTGTTTAAACCGCAGCCGTGATGCTGACGCCGCCCCCCCCCCCCCCCCCCGAATTTCCATGTTTTAAACGTTTCCCAGTGTGTACCCTGGTCAGAATAGGTACACCGTATCCCTGCGTGTCGTAAGAGACGACTAAAAGGGTTGGCGTCAGGAAGGGCATCCGGCCATAAAAACATTGCCTCAAAAAGAGAACCATGACAATTACAAGTACATATGGGCAGGGAGCAGCCCGAAGTGGAGATAGGTTTCTGAGGTTTGGGACATGGAATGTAGGGACAATGACAGGGAGATCAGGAGAAGTGGTGGAAGTATTGGTCAGAAGAAGAGTGGACATATGTTGTGTGCAGGAGACGAGATGGAAGGGAAGTGGTGTGAGAATGGTGAAGGGTCGGCAGGGACAGAAATACAAGTTTGTGTGGCAAGGGTGCCCAGAGGGCGTGAATGGTATTGGTGTCCTGTTTTCTGAGGAGTTTGTAGACAGTGTGGTGAGTGTGACTGGAGTGAGTGATAGGTTGATGATGGTGAAAATGATGATTGGAAAGCTCTTGGTGAACGTCATCTCGGGATATGCTCCGCAGGCTGGTCGAAGCAATGAAGAGAAGGACAAGTTCTGGTGTGCGATAGAGAAGCTGATGGAAAACGTGAAAGATGAGGAAGTTGTTGTGGTGGGAGGAGACCTGAATGGACATGTGGGAAGGAGTATGGATGGTTTTGAGGGGGTTCATGGAGGTTACGGATATGGTGTGAGAAATGGAGAAGGTGAAAGGATTTTGGAGTTTGCTGATGGAGCTGATTTGTTGATTTGTAATACTCAGTTCCAGAAAGAGGATAATAAGCTTGTTACATACACGTCAGGTGGGTCGACGACAACCGTTGACTACCTGATGGTGCGTAGGCGAGATAGGGGGAACCTCCGGGACACAAAGGTGATCCCAGTGGAGGAGGCTGTTTCACAGCACCACTTCGTTGTCTGCGACATAAGGGTGAAAGGTGCGAGGAGAGCTCGGCGGGTGAAGTACCAACCAAGAATGAAGGTGTGGAGGTTGAAAGAGGTGACAGTAAGGGAGGCATTAAAAGAGAGGCTGAGTAGGGTAGAGGATGATGTGGTTGAGCTTGAAAGTGGTTGGATGTCAATGAAAGCTAGTCTGTTGGGAGCCGTTGGTGAGGTATGTGGATGGACCGGACCAAAGGACCACCGAGGCACTCGGAAACATGGTGGTGGGATGATGAAGTTGGAAAGAGGATTGACGAGAAGAGGAAGAAGTTCAAGGAGTGGCAGAAGGCGAAGGGTACGGGAGCAGAAACAGCAGAGCATGAAAGTTATAAGGCAGCCAGGAAGGCTGCAAAGAAAGAGGTAGCAAAGGCGCAGGAGGCATGTAGGAAAATGTTCGGAGAACGCTTGGATTCGGAAGAGGGTCAGAAAGCAGTATTCAGGATTGCAAAGCACATAGCGAAAGAGAGGTGTGATGTGATGGGGGTGAGTTGCTTGAAGGATGAAGTGGGACAAATCGTTGTCGACCCAGATGGAATTAAAGGAAGATGGAAAAGATATATGGAAATGCTGTTGAATACAGAGAATGAATGGGATGGCAACATAGAGAGTAACCCAGTTTTAGGACCGGCAGAGAAGATAACTGAGAAGGAAGTTGAGGAAGCGATAAAAGCAATGAAGAGTGGAAAAGCGGGAGGGCCGACGGGAGTTGTGGGAGATATGTTGAAGGCAGCAGGAAGTTGGGGTGTGAAGAGAATGACAGAGATCTGTAATCTGGTGGTGAAAGAAGGCCACATTCCAGTGGATTGGGAACTGAGTACCCTCGTCCCTCTATACAAGGGGAAAGGTGACCCTCTGGAGTGTGGCTCGTACCGAGCGATAAAGGTATTGGAGCATGGAATGAAGGTATTGGAAAGGGCGTTGGAGAGGAGGATAAGGAAGAAAGTGAAGATCGACGAAATGCAGTTTGGATTTATGCCAGGAAGAGGAACGACAGATGCACTTTTCATTGTGAGGCAGTTGCAGGAGAAGTACATGGAGAAGAGGAAGAAGTTGTTTTTGGGGTTTGTTGATCTGGAGAAAGCATTCGATAGGGTTCCATGCAAAGTATTGACATGGGCATTGAGGAAGTTAGGAGTGGAGGAATGGTTGATCAGAGTAGTGATGGCAATGTACAAAAGAGCGCGCACAGCTGTAAGGGCGAAGGCTGGGAACAGTGGTGAGTTTGAGGTGAAGGTGGGAGTGCATCAGGGGTCGGTACTAAGTCCACTACTATTTGTAGCTGTGATGGAGGTGCTGGCTCAGAACGTAAAGGAGGGTTTACCGTGGGAGTTGTTGTATGCAGATGATCTGGTGTTGATTGCGGAAAGTATGGATGGACTGAAGGAAAAGATGAACAAGTGGAAGGAATGTATGGAGACAAAAGGTCTGAAGGTGAATATCGGAAAGACGAAGGTGATGGCAAGTGGTAAAGCATGTGGTGAGGTGGAAAGAACTGGGAAGTGGCCGTGTGCTGTGTGCAGGAAGGGTGTCGGAGTGAACTCCATTCAATGTACAATGTGCGCTGAGTGGGTTCATCAAAAATGTAGTGGTCTGAGAGGGTCATTTACCAGTGTGGCAGCTACATTCAAATGCAAGGTGTGCACAGAGGGAGCTGCAGATGGGGGAAATGTTGAGTTGGATCTTGGAGACGGCGTGAAGCTGGAAGGTGTGAAAACATTTTGCTACCTCGGAGACATGCTGAATGGAGAAGGTGGATCAGACTCGGCAACGGTTGCTCGAGTGAGATGTGCATGGAAGAAGTTTCGGGAACTGAGTGGCGTGCTGATGAGGAGGAGAGTGTTGCTGAAGCAGAAGGGAAAGGTGTATGCTGCATGTGTGAGAAGTGTTATGATTTATGGGAGCTAGACATGGGTAATGAACGTAGAGCAGCAACGAAGGCTGGAAAGGGTGGAAATGCGAATGGTTCGATGGATGTGCGGAGTATCGTTGAGAGAGAGGAAGACAAATGATGAATTGCGAAAGATGATGGGAATATTGCCTGTGATTGATGCTGTGAAGAGGAACAGATTGAGATGGTTTGGTCATGTGTTGAGGAAGGATGAAAGTGACTGGTTGACAAGAGTGATGGAAATTAATGTAGAAGGAAGTAGAGGACGGGGAAGACCGGGAAAGACTTGGCTAAAGATGGTGGAAGAAGAAATGCGGGCAAGGGGGTTAACAAGGAGAGATGCAGAAAATAGGGCAAAATGGAGAAGATTGTCATGGGGACTGCAAGGCTAACCCCTGCTCTAGCGGGGAAAATGGCCTTTAAAATGCATGTTGTTGTTGTTGTTGTTGTTGTGCATGCAAGAAACCCCTCAAACATCACACAGCTGAAAGAATTCTGCATGGAGGAGTGGGCAAAAATTTCTCCCAGTTGATGTCAGAGACTGGTAGACAGTTATAAGAAACGCCGACTTGAGGTTATTTCTGCCAAAGGGGGCAATACCACCTATTAGAGCCAAAGGTGTACTTACTTTTTCCACATGCGAAATTTGCATTTATGTTTATTTAAATTATACAATGGACGACAAAATGTAAATGTTTCATGATATTTGTTATATTATATCACCTTTATCTATCAATTTTGTTGAAATGAAGATCAAATAGCTGTATGTTGAAATATGTTGAAAAAGTCAAAACTTTACATGGGGTGTACTTACTTTTTCACGTGACTGTAAATATCCTACAGCGCGGCATTGCCGGGGTTGGCATTGCCGGGGCGGAGGCTTCGGTGCCTCCGACGCCCGGCAATACCGCAGTGCAGCTCACAGAGGCTGCATTGGGAGGGAGAGGTGTACACTAATTGATTGATTAATTGTATAATTAAAATCAAAAAAAGATTATCACAAAATCTTTTCTTAATCAATTGGCTAATAGCATAACTAAACCATTAGTGCTTCATCCAAAGATGTATCTTTTAGGAATTTAATTAAATAAGTCATTAATAAAAAATTAAATAATTAATTGATTAATCAATAAATAATTAATCGATTCAATGATTAATCAATAAATCAAAAATATCCTTGATAGCCACATCACTTGGTCACTGTCATGTCCAAATATTAGCTTCCCAGCTCAAAAGGTGCCTAAGATATTGGGCAAATGAGAAAGAAAATAAGTAAATGATTAATAATGAAAATAAATAAATAATAATCATTAAAAAATTAAATTATTAATCAATTCGGTCAGAGAACACATAAACCACCACCATTTCATCAGAATCTGTAACTGAAAAAAAATATTTTTTTTTTTAGTAATTCATCGAATAATTAAATAATTAATCGATTAATTGATTAATTGATTAATCAATAAATCAAAAATATTCTTGATAGCCACATCACTTGGTTACTCATGTCCAAATATTAGCTTCCGAGCTCCAAAGGTGCCTGAGAGATTGGCCAAATGAGAAAGAATATAAATAAATGATTAATAATGAAAATAAATAAATAATAATCATTAAAAAATTAAATTATTAATCAATTCGGTCAAAGAACACTTAAACCACCACCATTTCATCAGAATCGAACTTAAAAAAAAAAAAATCGTCATTAATCGAATAATTAAATAATTCATCGATTCATTGATTAATTAATAAATCAAAAATAGCCTTTGCAGCCAAATCACCTGGTCATTGGCATGTCCAAATATCAGCTTCCTAACTCAAAAGGTGCCTGAGTTAATGGTCAGAAGAGAAAGGAAATTTCATTAATTAAATAAGTACTTAATTATAAAATAGAAAAAATAACTCCTTAATTAATTGATTAATCAAAAAACAAAAAATACTGTTTTTGACAAAGGACTTGTTCACTACTGTGCCGAAATTTCAGCTTCCTAGCTCAAAGGATGGCTGAGATATCGCCCGGACAAACAAACAAGAAAACAAGAAAGCAAGAAAACAAGCAGAGTGAAAACTGAGTACTCCCTTTCAGCGTGCGTCATTGCCGAGCCCCTTCGATGCCCAGCAATGACGATTTGCAATGCCTGGAGATGGCATAGGAAAGGTGCGGTGTAAAACAAGAAAACAAACAAACAAACAAACAACCAGAGTGAAAACTGAGTACTCCCTTTCAGCGTGCGTCATTGCCGAGCCCCTTCGATGCCCAGCAATGACGATTTGCAATGCCTGGAGATGGCATAGGAAAGGTGCGGTGTAAAACAAGAAAACAAACAAACAAACAAACAACCAGAGTGAAAACTGAGTACTCCCTTTCAGCGTGCGTCATTGCCGAGCCCCTTCGGTGCCCGACAATGACGATTTGCAATGCCTGGAAATGGCATGGGAAAGGTGCGGTGTACAAAAAGTGAAGGCGTCTGAATACTTTCTGAATGCACTATGTATGTATGTATGTATGTATGTATGTATGTTTTCTGTGGGGGAAGTTTTATTTGCTTTTTAATAACATTTCAGATGTCGGAATCAGACACACTATCCTGGTGTTAATAAACATCAACCTAACCCTATTTTTAGGAGTGACAGGTTAAGCGGCCATTTGCCCTGAATTGTCTCGTAAGAATATTTTTTGATGTAATTAACAAGGTCAAGAAGGAATTTAATGATTCCAAAATAACAATTTTAGCCCCACCCCTGTGAAATATTTACTTCACAAAGTTCTTCCCCCCCTCACCCTCCTCCCCAAGTTGTTTGGCCTTGTTATATCATGCCCGAGACCATGCCGACATGGCATGAGCAATGCATGCAATTGGAATGGAAACCGTTAGATTGAGATTGGTACCATGGCAGCAGAGATTCCAAGGCAACTCGTTCTTCCTCTTCATTATTATGTATTTTGTCGTTAGTTTAGTTTGTCTGAACATCCTGCACTAGCTCCTTCCAAACAACACCATGTCTCCTCAAATATTACACTCTATCAATCGGCTCAAATATGAACCTTTATTTGTGTTCATCAAGCTTTCCTCTTCAATTTCTCAACAAGTTATTATTCCCCCATTATATACCCACTGTTTTCGCTCTGCATTGAGGAGCGAGACTGGAGTACTTGCATGATGCTCGGATCACCCCATTCTTGCTTTCTCTACACTGTCACATGGTTTATGAAGATTTTGAGCATATCTTAAGATGATTTTATGATCAAGTTGCTTTGGTTGTTACTGCTACGACACCAAGAGCAATCTGCATGGAAGTTTGAAACCATAAGTTGAGGGTTTGATTCCAAGTGAAACTGGATTATGTATACTTTACAAGGAAATACAATGATATTTCACACAAGAAGCCATTTGGCCCATCATGCCTGCCTTACTTCAACACATTAATCCAATCTATCAGTTTATATACTCAATTTATATAGGGTGTGGGGTGAAGTGTGGTGGAGAACAGTGGGACATGTTGTGAGCATTCTTTTGTGGTGGTGCATCTTTGGTGCCGGCAATGTCCTGTTTTGCCTTTTGGTGGCATTGTAGTCGACTCTGCATGTCATGCATGTCATGACATGTCATGGAAGAAGAAATGCGGGCAAGGGGGTTAACAAGGAGAGATGCAGAAAATAGGGCAAAATGGAGAAGATTGTCATGGGGACCGCAAGGCTAACCCCCGCTCTAGCAGGGAACATGGCCTTTAAAATGCATGTTGTTGTTGTTGTTGTTGTTGTTGTCGACTCTGCAATGCCTGGTATGTGGGATTTTAGTTTAGGTGCCAGTTTATTGATTTTTCACCCGACCACAGGCCTCAATAATGTAATGGTTCACCTTTTTTGACCCTGTTCCTAGGATGGATGTCTGACTCCATGCGAAGGTGATTTGGTAGTTGTGTGTTTGAGTAGCTACCGAGGACAGTCCGTCACGTCGGTTATCCATGTGGTTCATTGTTTGGATGTTTGGCTGACATTATTGGCTTCACAATCTTGGCATGGTATGCTGTAGATGACATTCTTGCTGTCGAATTTGCTCACAGTCCTTAGGTTATATATATATATATATATATATATACATACATACATACATACATACATACATACATACATACATACATACATACATACATACATACACACACACACACACACACACACACACACACATAATTTTGATTTAAAAAATTTGTATTAAAATAATTCTTTTGTGGGGGTAAGAATGATCATGAGGTGAGGATTGAACAAACACCAATGCACTGACCTTGTGACTAGACCCTCTCACAGACATCAGTCAGTACACATGTGTACAATCACACATACAAATATAGTCTGATCATTTTGTGTACTTTCTTGGTTACCTGTTGAATCGTGAAGCCATTTTTCTGCCAAATGGTGAAAGTATAAAAATGGCGTTTTTATTGCTTGTTGTGTTTTGTGTGTGTTTTCCCTTACGGTGAATATTTTTGGTGGTTGGTAAGTGGCCAATTACTCACCAGCTTCTGCAGTCTCAGAGAAATGCATGCCATATCACAGGGAAAATGAGAGTGTGAGTAAGTGCTTAATCCCTTAACATAACCTGCAAACAATTGTACTTATTTCTTGTTTGCAATCCTTTATTCCCCTATTTTGGTTTTCTTGATTCTCTCCCAAAGTGAGACGTTTGCATCAAGCGGAAATGGTTTATTAACTTTATTTATTTATTTATTTTATTTGTTTCAATGTGAAAATGAAATGCTGGTCAAGTTCCTACCTTGCAAACCCATCCCTGCATTTCCCAAAATTATGCAGTACTTTATATTTTACCCTTCCTTACATGTTGCCTTATTCTTCCCCACAAGCCTCCCTTGGTGGTTCCTCATCGCATCCCATCCGCCAACAAACATGCACGTGCAGAGCGCACACAGTCTGAGATCACATGTGAGTGTCTATTGAACAGAATCATTTTGTTTGATTTTTACAAGTTCAATCGAGCTATCCCCATATAATTTTGTGTCCGTCTGTCTATCTGTCTGTCTGTCTGTGCACGCAATATGGAAGTCTTGTTACGTGTTAACCTTTGCCAACCATGCTTTCTATTTCCACCTGACAGTTGACCAGATTAAGTTTGGGCCTCCTCTGAAGAAGGAGACTGCACCACATAATGACACGGTAAAACATGTTACTGACGCATTGGTGACGCATGTTTATTCACTACATTTATTTAAAGTTCTGATATGTAGTGGTTTTTTTTTTTGGTTTTTTTTTATCTGCAGTGTCTAAAATTCCTGGAAGAGCTTGTATGCGCATCACTTGCTCAAGAACATTAGGAGTCATTACTGCCCCCCAACATTAATTTGAAGGACATTGATAGATAATGGACAAATCAACAGAATATGTGATCCCAACCTAAAGCAAATTTGAAAATAGGCAAAAAGTTCAACCATCAATGACCCAATATCAAATTGTGAGTGTTAATAAATCTTCTGCTTTGACCCCTGTGACCCTGGACTTGGGGCCTGAACCTGGAGTCCAATCCAAAAATTCGTTCCATATTTCATGCCTCCACTTCCCCCAATGTTGATTGCATATACAAAGTTTCATTTTAAAATGTTCCCATAATTGCATTTTTAGTATGACCTTTTGACCCCGCCACAGGGGACGGGGCCAAAAATGATACTGCTCTCACACCTTGTGTGGTGATCATAACCACCAACTTTGGTGAATTTCTGCACAACTGCTTAGGAGGAGATAGTGGGACAGGTGGATGGACAGAGCCGATTACAATGTCCCCCTCGTTTTTGTAAAGGTGTGGGGACAATGATGTGAGAGGACACTTGCTTCATTATTTTTAATTTGCATCTGGACTGATAGGCTCATGTTCTGCCTCTCTCTCTCTGCTTGACCAGTCATGCCAAAAGATCCTTGTTTGATGACTGGCACCACAACATCGATATTAAATAATTCCTATACAACAATGTCTGTACAACAACAACAACATGCATTTTAAGGCCATTTTCCCTGCTAGCGCGGGGGTTAGCCTTGCGGTCCCCATGACAATCTTCTCCATTTTGCCCTATTTTCTGCATCTCTCCTTGTTAACCCCCTTGCCCGCATTTCTTCTTCGACCATCTTTAGCCAAGTCTTTCTCGGTCTTCCCCGTCCTCTACTTCCTTCTACATTCATTTCCATCACTCTTCTCAACCAGTCACTTTGTGATGTTTGTCTATAATTCTCAATCTATAATTGCTATGTTTGTCTCAATTCCTAATCGTGCAAAGTGAACGGCAGGTTAACGTTGTCTGTCTGTCGTTCTGTCTACGATCGAGGGACGACTTGATTTAAATTGAATGTTAAATTTTGAGCACTGTCGAACACGAATCGGAACATGAATCTGCAGTTTAACGTTACGTTGGCTCTGAATTTCGCAAATTGTACGGAATCTTGTCCCGAGCACACATGCACACAGAGGGGTAAGGTAACTGTTTGTTTATCTGTCTGGTATTCAAACAAAATTGAAAATAATTCCAAACAGTAAACTTACTGTTTTTAGGAGCTTTATAAAGGATGCAAACAACAGACATGAAGAGCTAACTCAACATGTTAAATAAGGTGGTGTAAAAGGCTTTTGGAATGTGTGCATCAACGGCGGTAAACCTCCAGGAAAAAGTTTGTTTTCCTCCAGCCTTTAAAATCTTTATTTTTGTTCAATTGAAATATTGTTGCGGTTTTGCGAAGCCCGTTCCCTTACAAAGGGGAGATTAAGCCCCTTTTTCTCCTTGGGTCTTCGAACCGCGAGACTGAGTCGCCACTTCCAGGCAGACGTGAAAAGGGTCTCGGGACAATTTCGCACGTACCTTAAGTACCCACGCCGCAGCGGAAGCGGGGATCGAGTCTCGCACGAACCACGCGTAATGGAGTACACCCGAGCGGATGGCGTACCACGTGATCCATGCTGTTACCTTACTATTGAACCCGATCAGAGCGATCTAATTCGTACCATGCTTAGTCAATGATGGAAGGGACGAAACGGTCGAATCAAAGGAAGAACAGATTTAATTATTATTTACACAATGTACAATGGTAGAAGAAGAAGAGACACAGGGCAGTCTTAAGCAGTCGTAACTTATTTTCCCAGACAATGGGCCCACTCACACACACAAGGAGATGAAGGAAGGAAGCTCGTGCGCTGAACGCGCCTGCTTGGTTGCTCCAGGAACAGCTCACCCGGCATGGCCCTCTGGCGGTCACCGCACGTATCCCGGCGAAGGCAGGCAGGCAGGCGGGAAAATCCTCACGGCGCGTATCTCGGTAAAGGCAGGCAGAGGGCAATATGCACGCGTCTGTGGCCCGGCACGGCTGTCTTTCACAGCGCGACTAATACAACAGCGCGGGGAGCAGGGCAAAGTTCGTATACCAACGTTCGTACCAACTGAGAGCTCACGTATTCGGCCCCGACTTCAACTCAGCGCATCCCTTCTCGTAACTGATTTGCCCCGTAACTCACCAACTCTAACTCATAACTGAGGTGGGGGCTCTGGGCACAGGGTTATATCGTCCCGCCCTGGCCCGCCTCGAACGTTCCAAACCTCGCCTTTTGCCGCAGTGGTAAGCCACTCCCCTCGAGCCCTGATTGGCGGCTCGCGCTTACCGTTGCTCCTCCTCCGCCTTCCTTCGGCCTTGATCGACTTGTTCAGGCCGGCCTCGTGGTATTTCGCGCCAAAACCCAAAGCATCGAGGCATCGTAAAGGACCTAACTCTCATTGTCCTACTCAACGCAAAACTAAACACAGGAAAGGTCTATGCTTACATTTACTAAGAAATAACTGAGCTTTAACGAGGCTACATGTTGTAGTGTAACTAAACTAGGAGGGGAAATTAACCTTTATTATAAAAACACAAAACCGCAACAATATATACTTGAACACTGTAGAACACAAATCACCTATTCACATTCAAAGACTGTCTGGATTGAGTGGAGTACTGGAGTACTGCTCTCCTCTATAGGCTAGCACCCCAGCTTCACATTAAAATATTATACAGGAATTCCTGTAGAATATTTTAATGATAATCCTGATGTCATTGGTCACGTGGTACAGGCGCCATCTTGGAAAAAAAACAAAAAACGTTACACCTCTCCAAAACTGCTCCATGGAAAAAATTGAAACGTGGCTCATTGTAAAGAACTCCACATGGGGAATAGGTGTTGTTAACGATGACGTCATTGGTGCCTTAATTATGACGTAATTCGGCAGGGACAACGCTTTGTCTGATCAGTTTGAAATTTCTTGAGCGTGATCTGCACAACAATTAATTATATTAGAGAATATAAATTTATGATGTCGTCAGTCACGTGGTCTGGCAGCCATATTGGATCAGAGAAAAAAAAAACCTTCAAAAACAGAAGTCGTCTTCCATAAAGTTGACTGTGCAGGGTAAGTATTCCATGAATACCATGCAGTTTTTCATAAAGTTAGAATTTGACTCCTTAATACTGCTATCATCAGTTGGATTTGAGCCAACAACCTCGATAACACCATACATGCTCTGTACCACTGCCATCCTACTGGCAATTGCTCTAAAATGCGTTTTTGAATCATCTGATTATGGTCTCCTGTGGTTGGACAGCGGCAATAATCGGTTTTCTCTCGCCGCTTCTCAGGATATGCAAGAGGAGTACGAGTTTGGGTCCAGTTGGAAGGTCACCACAGGGGAGGCTGGTAACAGCAAGTATGTTCCTTTCGATTATGCAATACCTGGATATTTTCACAATCATTTTGTACCTGTTTGCGTTGTTACCCCATGCTCACAAAGCGAAAGGCAGGCTTAAGCAATCGGGCGCGTACGTCCATACGTGTCTGCATTTGTTAAGAGCGTTTGAGCATTGATACTGTTTAACGGACGAAATTGAAACTAAGTGAGGGGAGGAGTAGGGGAGGAGGACAAATTTACCCATGCGAAGTGTTTTAACCTCAGCGTTGCCCAGGTTAAAAAAAAAGGAAATTGTAATATCCTCTGCCATCACCACTAGGTGGCACTACACTGCACACATTTACATAGAGAATTTACAGCCCCTCTCACCCTCGCGTGATGCCACAGCCACATAGCCTATGTTACCTCCCCCCCCCCCCCCCCCTCCCACACACAGTTATATTTGTACCCCATGTGTAGAGGTTGTTATGGAAAAGATATGGCCATGCATAGAACACATACAAACAGAGAGATTTTTGCCCCTTATAGGTATAGATTATATTTTATACATACACACACGGGTCTCGGCTGTTTAGGCTCATGGAGGAGCTGAATGACAAAACGCAGTAGGTTTACAAACCTTCATGGGGTATGGCAGGGATGGACAGGCACAAGGAGGAAAGGAGGAATAATCTCAAAGTAAGGAACAATGTCCTGGAGAGGTAACAAAATGGGAAAGGATGATCATGTGTGGAAGAGATTGTGAATGTGCAATGTGCGTATGAGGAAGTAATGGGCAGCAAATTGGAAAGACCGACGGTGAGGTCAACATGACAACAGACATAGGGAGACTATGTCACAGTTGGGAGAATAAGGGGACGAATGAATGAAGGTGGGTAACTTGTCCAGACATTGGGAGAGAGAGATGGTAATGGTTTCTAAATGACTTTCTTGTTATCGCTCCTTGAGTTACCTCTGTCACTGAAGGTGGGCAGAGGTTTTGTTTTCACCCATCTGTCATTTGTTTGTTTGTCTGTCTATCTGTTTGTTAGCAGGATGTATCAAAAAGTAATAGATAGATTCAGACGAAACTTGGTGAAGGAGTTGGGTAGGTGACGAGAACAAGACGATTCTCCACACACTTTTGGTTCAGGTCTAGCTACAGATCCAACCTATCAGTGGGATACAAATTGTAAACTATGGAGCCTGTCAGAGGTACATGCACTCTACCACATGCCATTCTACTTTGTCCTTTAATCAGCACTCCCTTTTTAATTGTTAAATATTCTCATTTGTTCATTTATTCATATCCCCTTCCAGCTTATTATCTCCTCCTGCACCCCCTTCCAGCTTATTATCTCCTCCTGCACCCCCTTCCAGCTTATTATCTCCTCCTGCACCCCCTTCCAGGTTATTATCTCCTCGCACACCCCCTTCCAGCTTATTATCTCCTCCTGCACCCCCTTCCAGCTTATTATCTCATCCCACACGCCCTTCCAGCTTATCTCCTCCTGCATCCCCTTCCAGCTTATTTTCTCTTCCAGCATCCCCTTCCAGCTTATTATCTCCTCCTGCACCCCCTTCCAGCTTATTTTCTCCTCCCGCATCCCCTTCCAGCTTATTATCTCTTCCTGCACCCCCTTCCAGCTTATTATCTCCTCCTGCATCCCCTTCCAGCTTATTATCTCCTCCTGCATCCCCTTCCAGCTTATTATCTCCTCCTGCATCCCCTTCCAGCTTATTATCTCCTCCCACACCCCCTTCCAGCTTATTATCTCCTCCTGCATCCCCTTCCAGCTTATTATCTCCTCCCACACCCCCTTCCAGCTTATTATCTCCTCCTGCATCCCCTTCCAGCTTATTTTCTCTTCCAGCATCCCCTTCCAGCTTATTATCTCCTCCCACACCCCCTTCCAGCTTATTATCTCCTCCTGCATCCCCTTCCAGCTTATTTTCTCTTCCAGCATCCCCTTCCAGCTTATTATCTCCTCCCACACCCCCTTCCAGCTTATTTTCTCTTCCAGCATCCCCTTCCAGCTTATTATCTCCTCCTGCACCCCCTTCCAGCTTATTTTCTCCTCCAGCACCCCCTTCCACCTTATTATCTCCTCCCACACCCCCTTCCAGCTTCTTTTCTCCTCCCACATCCCCTTCCAGCTTATTACCTCCTCCCGCACCTCCTTCCAGCTTATGTTGTGCAGATAGATTGTAATTTTATGCAATTTAAGATATTGCTTTCTCTCAAAGCAAGGAGTAACTACTCCTGTTGGAATGGCAGGTGAGTGAACGTAGTTGGTGGCAGCATCTAGTTTTTGTCTTTGTAGTTTTGGATGGATAATTTATCTGTCTACTTTGTGGACACACTCCATATTTTGTAAGACATTTTCTGCACTGTGTAATCTCGAAAGAGTTTGCCGGTTTAATGATCTTTTCTACACTTTGACGTCCCTGATTTCCCAAGTCCTGTTCTCCGCATTTCTGAAGGCCTATTGTTTTTCCGCAACATTCATTCCTACTTTTCACCCATCACTTACTCTCTGATCATTATTATTTTCCTCAATTCATCGTTTTGATTAGTTTTTTTTTCTTCTCTGTTAAAGGTAACCCTACCGTCTACAACTGTTGTGTTGCGCACCTCACCGTTGGTAGTTATTGCAAAGTTTTCTTATTCCTTTCCTTCATGGTGTTATTTACTCCTCTTCCCTTCCTCCTCACCCTACTTTCCTCCGCTCACTAACACATTCTGCCAAATGACAAACCTTCACACTAACACACTCGACTCACGACAAACGTGTCATGACACCTTGCCAGGTGGGTCGGTATTCTGCTAACACGCTGCTTTCCGTTCCTCTCCCCGGGTTGAACCCAAGGAGCCTTTTGCAATCTGTCGAGGAGGAGTTGCAGCAACGGTAACTTGTGCACCAAAGGCACTCCATCGTATCTGGACCTTTGACCTTTCCTACATGCTACCTTTTCACTCGTTCTACCACACGGGCCTGCTTGTAGGAGCTTGTTATGGTGGTTTTAATGTGCATGCCTTGTTTCAGGAAGCAATACACCTGTGAAACTTGATCTATCCAATTTCAAAGCACCGCAGCTTTTCTCACAAGCATTAGTTTGTTATGTCACTGAATTTATCACATGATACCTTGACATTGCGTCCGTCATCCCATGATGTTCATTTGATCATGTGACCATTGCATGCTGCAGTCTGCTAATGTGCTATGCCACAATAATTTGCCTAACTTGAATGGCTTTTGACATCAGACCATGCCCAAAAGTAGCCATGTGATACGGCAAGCACTTCCTCATTCCTACTCTCCCCTCTCTCCTCCCATCCATCTCAACCCTCCCACCCATTTTACCCCTCCCATCCATCTACCCTTACATTCCGATCTACCCTCATGCTGACCTACTCCCACTTCTGCTGACCCACACTCCCTCTCCCACCAACTCCGACTCACACCCCCTCTCCCACCGACCAACAACCCCCTCTCCTCACTGACTGACACCCCCTCTCCGACCCACAGATCTACACTCCTCCCCATTTCTTGCTCCTTTTCCCCCAATCTCTTACATACCTCCCTCCAATCTTACAAACCCCACCCTCCAATCACCTACACACCACACCTTCCCTTCTCCTACACCTCTCCTCCAATATTCTACACACACCTCCCCTCAAATATCCTTCACACACCTCCACTCCAATTTCCCACACACCTTCCCTCCCATCTCCGACACAAACATCCCTTTTACTTCTCTCCCTCATCCCCATCTCTTACTCCCCTCCTCCGATCTCTCACGCCGCTACCCAATCTCTTACTCCCCTCCCCCGATCTCTCACTCCGCTACCCGATCTCTTTCTCCCCTCTCCCGATCGCTCACTCCGCTACCCAATCTCTAACTCCCCTCTCCCGATCGCTCACTCCGCTACCCGATCTCTTTCTCCCCTCTCTTAAACCCCATCTCCTGCACAAACATCCTTTTTACTTCTCTCCCTCATCCCCATCTCTCACTCCTCGACCCGATCTTTTTCTCTCCTCTACCTAATCTCTTTCTCCCCATCCCCATCTCTGACTCCCCTCCCATGATCGCTCACTCCTCTACTCGATCTCTTACTCGCCTCCCCCGATCTCACTCCTCCACCCGATCTCTTACTCCCCTCCCCCGATCTCTCACTCCGCTACCGATCTCTCACTCCTCTACCCGATCTCTCACTCCTCTACCGATTTCTCACTCCTCTACCCGATCTCTCACTCCGCTACCGATCTCTCACTCCTCTACCCGATCTCTTACTCCCCTCCCCCGATCTCTCACTCCTTTCCCCGATCTCTTACTCCCCTCCCCCGATCTCTCACTCCTTTCCCCGATCTCTTACTCCCCTCCCCCGATCTCTCACCCCTCTACCCGATCTCTTATTCCCCTCCCCCGATCTCTCACCCCTCTACCCGATCTCTTATTCCCCTCCCCCGATCTCTCACTCCTCTACCCGATCTCTTACTCCCCTCCCCCGATCTCTCACTCCTTTCCCCGATCTCTTACTCCCCTCCCCCGATCTTTTCCATCTTATTCTCCCAACCTCTGCTTGTGATCACATTTTCATTGTCCTCTTCTTCACAATGACACAGCAGTCACTATGTGAGCAGTCCTTTGTTCTACAAAACTCAATCTATTGGTAATTCATTTATTGAATGCAAAACATTGTCTTTCAGGGGTCATGTTACGTGTCTGGAGAATGAGCAAGCAGAGTGGTGAGTGGAATGGCTATCAGCTATGGCATGTACACTCATGCTTGGTTTGTGCTGATATACACAACTGATATGTATGGTAAAAGATTGGGGAGGTTAGGATTATATATTTTTAAAGAAAGAAAGGCGCTTCCAACCAGAAAGTAAAACTAGATCTTCCCCGCAAATTTGAGCAAATAAACAATAGCAGATCCGATCTCGGACGACATTTCACCCGCCTCACAGCAGGGTTCTTCAGGTATATATATATATATATACACAGTATATATATATATATATATATATATATATATATATATATATATATATATATATATATATATATATATATATATATATATATATATGTATGTATGTATGTATACATATATACATATATACACACTGTGTGTGTGTCTCTGGGCTCTGCAGGCAGTTCCTTCGACCTCATGGCTTGGTTTTTGCTCTGATATGCATTGTCAGCTGTGAGACCTTATATAGACAGGTGTGTGCCTTTCCAAATCATGTCCAATCAATTGAATTTACCACAGGTGGACTCCAATCAAGGTGTAGAAACATCTCCAAGATGATCACAAGAAATGGGAGGCACCTGAGCTAAATTTCAAGTGTCATAGCAAAGGGTCTGAATACTTCTGTCAATGTGATATTTCAGTTTTTTCTTTTTAATAAATTTGCAAAACTTTCGAAAATCCTGTTTTCTCTTTGTCATTATGGGGTATTGAGTGTAGATTGATGAGGGAAAAAATGAATTTAAACGATTTCAGCATAAGGCTGCAACATAACAAAATGTGAAAAAGTGAACGGGTCTGAATACGTTCTGAATGCAATATATATATATATATATATATATATATATATATACACACATACATACACACACACACACACACACACACACACACACACACATATATATATATATATATATATATATATATATGCACACACATATATATATATATATACACACACACACCTCGACTGAGGACCCGGTCAGTGCGGCACACTTGTGACCAGGTGTGTTTTGAACATATATATATATATATATATATATATATATATATATATAATTTCATTTTATGCCAGTGTGTGCCCCGGTTTATAATAGGTACACCACCACACCCTGCGTCTCGTAAGAGGCGACTAAAGGGTTGGCGTCAGGAAGGGCATCCGGCCATAAAAACATTGCCTCAAAAAGGAAACCATGATGATTGTCATGGGGCCCGCTAGGCTAAACCCCCGCTCTCGCAGAGAAAATGGCCTTAAAAAGGGAATTTTATGTCTTCCTCCCCCTGCATTTTAATGTTTCAATTTTATGCTTCCTGCTTCTAAACCAGTGTAATGTTCTTTTTTCTGCAGTTCAACGGTAAAAAGAGTTCCCACTCTAAAAGTGAGTTCTGATCTGTGATCACGGGCTACTATACACATCTTGGTTTTTCATGACCTTTTCTACTTGACATTGTATTTGCTAGTTTTGGTTTGTTACTGAATATTGCCGCCCTTTCTCCTCTTTCATTCCACCATTCAAAAAGAACCATTGAATGTAACAAAGCATAAATGATTTCTTAACTTGCATCCCAATCATTATGCAGCTACCCTACACACACAGCACAAACCAGGATTAGTTGGTTCACTCTGTCCATTCGTCTATTTCTATGATCAAAAAACTACTTCGATTGCAAAAACTACATTTCAATTGAATATTACGAGTGTGGATCAAAGTGCGCCTCACCACACGTCACTGCAGCGGCACAGGCATCTTTGATCATGCCTGCTTTCTCCTGGAGTGAGGGAAGAGGGGATATCACGATCTTGATCTCGATTAATCAAGTCAAAATAACAAAAATAAATTAGCGTTGATGAATATGGGCAGGTCATGAATTTTTTTCTGAAGTGAGCTTGATATATATATATTTATCAATGCTTTCTTTTTGTTATTTTGACTTGATTAATCGAGATCAAGATCGTGATATCCCCTCTTCCCAGATATATATATATATATATATATATATATATATATATATATATATATATATATATATATATATATATATATATATATATATATATATATATCTTCTATCTATAATTCCACTAATCTCTGTGTGTGTGTATGTTTGTATGTTTGTATGCGACCGCTGTTTCTCGACAACTACCGGTCCGATATACTTGAAACTTGCCAGGTATATTGCTGGGGACCCGAGGATGTGCCTTTTCAAGGTTTGAAATTAATCGGACAAGTAGTTACCGAGCTATGGCGATTTAGCCGTTCGCCGTTCGCTTTGGCGTTGCGAATGGACCAAACCATTTCATGTAAATAGAGGGGGGGGGGGGGGGGGTTCTGTGGTCGTTGCGAATGGACCAAACCATTTCATGTAAATAGAGGGGGGGGGATTGTCACCGTACTCGCAAGCCGTTCGCCGTTCGCTTTGGCGTTGCGAATGGACCAAACCATTTCATGGACCAAACCATTTCATGTAAATAGAGGGGGGGGGGGGATTGTCACCGTACTCGCACCCACGTACCCACGTACCCACGTACGGGCATTGCACCCACATACGGGCATGCCCTAGTATATATAAAAACAACATCGTGGAAATTGTTAAAGAAAATTTCAAGAAGTTAAAGGAAATTTGAAGATGTTTTGGTCACAAAAATACATACATAACCATATATGTTTGCTCCATTATAATATGATATATTCAACCTTGTAGAGCACAAATCAGACCATGAACCTGCAGTTTAGCAGTACTTTATCTCTGAATTTAGTAAATGGTAAAGAATCTCATCACAAGCGTGCATGCGCACAGAGGAGTAAAGTAATTGTTTTACTCTGTCTGGCTGTATGCTGTCAAACTAAATTGAAAATTATTTCAAACAGGCACTATCTTTAGGGGCGTCATAAAGGGCACAAACAACAGACAAAAATAACTCATTTAATGTGTTAAATAGGTGTTGTAGAAGTGAATAGGGTGAATAAATTTTACATTTAAATGTTGCATTGTAATATGTCGTTGCAAATGTTGATTTTTGTTGTTGCTGTTGTTGTTATTCAATGAATGGGTATCTCAAACCTCTGCAGGTGATCATCCTTCCTAATTTTCTATATGACAATTCTTTCTTTCTCTGTTAGAATACAAGTACAAGTTCCGAAGAAGATGCACCAGATGTGCAAAATGAAGAAGAGGACAAATCTGGAACTTTAAAGGCACAAGGTGGTGCTTTTTCCACAGCTCTAAAATCCCCCAAGACCTCTGGTGCATTACTGGCTTCCCAAAACACCACACCGCCTCCCCCACGTCCTCCTCCCCCCAAACTGGACCGTGCTCCCGGTCATCGACGTGCATGCAGTGCCACGGAGAAGAGTGCACTTCATCCTGAAGATTCACAGGCAAAGTTTTTGACACCAGAAACAAAAGTCCTCGCCCGCATGGCGAAGCTGCCATTTGACTCGCCATTGGTTCCACTCTGCCTTGGCCCAAGTAAGGCTCACCTGCTTGTATCTACCATGTTAATGTCTACATTCTCTGTGTGGTCTCACATGTAAGTGAACAGGAAATGTTTATTTGTTCTGTTAGGGTTCATAGGGTGCATTTATTTTTCAGCCTTTGCGCTGTTATGTTGGCATTGGGTAACTTGTGGGTTCTCTGAGTGAAGCAGCTTCTTGGACACCAGACTAATCTAATTTACCACCCTCAGAGAATGGGATGGCGAATGGTGCGAACAATGTGATCAGCAGGGATGATGCCCAGCTAACCCCTGACATTCCACCACAGGACAAGGACAAAAAAGAGGATTTCATCAGAGGGGTGCGTTTTTATCAGGTTTTACTGTATGTTGGTGCATTAAGGTACTGATTTCAGGAATCATTTGGGGGTAGGAAGATGGCAGGGGCAGAAGAAGAAGTGTGTTGAAATGTGGGAGTGGGGAAGTAGTGGTGATTGTGGTTTAGTCGTTGAGTTTTTGGTTTAATCTATGGGATTGTTGGCCAGGCTTAAATATCCTCTTTTTTAATGAAGATATTATGACAAAGCCTTCCTGATCCCCACCAGATGACTCATTATTTTCATTGTGAACGTGTATTTCCAACACTTCCAAAACCATACCGGTATTCCCTCCAGACAGCGCCAATATGTCAATTTTTAATCCTTCATGATGAACAATAATTGTACACCGCACCTTTCCTATGCCATCTCCAGGCGTTGCATAACGTCATTGCCGGGCACTGAAGGGGGCTCGGCAATGACGCACGCTGAAAGGGAGTACTCAGTTTTCACTCAGTTTGTTTGTTTTTGCTTGTTACTTGCCGGAAAAGATTCCGGCAAGTATGTTGATCGGTTGGTTTGTCTGTTTGTCTGTCTGTTTGTTCGCAGTACTACGTCTACACCGTTGCATGTAGAATCGCCAAACTTTACACACCTATTTGTCTTGCCCTGGAATAGACTGTGCCCAATTTTTAACTCTCTCGGCCCAAGGCCTCCATTATGATGTCATAATTCGACAAGTACAAAACTTCATCCAATCAAGATGCAATTTCTTGAGCGCCATGTCGGCATAAGCTGGTGGAGAAAAATAAAATAATAATGACATCATCGGTCACGTGGTTCGGCAGCCATCTTGGAAAAACCGAAAAACTTTGCACCTCTATATCTCCGAAAGTGCTGAATAGAAAGAATTGAGACATAGCTCATTGTAAACAACTCTCCATGGGGAATAAAATATGTTAATGATGATGTCATTGGTGCCTGCATTATGACGTCATAATTCGACAAGTACAAAACTTCATCCGATGAAGATGAAATTTATTGAGCATAATCAAGGAATAAATTATTTTAGAAAACAAATAATGATGACGTCATCGGTCACGTGGTTCGGCCGCCATATTTGTCCAAAATGGCCGATAAAAAAGTACATTCCGGCAAGTCCTCGGTCTCTGACCGATTTTTCATTTGTTTGTTTGTTTGTTTGTCCGGGCGATATCTCAGCCATCCCTTGAGCTAGGAAGCTGAAATTTCGGCACAATAGTGAGTAAGTACTTTGTCAAAAACTATTTTTTGTTTTTTGATTAATCAATTTATTGATTAGTTACTTCATTATTTCTCGATTAATTAAGTACTTATTTATTTCCTTTCTCTTCTGGGCATTATCTCAGGCACCTTTTGAGTTAGGAAGCTGATATTTGGACATGGCAATGACCAAGTGATTTGGCTGTAAAGGGTATTTTTGATTTATTGATTAATCAATGAATCGATTATTTATTTAATTATTCGATTAATGATTTAATTAATTTAAAAAATTTAAGTTACAGATTTGGATGAAATGGTGGTGGTTTATGTATCATATTAGCTAATTGATTGATTATTTAATTTTTTTTGATTATTTTTTATTTATTTTCATTGTTAGTCATCTATTTATTTTCTTTCTCATCTGGGCAATATCTCAGGCACCATTTGAGCTGGGAAGCTGATATTTGACACGACAGTGACCAAGTGATTTGGCTGTAAAGAGTATTTTTGCTTTATTGATTAATCAATTAATCCATTAATTATTTATTGATTAATCAATTATTATTTAATTTTTTTGATTAATGACATTTATTTAATTTTCAAAAAGTTACAGCTTCGGATGAAGCACTAGTGGTTTCGGTATGCTATTAGCCAATTGATTAAGAAAATATTTTATGATCATAATTTCTTGATTTTAATTATGCAATTAACCAATCAATTATTATACACCTCTCTCACCCAATACAGTCTCTACGAGCTGCACGGCGGTATTGCCGGGCAGCGCCCCGGCAATGCCGCACTGGAGGGTATTTAATTATTTGGCATGGGGGCGGTATACTTTGAATGTATCTGTACTTGTTGTCATTTTGTGTTATACTATTTTAAAAAAGTGATGTCCATGTTTTTTATCGTTTTCTTTCTCTTTATTCATTTTTCTTCAGTCGACAACGATCAACGGTCTTCCTCCAACTCCCAAGGTTCTCGTAAGTGGAGAAATTCTGCTCCTTTGCTTTCCCTAAATTTGTCTCATTTTGAAATTGTCTCTGCTAAAAACCGTTAAACGTCTCCGAGGTTCAAAACAATTTGCATGAGTCTTGCCGTTCTTGGAGCTCGGTGTTGTTTTTGCATCTTCCACAAAGTTTGCATCTTCCACATCTTCTTTGAGTTGACATCACTTTAAACTCATTTGCATACATGTCTCGGCCACGACTGTGGCCCGATGCGCTTTATGGATTAAGCATTCAAACAAGCACTCCATTAGAAACCGTGGATAAGGAACGGCTGGCTCTTCAAGCGCTAGCTAGTAACTGAACACAGCTGGGTTTCTTGCCTTCAGGTTCGTGTTATTTCAGGAAATGAAAAAGAAATTACCTCGTGGCTCAGCTTACATTCTCTAATCTGTGTCGTTAACCTTGTGCCATGTCTGTTCCGTGTTCCCATGTGAATGAATAAGATTAGAATGAGCCGTGTTCCCATGTGAATGAATAACATAAGAAAAATAACATTCATTATGATTCTGAACAGGGGTTCTATTTTATATCTGTTACCTCAGTTTTGTCCACTCATGCTCTCTCTCTCTCTCTCTCTCTCTCTCTCTCTCTCTCTCTCTCTCTCTCTCTCTCTCTCTCTCTCTCTCTCTCCCTCTCTCTGCCTCCCTCCACCTCTCTCCCCCATCTCTCCCCATCTCTCTTCCCCTCTCTTCCCTACTCTAACCCACTCTCACCCTCTCTCTCCACCTCTCTCTCCCTTCTCTCTCTTTCTCTCTCTCTCCCCCCCTCTCCCTTCTGTCTCTCTCTCCTGTTGTCGTTCTCTAGGGTTTAACAACCCGGCACTCGGTATTGATATGATCTTTGAAATGGTGCCCTGTCACTGTAAGGGGGTGAGAAAGGGTACCTTGTCGATGTAGCATGGCCCATGTAATCACCCTATCACTGTAGCTTGGCCTATGTAATCACCTTACGGGGAATATGGTAGTATAAGTTTAGATAAAAGGTTTTAAAAGTAAACTAATGTATTATAACCAAACAATTTCAATTCTTCTATCGAAATAATTATTATCCACGTCAAAAAAAAATACATTTTCCACGTTGCATAAGAATATCCCACAATGCACTGCATTTTAAAGATTGGTGCACCCCGTAACGAAGGTTGGTCTTGTGTCCGTGTGAAAAATCTGGAGAAATAGAGCTTTCACTTTAGTTGTCGTGGATAATACACACCCCAAATGTTGATCAGCTATTTCTGTTGGGTAAAGTGTGGAATGACTACGTACTTGTTTCGCAATGGCACATAGTTATCCATACAGCTGGTTTCCTTTAGTTTGTATCGCACTTTTCTCCTTCCTCACTTTCCCTTTGGTCTTCCACTGGCAAATAGGAATTCCTTCTCAAATGCTTTCACCCAGGCATGATGTATCTTTAATGATGCCCTTTAGCTGCCCTCGCATCAGAACCATGTGACCGGATCTGGTGCCTTTGCGTACTGTTAGATATATATATAAAAATAATAACCACCTTTAGAGGCCATTTTTCCCCGCAAAGCGGGGGTTGGCCTTTTTCGGGAACCGTGGTTGTTGTTGTTTTTCGGTCCCCTATTTGAAGCAATGTTTTACGGCCGGATGCCCTTCCTGACGCCAACCCTTTTTGCCGCCTTTAACGACAAACAGGGAATTACCAGTGAACTGGTACTCAATTAGCCGACCTCGGAAGGATGACAGGCTGAGTCAACCCCCCTGGCGTTAATTCAGCGATCGACCGGGATTCGAACCCAGGATCCTTGGATCCTAAGCCGGCACCCTAGCCGCTAGCCCAACACCAGGGATTCACCAGGGATTCAACACCTCCCACTGTTAGATATTCCTCACAAATTGATTCAAGGCATCATCCTTTTGAACATAATAATGATGAGTGTTTTGAACACTCTCCCTCTCTTTCCCCTCTCTCTTCAATTTTGAGCATTGTACTTTTTTGCTCCTTTCTGGCTAAATGTCCTTTTTCTCTGGTAGATGGGTGCCTGCTTTTCGAAGGTATTTAACGGCTGTCCCCTGAAGATCACGTGTGCTTCCTCCTGGATAAATCCAGAGACTCACGGTGAGTGTCAGGCAATTCTACCTTTGACATTGGGGTGGATAAAGGATGTACATTAGGACGACGAAGCGGAAATTTATTTAATTTCACTGTTGCTTCCGTAAGGGTGACGTGTTGTGTTCTTGATCTTGCAAGACCACAGATTGGACGATTTTTTTTTTTACCTCTTGTGGTTATTTTAACCTTTTATATTAAAAAACCCTGTTCCTTCCAATTCATGCCAACACAGAGGCATTTTGAGTAAGTGTGATGTGATGTGGTTCGTTTAGACCAGCACCTGATATTTGGGGCAGAAGAAGGCATTTACACACTCAACCTCAACGAGCTGCATGAGGCTACAATGGAGCAGGTGAGCTCATCTCACAGATGTATCCTCTTGGCGATATTTCTGGGTTTTTTCAAACAGGTTAAACGGAATGTGTGGTGGTCTGCCATACTTGCTGCAAGTGTTGGATCTGTGAAGCAAATGCAGGACGAGTTTATCTCAACTTTTGATTATGGGCGTTTAATTGCGAACGTCTGTGTTTTCAAGTATTTTGCCAAATGCTCTTGCAAACCAATTTTTATGCCTCTGCTGATGACGTCACTGGAGACATTATTTAATATGAAAGTAATTTCAGCCTTATATGGAAGGGAAGTTGTGCGCATTCCTCTGATAAGGTGGGCTGCCTGTTTTCCGTTTGGGAATGCCCATCAGTTGATGCAAAGTTTTGTCTGTCTCGTCCCTCACTACCCTCATCTCCCTCCCTCCCTCCCACAGCTGTATCCACGGCGATGCTCTTGGTTATATGTTATTAATAACATCCTGATGTCTATATCGGGTGAGTTGTCTGTTAATTTCAAGCGTCCATGTTGCTTTGACGGTCTTGTGAGGATTCGGAGATCTGGTTTCCGTAGTAAACGCAAACTAGAGTGTTAAGTGTCACCTTTTCCTCGGTTAGCAATTTGAAATACTGGTAAGGTTTAATTTTTAAATGAGAAAGATTGAGGCTCAATGAATCTCGTGGCCTTGTTGTCAATTGCTTAAACCTGTGAATCTTGATGATGATAATGAATCTCACTTTTTCACAAACGCTAATTCAACCTGGTATAAGGTTACATTGTTACTCCAGTATCATAAATGAATGCACCAACACTCCCCCCTCCAATCCCCTCCTCGCTCCCCGAGTGCCGACTCCCCCCCCCCAAACCCTCTCAAACCTCCTCACTCGCTCCCCAACCGCCGACCCCCTCCTCGCTCCCCGACCCCCTCCAATCCCCAACTGCCCTTTCTACATGATCTGAATCAATGAGACTGTCATGTGAAGTTTTAACGGAACAAGTACAAGATGTTTTTGCTTTTGAAAACAAATACAAAATCTCATTTGCAAGTCAATGATTACTGCAAGTCATTTGCAAGTTACCGCTTTACACAAAAAAGGTGCAAAAACAGATCCTTGCAACTACAGACCAATCAGCCTGCTCCCAATTATCAGCAAAGTCATGGAATCCATCATTGCTTCGGATATGAAATCTTTCCTCTTCTCCAATGGCTTGATCTCTGATCATCAATTTGGTTTCAGACCAGGTCACTCTACTCTGGACATGCTGCTTCTGCTGTCTCAACAATGGATGGAGGTCCTCAATGCCAAACAGGAAATCAGAGCTGTCTCCCTTGACATATCACGTGCCTTCGATACGGTCTGGCACCCAGCTCTGCTCACCAAACTCTCCTCCTATGGTATCCATGGAAATCTCCATGCATGGCTTGCGGACTTCCTCTCTGGTCGTAGTCAACGTGTGGCCCTGAATGGATTTCTCTCATCTCCCCTTCCCGTTCAGGCTGGAGTTCCCCAAGGCAGTGTGCTGGGCCCTGTGCTTTTTCTGGTCTTTATCAATGATCTCTCCGACTCTCTGGAAAATCCTCTGTATCTCTTTGCTGATGACTCCACTCTCTGCCGCTCCATTCCTCTTCCCTCAGATCGGCAGTCTGCAGCCTCCTCACTCTCTGAAGACCTGGACAAAATCACAGACTGGTCAAACATGTGGAACATGTCTTTCAATCCTGATAAATCTCACACTCTTACTATGTCTCTCCGAAAAGATCGACTGGACAACCCTCCCATCTACTTTCTCAACAATCCTCTCCAAGAAGTTCTGTCGCTCAAGCTTTTGGGTCTCACCATCTGCCATGATCTTTCTTGGGAAAACCACATTTCCAAGCTGGCCTCCAAAGCCAGTCGCCGACTGGGCATCCTCCGTCGTGCGAAGTCCTTCCTAGGCACACCTGAGCTCCTCACCACATACAAGGCTTTCATCCGCAGCTCAATGGAATACTGTTCTCCCCTATGGGCTGGTGCTCCTGCCTCACACCTGGCTCGGCTTCACGCTGTTGAATCCAAAGCTTTCAGAATCATTGGAATCTCCCGCGATGAAGCTATCTCTGAGGGCCTTTCACTCACTCACCGCAGGCAGGTAGGTGGTCTTTCTGTCTTCTACCGACTCCTCTCCGGCCTTGCTCCCCCAGCTCTCTCTGTGCTCTGTCCCCCAAATATTCCTACAGGTCGCACAAGATCTGCCAGCCACCCTCTCATGGTTAAACTGCCGAAATCTCGGCTCTCTGCTCACCTTCACTCTTTCATTCCTCTTTTCTCCCGCCTCTGGAACAAACTCCCACACTCACTTCAATCACACTCCTCCCTCCAGGTCTTCAAAACAGCTGTTCACCACCATCTCTTATCTTCCCCCATCCAAAACCTTGATCTTTTCTACCCCCACTAATTCACCCCAGATCCACCTTGTTTGAAATTCCAACTTCTTTCCTGGAAGTCTTGGCAGTGTCCACATGTTTTATACCTCTCCCACCCACCCCCCCCCCCCCTTCCCATGCCTCCCCCCCAAAGCCCTCTCCCTCCCACAGTTCTCTCCATGTCTCCATGTCTCTCGGTCCCTGCTCTCAAATATTGTGTTTGTGTCCTTCCCCCTCTCTCCCCATCTTGTCTACCGCTCCCGATGTTATTTGTTTTGTGTGTCTGTTTGTCTTTTTGTGTGATTAATGTTCGCTCTTTCACGAGCCTCGATCTTGTATACAAAAAAAAAAAAAAAAAAATGATGCTTACCTTTGTGAAATGTGCTTCCAAAATGAATGTTGGAAAGAAACAAGACTAAAGGTCCAACAGCGGCGTAGCCCGGCTTGTTTGATACTTTAGTTTTAGAGGATAGTATGACCTGGGTGGAGATACCAGCAGCAAATAATGTAAGTATTTAATTATTTTGAAGTACTCTAAGTCTCTATGCTGTCTGTCACCATGGAAACGAGAGAGATTGCATTGAGAAACTGGTATAGTCTATATGTTGGTGAGTTAGTCAACACTATCAAAGTGACCTCAGCACCACCCCGACACACACCACTGTGTGTGTTACGGAATGAGGTGTTTTACGGCGGCCCGAGTGCAAATCCTGCCACCAACCTCCTGAAGAGAGGACCCAGTGAGTTGGTACTCATTTTGCCAACCTGGGAAGGATGACAGGTCAGTCAACTCCACCTGAGTCAACAGCTGACTGGGATTCAAACTCAGGACTCAAGGATCCCAAGCCTCCACCCTAACCGTTTAGCCAACACCAGGCTTAGGGTGGTTGGAGGCAGTCATAAGAAATGTTTGAAGAGCCCTTAATCAAACCTTTAATTATATATGATCTGGGGGGCACATGCACCCCTCTCCCTGTCATATATCATCACCCTGTTATAGTTTCAGTTCCCGCCAATCATCAAGTGTGATAATTTACCCCAACCAGGTATATGACGTAATATATGAACGTTCCCTAAAGGGCGATGAAAGAAACATAACTGGAAACGCCAAATGGCTTCACGTTCTACCTTTGAGAAGCGTAATTGTCGGTTATAAAACTCATCCAATATGTGGGATAAATATGTGAGGGACAAATATACATTCGGAGAGACAAACGCTCTAAACACAGGAACCAAACATCTGCGCTGTAAAAATCGTTTGTTTAATCACGAATTTACCAGTTCTAAAAATCGTTTGTTTAATCACGAATTTACCAGTTCTAAAAATCGTTTGTTTAATCACGACTTTACCAGTTCTAAAAATCGTTTGTTTAATCACGAATTTACCATTTCTAAAAATCGTTTGTTTAATCACGAATTTACCAGTTCTAAAAATCGTTTGTTTAATCACGAATTTACCAGTTCTAAAAATCGTTTGTTTAATCACGAATTTACCAGTTCTAAAAATCGTTTGTTTAATCACGAATTTACCATTTCTAAAAATCGTTTGTTTAATCACGAATTTACCAGTTCTAAAAATCGTTTGTTTAATCACGAATTTACCAGTTCTAAAAATCGTTTGTTTAATCACGAATTTACCAGTTCTAAAAATCGTTTGTTTAATCACGAATTTACCAGTTCTAAAAATCGTTTGTTTAATCACGAATTTACCAGTTCTAAAAATCGTTTGTTTAATCACGAATTTACCAGTTCTAAAAATCGTTTGTTTAATCACGAATTTACCAGTTCTAAAAATCGGTTGTTTAATCACGAATTTACCAGTTCTAAAAATCGTTTGTTTAATCACGAATTTACCAGTTCTAAAAATCGGTTGTTTAATCACGAATTTACCAGTTCTAAAAATCGTTTGTTTAATCACGAATTTACCAGTTCTAAAAATCGTTTGTTTAATCACGAATTTACCAGTTCTAAAAATCGTTTGTTTAATCACGAATTTACCAGTTCTAAAAATCTTTGTTTAATCACGAATTTACCAGTTCTAAAAATCTTTGTTTAATCACGAATTTACCAGTTCTAAAAATCTTTGTTTAATCACGAATTTACCAGTTCTAAAAATCGTTTGTTTAATCACGAATTTACCAGTTCTAAAAATCGTTTGTTTAATCACGAATTTACCAGTTCTAAAAATCTTTGTTTAATCACGAATTTACCAGTTCTAAAAGTCGTTTGTTTAATCACGAATTTACCAGTTCTAAAAGTCGTTTGTTTAATCACGAATTTACCAGTTCTAAAAATCGTTTGTTTAATCACGAATTTACCAGTTCTAAAAATCGTTTGTTTAATCACGAATTTACCAGTTCTAAAAATCGTTTGTTTAATCACGAATTTACCAGTTCTAAAAGTCGTTTGTTTAATCACGAATTTACCAGTTCTAAAAATCTTTGTTTAATCACGAATTTACCAGTTCTAAAAATCTTTGTTTAATCACGAATTTACCAGTTCTAAAAATCGTTTGTTTAATCACGAATTTACCAGTTCTAAAAGTCGTTTGTTTAATCACGAATTTACCAGTTCTAAAAATCGTTTGTTTAATCACGAATTTACCAGTTCTAAAAATCGTTTGTTTAATCACGAATTTACCAGTTCTAAAAATCGTTTGTTTAATCACGAATTTACCAGTTCTAAAAATCGTTTGTTTAATCACGAATTTACCAGTTCTAAAAATCGTTTGTTTAATCACGAATTTACCAGTTCTAAAAATCGTTTGTTTAATCACGAATTTACCAGTTCTAAAAATCGTTTGTTTAATCACGAATTTACCAGTTCTAAAAATCGTTTGTTTAATCACGAATTTACCAGTTCTAAAAATCGTTTGTTTAATCACGAAGTAGCCAGTTCTAAAAATCGTTTGTTTAATCACGAATTTACCAGTTCTAAAAATCGTTTGTTTAATCACGAATTTACCAGTTCTAAAAATCGTTTGTTTAATCACGAATTTACCAGTTCTAAAAATCGTTTGTTTAATCACGAATTTACCAGTTCTAAAAATCGTTTGTTTAATCACGAATTTACCAGTTCTAAAAATCGTTTGTTTAATCACGAAGTAGCCAGTTCTAAAAATCGTTTGTTTAATCACGAATTTGCCAGTTCTAAAAATCGTTTGTTTAATCACGAATTTACCAGTTCTAAAAATCGTTTGTTTAATCACGAATTTACCAGTTCTAAAAATCGTTTGTTTAATCACGAATTTACCAGTTCTAAAAATCGGTTGTTTAATCACGAATTTACCAGTTCTAAAAATCTTTGTTTAATCACGAATTTACCAGTTCTAAAAATCGTTTGTTTAATCACGAATTTACCAGTTCTAAAAATCGTTTGTTTAATCACGAATTTACCAGTTCTAAAAATCGTTTGTTTAATCACGAATTTACCAGTTCTAAAAGTCGTTTGTTTAATCACGAATTTACCAGTTCTAAAAATCGTTTGTTTAATCACGAAGTAGCCAGTTCTAAAAATCGTTTGTTTAATCACGAATTTACCAGTTCTAAAAATCGTTTGTTTAATCACGACTTTACCAGTTCTAAAAATCTTTGTTTAATCACGAAGTAGCCAGTTCTAAAAATCGTTTGTTTAATCACGAATTTACCAGTTCTAAAAATCGTTTGTTTAATCACGAATTTACCAGTTCTAAAAATCGTTTGTTTAATCACGAATTTACCAGTTCTTTGGGAGGCCTTTACACAAAAACAAAGTCAAGTTAATATCTAATTTTCAGTTTTTCTTGAAAGATATAATCTTGGCTTTAACTCAGACCAGTTTCAACGTTTCTTTGTCATATTACATGCATATAATTTGCATAAATTAGACCGTCAATAAAAAACAAGGAAAAACAAAGAACACATTTCTACTTCTATCTTCTATGTCACCTATCATTCTTTTCACACAAAACTTGGTACATGTATTATACATGTGTTACTCTACTACCTGATGAGAGGATTTTGTGAAATTATGTCAAATGTTCACTAATTAGCTAATTATGCCAATTACCAGATAAAACTTGGTTGTCCTTCAATAAATCCGCAATGGCTACTCCTATAAACAAAAGCCTTCATCATTTTAAAGGAAGTGATATTCTGAATATCCTGTCCAAATTTCAGCCCAAAAGAATGATGCAAATTTAAAGTTATAACAAATTTCATGCAAAATATTATATTTCTTGTAAATTGCGTGTAAAGATAACAATAATTAGGGGTACTTATATGACCTCTAATAGCATGGTTCTTGTTTATAAGACTATAAGGAAACTGTTCAGCTAAAAAAAAAAAAAAATCACCTGTTCACCAGTACTACACCCTTAATCACGAATTTACCATTTATAAAAGCCTCTGTGCGAATTTGAAGAAGAGGAAGAAGCGCTAATGTATGGTTTCGTCACACAGCAGTTTGAACGGAAATATTTATTAATTATACAACAGTAGAAACCCTTTAGGACACGGAATGAGTATTCAAAATTATATATTACAGTAGTGATACCTTGTGAAGCAATAGAAAAATATATAAAACTACAGATGATGACCCACAACCAACAACAACCACAGCCACGATAACAATCGATAACTCTGAACAATCGAGTGTTACAAAAGATCCCTATTTTCACGTGTTCTACTTCATGTGTTTCACGTGTTTGTTTGCGTTTCACACTGAATGAAAAATGTAAAGGTAGAGCATGCAGATTGTGATACATGACAGGTTCAACGATATGTCCGGCCTGAACGACATCGGAATCAAAATGGCGGTGTGTGGAGTCAGCCGTCGTACCACCGTAATGATTTGGTGTACATTTGAGGGGACATATATATGGACAGACAAACACTGTTGTAGAGGCTTTACCCTATGGGCTACACCGTACAAAATGACTTTAAGAATGTAATTTCTCATAGCAATTGGTGACAGCAGCAGGAGGAACCCTTTTGGGCCAGAACCTGACAAAGGATATGTGTGCCCTTCCTACTGACTTTTTCCAAACTTTTCATCAACTTCTCGTATTTCCTTGTGAATTGAATCATTTTAGTTCTGAGGGAGATCTGCTTGACTCGCTGATGAAAAGCCTCTTTTAACGATTTGTGTGTGTCGAGATAATCAGTATCCAATGCCGAAATGGTTCAATAGTAAGCAGATGATATTGGTTCACGAGTTATCAAGTGACCACTATATTCGTCATGTGTGTGCGTCTGTCTGTGTGTGTGTCTGTGTGTCTGTCTGTCCGCAGCATAACTACCCGATGATATCATCCGATCTTGATGAAACTTGGGTGGGAGGTTGATATCATGATATAGTTGTGTCCTGCCTAGAGGGGGCGTATTGCGGCCATTGTGGGCGGAGCCACGCCCAAAAAAAGATGTCTTTTTAGAGGGTAATCGAGTTCAAGCTACACCTTCTCCGAGGGAGTTGGTGGAATCTGACAGGGGTTTCGGTATTGGGTTAGGCCAATGTCATGTGTCTAGCCCCATGGAGCTCCATTTTTCATTTTTCTTTTTTTTTTTTTTCCATTTCATTTTTCACCGAATTTTCGGTATTGTGTCGCTAACTAACCTCATAACTGATTATACATTATTTTCTATCTCATTTCAATGTCAGTAACCTTCGTTTTGACATTTCCGGGCCTGGCCTGTCCGGGCCTGTTTCGGTTATAGTCCGTCCTTTATCATTGAATACCGCTCGCTCGTGAACCATCGTCGTCTCCTGACTTGTCTTCCTTATTGTAAAAGTTCCCCTGTGAATTTGGAGCAGCCTCAGGGCCGCAGTTTGCATCACATCTTGTCAGCTAGCTTGTGGTGCACCAAAGCCTGCCTGCTCACATCCTTGCTTACAAGTGCCCTGTCAATTTGGAGCAGCCTTCAGTGTTGTAATGCCAAAGACAGGCTCATCAGCTGAAAACAAATTCCACAAGACGTCAGCACAAGCCCAGTGATCCCAACAGTTATTTTTAAGTCTATGAACTTACTCGTGTCCTTCTTGGGTATTGTCAGAATCGATGGAGAATGCCTCTTGGCCAATGCCACTATAATGCATGATGCTCTATACCGAGCATCGGCTGAAGCAGTTCCTTGGCTGGGATTACAATCCTGGTCAGGTCGCCGCTCTGACGCAGGAAATCAGTGCAGCAGGAATTTGTCATTTCTTCAGGGTGCCCCGATAGCTCACCTACCTTCCGTGAAAGTCACCGTTGGATATTTAACATCCCCAACCCTACTCCCAGTTTAACGTCCATCTGGGGGAGAGCACACACGTTGATGAATCACCTTGCCTGTGAAACAGTTTATCGCTGGGTCAGGATTTGAACACAAGCTTGACAGATTGGAGGTGATGATGCATATTGTGCACATCGTATAAACCGAGTGCTGTTCTCGTATCTTTATGTTGTAATGTAATAGTTTTTGCAATGTTAGCTCCACTTTAATTAAAGTGTGTTTTTTGTTAAGTAAAGGTAACACAAAAGGTTGAATTTCTTTACTTGAAGAAGAGGACAGTGTGCTTGTGTTGTTTCTTGGTTCTGCATTACTAGATATTCACTCCCCCCCCCCCCCCCCCATCTTGATTTTGAATGTTTGCATCGCTGTAGTTTGATTTATCCTGCTCCATGTTTGCATTGAAGAGTTTCTATGCAGAATCTAACGATGGCATGGCATGGCATGTGTTTGTTGCTGCCCCCGATCTCCCTCTCCATCAAAAGGAAAAGCTTCACAGCTGTACTCGCACAATGTGCTGGGCCTGTTCGAGCACGCACGACGTCAGCAAACCCTGCATGTACACATCCCGACTCACAAGCTACCTGACAAGATGATCCCCAGGTGCCAAACAAATGGTCTCGTTTATTTGAAAAAAAAGATTACATTTAAATCGTGTCCGGATTGTATTTTGCTGCCTTTCTGTAGCCCCGTTGTTCTGGAGCAGGTTTACTAAATGACATAATGGTTAGAGCAACCGCTCTGAGTCTGGGAGGTCAGTGATTCAAACACTGACTGAGTCGTATCAAAGACTTTAGAAATGGTATGTGTGGCTTGAGGCTCAGAATTTATTAATAAAGACTAGCAAAGGTACCCAGCGTTGCTGGGAAATGCAGAGTTGCTGCGTGATGGGAATATGAAGGGAGGAGGGAGGACGGAGGAGGGGAGGGGGAAGGGGGAGATGCGGAGGGGGGCAGTAGAGAAGGGAAGGGGAGAGAAAGGGGGGGTGGATGGGGGAGGGAAGAAAGTAAGGTGAGGGGAGGAGGGGGTGTAGGTTTGCAAAGATAATGTTATACTTAATGACCACACACACTCATACATATACTTGCATCACACGAACGAACGTGGATACTTTGAGACCTGGGAAGGCTTGTTCCACCTTCTGAACCCAGCAAATGGAGATAACAATCAATGAAACACACACACACACACACACACACACACACACACACACACACACACACACACACACTAGTGAGTGGACTGAGGCACCGCGGCCTTTTTTGAAACACTGTTGCAGTAAAGCATAAACGAGCATAAAGTACAGTCACGTGAAAAAGTAAGTACACCCCATGTAAAGTTTTGACTTTTTCAACATATTTCAACATACAGCTATTTGATCTTCATTTCAACAATATTGAGAGATAAAGGTGATATAATATAACAAATATCATGAAACATTTACATTTTGTAGTCCTGGTGCAGCCTGGTGTTGGCTTAGCGGTTAGGGTGCCGGCTTGGGATCCTACGATCCTGGGTTCGAATCCCGGTCGATCGCTGAATTAACACCAGGGGGGTTGACTCAGCCTGTCATCCTTCCGAGGTCGGCAAATTGAGTACCAGTTCACTGGTAATTCCCTGTGTGTCGCAGGGGGCGACTAACAGGGTTGGCGGCAGGAAGGGCATCCGGCCATAAAACATTGCTTCAAAAGGCCAACCCCTGCTTGCGGGGGGAAAAAATGGCCTCCAAAGGTGGTTGGTTTTGTTGTTGTATTTACATTTTGTAGTCCATTGTATAATTTAAATAAACATAAATGCAACTTTCGCATGTGGAAAAAGTAAGTACACCCTGACATTTATCACTACTTCAAATACCTAAAATTAGAATCAGGTGCACCAGCTCTGGTGCAAATGATTAGAACATCGTCAGAGAGGATCTTGGAGGAACCTGTCTTATTTAAACCTCAGACATTTAGTTTGGTTTTCTCTTTGTTGTTGAACTGTGCGGCGTCACCATGCTTAGATCAAAAGAGCTCTCTGAGGCCTTCAGAAAGAAGGTTATGGATGCCTACGAGTCTGGGAAGGGATTTAAAAAGATCTCCAAACAATTTGAAATCAATCATTCGACTGTCCAGAAGATCATCTGCAAGTGGAGAAGATTCCAAACAACTGCCAACTTGTTCAGGCTAGGCCGCCCCAGCAAGTTCAGCCCGAGAGCAGACCGCAAGATGCTGAAAGAAGTCTCTAAGAACCCCAGAATGTCATCACGGGACCTACAGGTAGCTCATGCCACTGTTGATGTCAAAGTGCACGAGTCTACCATTAGAAAGAGGCTGCACAAATTTGATCTACATGGGAGGTGTGCCAGGAGGAAACCTTTGCTGTCCAGAAAGAACATCAGGGCAAGACTAAAGTTTGCCAATTAACACATAGGCAAAGACCAGCACTTCTGGAACAATGTGCTCTGGACAGATGAGTCAAAGGTAGAGCTATTTGGCCACAGTACCAGAAGACATGTTTGGTGAAAACCAAAGACAGCATTTGACCACAAGAACCTGATACCAACTGTAAAGCATGGTGGTGGAAATATTATGGTTTGGTTCAGCTTTGCTGCAGCAGGGCCTGGGCAGCTCACCATCATAGAATCCACCGTGAATTCTTCATTGTACCAGAGGGTGCTTGAGGATAATGTTAGGCCATCTGTCGGAAAGTTGAAGCTCAACCGACGGTGGACCTTGCAACATGACAATGACCCTAAACATACCAGTAAATCCACCAAGGAATGGCTGAAAAGAAAGAAATGGAGGGTTCTGGAATGGCCAAGTCAAAGCCCGGATCTAAATCCCATCAAGATGTTGTGGGGGGATTTGAAACGAGCTGTGCATGCAAGAAACCCCTCAAACATCCCACAGCTGAAATAATTCTGCATGGAGGAGTGGGCAAAAATTTCTCCCAGCCGATGTCAGAGACTGGTGGACAGTTATAAGAAACACCTACTTGAGGTTGTTTCTGCCAAAGGGGGCAATACCACCTATTAGAGCCAAGGGTGTACTTACTTTTTCCACATGCGAAATTTGCATTTATGTCTATTTAAATTATACAATGGACCACAAAATGTAAATGTTTCATGATATTTGTTACATTATATCACCTCTATCTTTCAATATTGTTGAAATGAAGATCAAATAGCTGTATGTTTAAATATGTTGAAAAAGTCAAAACTTTACATGGGGTGTACTTACTTTTTCACGTGACTGTACATCAACACGAAAACCCCAAAGCTCCAAAGGTGTACCTTGAATTGAAACAGGCCCTTGTTCATCCATCGGTGTGTTTTCTACTTTTTAAAGGAAGGAGATAAATGAAATGGACTATACTATAGGCTTAGCAGGAGGAGGGCCACGTTCTTTGAATTCAATTTTTATTTTGATATATTTTGCCTTCCTTACTCGATGTCCCCACGGAGTATACACTACACAGGCACGACTCGGAAGCCTTGATGTCGAGCCTGCTGCTAATTATTTTCAATGCACTGAATTCCCGCTACTTAATTATTTTCAAAGCACTCCATAAAGTTACACTTTGGGCACATTCCTTAATATTTTCTTCACTCAATATAATTGTTGGAACATTAGAAAAAGTTGCATAAAATGCTTTGGCAATATGGAGAAGGAGGAAGGACAGCCTTACTGAAAGCTTAGTAAGAGATATACACTTCGTTATAAAAATCGCTAATAATGTGTTAAATTTTGTCAGATTTCACTCCAGATTTTGATGCTTCTTTAGGTGTATGTGATCCGATCGTCAAATCCAAATCCAGTTTTCGATTGCATGCTTTATTTCGTCCATGAGAGTAGATAGTGTTGCCAAGCCAAGGGATATTTTAATAGGCCGAAAACAAAATGGCAGCTTAAAAACCCGGCGATGTGAAAGTGGGCTGACCAAGAATACGGACCACTATTTTGGTATGGCTTTTGGGATTTTTTTTTGTTATGAGCACCCCAATAATCATCATCTAAAAGGGTGTTTTAACACACCCAAACAACCATAGGTTGGCAGCCATTGTGCAGGCTGTAAGTGTCTAATGGGCTCCACATGCTTTGAAATTCCTTGTAAGAGAACTCCTATGATTACTTTAACGATTGCAGCCCATTAAGTTTTGACTCAACTGCGAATGTTTTGCAGGAAGTTTACGGTGACTTCAAAGTTTCAAGATACGAAGGGCTGCCAGAAGTGCTGTGTCGGTAAGCAAATGCTGCAGAAATTACTGGAGAACCGTTTATTTAAAACATGCCCGATTATTCCCCTGAATGTTACACAAGCCTTGATTTGTACAGTTCTCTTTGGTCCATCATGTCTGTGTCATTAGAGACGAGCAGTCAATGTGGATATTGTTATTACTTTGAGGTGTTGGTTGCAGCTCAAACTTGTTTCCCAGCTGGTCCATGTTGCTTCACTACTAAATACTATTAGATCAGCTGATGCTTCCTTCCCCTTCTAAATCGTCCATGAATCTGTGTGCTCTCACCATCTGTGGCTCAAATTATATGGATTTGATTAAGCTTCACATATGAAAATGTCTGGTTCCAATACAACACTTTATTTTAAACATTGTTAGTGTGTTTTTACTTTTCACTTTTGCCTTAATTATAATTATTCGTTGACTTTAAACGTGGAACTTGTAAATTTGCATTCAACTGAAGTGAAAGCTCACTTTTTTTTTCTTTTTTTTATTTTTATTTTTTTGTATACAAGATCGAGGCTCGTGAAAGAGCGAACATTAATTACACAGAAAGACAAACCGACACATAAAACATATAACATAGGGAGCGGTAGACAAGATGGGGAGAGAGGGGGAAGGACACAAACACAACATTTGAGAGCAGGGACCGAGAGACATGGAGACATCGAGAGATCTGAGAGAGGGCGAGGGCTTTGGGGGGGGGGGGGGGGGGAAGGGGGCAGTGGGAGAGGTATAAAACATATGGACACTGCCAGGACTTCCAGGAAAGAAGTTGGAATTTGTTGGAAGTTGGAAGTTGGACTTGACCGGATGTGTTTCCCCAAGTACGAAATCCAGTCACGGGAAGCAAGTACCTGTGTGGAGCGCTGTTCTCCAGCATCGTGCTGTTGCAGTGGTACGAGCCCATGCAGAAATTCATGCTTATTAAGGTGCGTCAGTGACTGGTCCACTTCATTTTTATGGTGTTGTCGTCGGTGTTTTTGTAAAATGATGAATTGTAAGGTTTGTTTGTACCTCTGCAGCCGAAACACAGGAGGAATTATATTTTGGGGTTGTCCATCCGTATGTGCATGTGTAACTGATCTTCCTTACCATAATAACTTGTGAACTACTGAAGGGATTTCAACCAAACTTGCCAAAACTATAACGGCACTCGGTTGAGCGCATACCTCCGCCAGGCTGAACAGTTTATGTTTTGTATCCAATGATAGGCCGGATCTGGATTCGGACCTGAACCAAAATCTAATCGGCTTGTTCTTGTCACCTACCCAACTCGTCCACCAAGTTTAGTCATAACACGTCCATAATTTTTTTTTGTATATCATGTTATATATCACTTTTCACCTCATCTCTCAATGGTGAAGAATCACTTAAAAAATAAATAATTCTCATATCCGTATCCATGTACGGATCTTCACCAAAATCGAATCGATTTGTTCTTGTCACAACCAACCAGTCCACCAAGTTTCGTCCAAATCCGGCCATAACTTTTTGAGATATCGTGCTCACAAACAAACAGATGAAAAATCGGTCAGAGCCAGAATGTACTTTTTTTTTTATCGGCCATTTTGGATCAAAATGGCGGGAAATCTATACCTGTATAAACGGTAAGCAATGGAAGGTAACTGAGTAAGTGTATGCATATCTCTTGTCCTTTCAGAGTTATAGTGGTTTGAAATATATTTTCAATGAAAACTTGGCCCCCTGACCTTTGACCCCAAAAAATAATTAAAACTAGGCATTTTAGACCATTTTATGCGACATGTTATTTTTTGGGAATTGAATAATGAACATTTTGGTGTTGGTTAGAAGCAAATCGGATAATTTTTGACTGAGTTATTAGCAGACAGAAAGACACAGAAATGTCACATGAAAATCCTTATGCTTCATAATGAGAATCAGCAAATATGAGCGGTTGACCCCTGGTCACTTCGGTTGACCATAGCTCAAAATCTATAATTACACGTCTTAAGATGAGGTTAAAGCATGTTTCAGATCTGGAAACTGTCATTGGTTACTAGGCAACGGATGCTCACGCGGGTGCTTTAACAGTTTAAACACAATGCTTTAAAAATGGGGAAAGGCTAAAAAATATAGGTATTTCGTATTGTTTTTTTTTATTCCATAAAAGTAACAAAATGTGTACTGACCTTGATTGATTACAACAGCAATTAATAAAAACGTATTATAATTAGAAACTCGCTGCGGGGTTGGCCTAGTCACCGCACACCCTCTAGCAACAAAAATATATCAAAATGGCGCAGGCGAGCTGAACTGTCAATACAAAAAAATTTTAAAAGATTATTTAAACGATTTATATAAATGACTGGTGAGGGGGCTTGAAGTCAGATTTTAATCTTACAGCCGCCATGTTGGTGCTCGCCGTCACTGCGATGCGAAGCGAAAGACGCCTCAGAGCTGTCACATTCACAATCGCTATGTCGTATGTACTCCCCATACATGTTTCCTTCATTGTAAAAACGACCGAGGCAACAGTTAAAAGGATTTTGAGCCGATAGGTGTTACGGCCTTGGCAAGATCGATGGAGACAGCAATCTGTTAGCTTATACAACGCCCAAATAACTATGTGGAATTCTCTCATGTAGAGATTAAACCCACGTCGTTTGAACTTTGGCCGAGGTCATTATTTACTTTTAATGATGTTTATATACGAATCAAAAAGAAGATAATTGGTTTTGGGTCGTCCTTTCCGCATAACTCGTGGGATTGTGAGTTGGAGAGATGACCGTGATGGCGGGTACCGTTGCTAGTTAGCAAAAAACGATTTTATTTTTTATTTTTTATTTTTTATTATTTTTTGTATACTGAATCGAGGCTCGTGAAAGAGCTAACATTTATTTCACAAACAAATCAACCAGACAAACAAAATATGCAAAAAGAGGGAGCGGAAGACAAGATGGGGAGAGAAGGGGAAGCACACAACCACAACATTTGAGAGCAGGGAGAAGTGTGGGAGGGAGAGGGCTTGGGGGCAGGAGGCGTGGGAAGGGGGGGGGGGGGGTGGTGGGAGAAGTATAAAACACAAGGGGACCGAAATTAGCGGGGGTAGAAAAGATCAAGGTTTTGGATGGGGGAGGATAAGAGATGGTGGTGAACAGCTGTTTTAAAGACCTGGAGGGTGGAGTGGGATTGAAGAGAGTGAGGGAGTTTGTTCCAGAGGTGGGAGAAAAGAGGAATGAAGGAGTGAAGGTGAGCAGAAAGTCTTGATTTTGGCAGTTTAACCATAAGAGGGTTGCAGGCAGATCTTGTGCGACCTGTAGGAATATTTGGGGGACAGAGCCCAGAGAGGGCTGGGGGGGGCAAGGCCAGAGAGGAGTCGGTAGAAGACGGAAAGACCACCAACCTGCCTGCGGTGAGTGAGTGAAAGGCCCTTGGAGTTAGCTTCATCGCGGGAGATTCCAATGATTCTGAACGCTTTGGTTTCAACAGCGTGAAGACGGGCTAGGTGTGAGGCAGGAGCACCAGACCAGAGGGGAGAGCAGTATTCCATATAGCTGCGGATGAAAGCCTTGTATGTGGTGAGGAGCTCAGGTGTGCCAAGGAAGGACTTCGCACGACGGAGGATGCCCAGTCGGCGACTGGCTTTGGAGGCCAGATTTGAAATGTGGTTTTCCCAGGAAAGATCATGGCAAATAGTGAGACCCAAAAGCTTGAGTGACAGAACTTCTTGGAGAGGATTATTCAGAAAGTGGATGGGAGGGTTTTCCAGTTGGTCTTTTCGGAGAGACATCATAAGAGTGTGAGATTTATCAGGATTGAAAGACATGTTCCATTTGTTTGCCCAGTCTGTGATTTTGTCCAGGTCTGCAGAGAGTGAGGAGGCTGCAGACTGCCGATCTGAGGGATGAGGAATGGAGCGACAGAGAGTAGAGTCGTCAGCAAAGAGATAGACAGGATTTTCAAGAGAGTCAGAGAGATCATTGATGAAGACCAGAAAAAGCACAGGGCCCAGAACACTACCTTGGGGAACTCCAGCCTGAACAGGAAGAGGAGATGAGAGAAACGCATTCAGGGCCACACGTTGACTACGACCAGAGAGGAAGTCCGCCAGCCATGCGTGGAGATTTCCATGGATACTGTTGTGGAAAACCAATCAGGTCCGCACAACTTTAGTCCAATGGTTGGTTTAATTGCATTTAGATCATCACATCATTCCTGTAAAGTAGAAATACACAATAAGTATATGATGCGACATCTCATGGGTCCAGTCATATCATTCAATGCAAGCAAGCTAGATATTCTATACAGGCGTACCGTTAGCGAGGCTACCGATGTAACATGTCACAAGGGAGAAGTCTCGGAGCACCGTCGCAGCAGCGGGTCTTATAGTCACGCCCCTAGCGGTGACAACGGGCAGCGAGCATCACCCCGGGTCCAGTACGAATACGATTTCACTACATTCTCCCCCTGTCAGAATTATACGGCCGCGTGGCTAAAAGCGAGTGAGCGTCAGCACGAATAGGGTGCGGAGTATCAGTCGACCCAACCGTATCGGGCCGGGCGGCGAATTTCTCTGCCAGCACGCGTCCGAAATTCCCCGGGTACGGCATCACGTATCCCTGTGTCCCCGGCGTCAGAGGCTCCAACAGGGTCGGGTGACGAAGGGGGTAACTCCAAGTCGTCGGGCCCGGGTAGTCTCGACGAGGGGAGGGTCGGTGGACTGTCGGCGATGGGAGCGTCGGGAGAGGCCATAGTCTCATAGATGGGTTCGATCGGTTCGTCCGATTCCCTACTTAGGTCGTCGACCCCGCAAGGGGCAAGGTGACGAACGGAGACAGTAGTCTCACGGCCATCAGACGTCATCACACGAGCATGCTCAGGATTAGCCTGGAGAATCTGCACTTTGTCCACTAGGGGGTCGTACTTGCTCGCGCGAACCGTCCGTTTAAGGTAGGCCGGCCCGGGCCCAGCGAGCCAACTGGGCAAAGACTGTATACACCCCGAGCTCCTGGGGTGGTGGAAAAGTCGCTCGTGGGGAGTTTGGTTGGTTGCCGTACTCAGGAGAGCCCTGATTGAGTTCAACGCCGCAGGTAGCGACCAAGCCCATTTATCGAGGCCCCGGCCGAGGGTCCGGAGGTGGAGCATGACGGCCCTCCAGATAATCCCGTTGAAGCGTTCGATCTGCCCATTAGCCTGAGGTCTGTACGGCGTGGTGTAACTAGACGCAATGTTATTTTGGAGCAGATAGCCGCGCACCTCCTGAGACAAGAAGACCGCACCCCGGTCGGTATGGACATAGGCCGGGTAACCGAACATTGAGAACAAGTTCTGTAAGCATCGCATCACCGTGGCAGCAGTCATGTCCGCGCACGTATAAGCAAAGGGGAATCGCGAGTACTCATCAACGATAGTGAGCAGATAGCGAGAGCCGCTCGACACCGGCAATGGGCCCTTGAAATCCATCGCCAAGCGTTCCCACGGGCGTGTAGCCTTCACCAGAGTCCCCATGGGAGGGTTATAGAAACGCGGTTTGATTTCCGCGCAGATAGCGCAGTCGCGACAGATACGGCGGATGTCGTCAATCGAGTAAGGGATATTCCCACTCCGCACGAAATGAGCGAAACGCGTTACGCCGGGATGGCCCGCAGTGGCATGCAGCACCCGTAGGCCCTCCAAAGAGGTGATACCAGCACAGGTAGCCGGTCGTGATAAGGCATCGGCGGCCTGGTTATCCTTCCCCGGGCGATAGTTGATGGTGTAACAGAAGTCGGCGAGTTCGATACGCCAGCGAGTGATTTTCTCGTTCTTAATGCGCTGGGCGTGTAAGGTGTCGTACATGAACGCAACGCTTTGCTGGTCCGTGATGATTTGGAAGCTCCGCCCGAGTAGGTACGGGCGCCATCGCCGAATAGACTCGACGATCGCATACGCTTCCTTTTCAACGGACGAGTGCCTCCGCTCAGCGGTGGTAAGAGTCCGTGAAAAGAAAGCCACGGGACGTCCCCCTTGGGAGAGGGTCGCCGTGATGGCCTGATCCGAGGCGTCACTTTCGAGGACGAACGAACCGCTCTCGTCGATGGTCGCCGCCGCGGCTCGGGCGATGTCGGTCTTAAGGCCTTCAAAGGCCGTCAATGCGGCCGAACTCAGGGGAAAGGTGTCGCAGGCCACAAGGGGGCGAAGTTTAGCGGAGAAACTTTGCACCCATTTGGAGTAATGGGCGAACAGCCCAAGGGCGCGCTTCAGAGACGCCCGATCGGAGGGAGGGGCCATGTCGAGCAAAGGTCGCAGACGCTCCTTATCCGGAGCGACAGAGCCATGGGTCACGGTGTACCCCAGAAGATCTATCGTGCGTAGGGAGTATCGGCACTTATCCTCGTTCATAGTTAAGTGATACCGCTGCGCGACCTCAAGGAAGCACTTCAGATTAGCATCATGGTGCCCTTGGTCATATCCACAAATCGTAAGATTATCGAGGTAGACGAAAACATCGGTTAAGTGCTCCCGCGCAACGAGGTCATCCATGGCTCTCTGGAAACAAGCGACCCCGTTCGTTACCCCAAAAGGCAATCGCGTAAATTGGTACAACCGCTGCCCCGACTCGAAAGCGGTATAGATACGATCCGCCCTAGAGATAGGGATCTGGTGGTACGCACTACGGAGATCGAGAGTGCTATAGACCGAATACTGGGACACCTGTTGCACTAGCGCGTCCATCCCCGGAAGAGGGTAGGCATCCAGCTGTGTAAAACGGTTAATCGTTTGGGAATAGTCGATTACCATGCGTCTGCGATGGGCCTCGCTGCGCACCACCAAGACCTGGGCGCGCCACGGCGACCTACTAGGCTCTATGATGCCGTCTTTCAAGAGCTGAGCCGTTTCGTCCGCAATGAATTGCATGTCAGCGCGAGAGTAGCGTCGTGATTTTACCGCGACAGGGGTGCAGTCGGAGGTTAGATTGGGGAACAGCGAAAGCGGCTGGACGTCCATTTGCGCTAGGGCGCACACCGCTAGCGCGTCGTCCGCCCCCACAACAAGAGTGTCAGGCCCACCAAACTCCATTACCAGACGTCCATGCAGCTTAAGAAAATCGTGTCCTAACAGAATATCAGCACATAATGCGGGTAAAACCATAAGGTGTACATCAGGGAAAACCCGTCCCTTTAGCACGAGTTTTAATCGGCATTCCCCCTTCGTGCTGAGCCGAAGCCCCTGGGAAGCCATGAAGATCCGTCTCGTAGACCGCCAGATCCGCCATCCATGCCTGAGCACAAGTCGCTGGTCGATAAAACTATCCGTAGATCCTGTATCCACCAAGGCCCGAACACAATGGCCTTCAACGATAAGGGGAATAAGGGCTTGAGCCAGGCCAGACGAGGCTGCTGGGAGCGGGACTGAGCCCCCCGAATGGGTCGGACCAGCCTCGCGGGTGGATCCTACGCCAGCAGCAGTTTTGCGGTCGTGGCCGGAGTCTGCGTTGACCATGGGGAATCCATTATCGTCATCAGAGGGCTTTCCCCAGCATTCCGGTGTTTCGCGATTCAAAATCTGACAATTCTGACGAGAAAAGGCCTCCGTAGTATTTGACATCGCCTTTTGACACTTTTGGCAGAAAAAGGCTTCCGTAGTATCCGAAATCGCCTTTTGACATTTTTGGCCGGAAAAGGCTTCCGTAGTATTCGAAATCGCCTTTTGACATTTATGGCCGCTTTGACAAAAGGCTTCCGTAGTATTCGAAATCGCCTTTTGACATTTTTGGCCGCTTTGACAAAAGGCCTCCGTAGTATTTGAAAGCTCCTTTAACTCCTTTGTCGGGGCGTGGGCCGCTGTTAGTTTGTGGACGACTCGAGGAGTACGAGGGGCTTGGCGAGGTTTCAAAGCCCCTTGCGTGGCCCGGAGTTTGGCCAAGGACACGGCCTTTGTGCCCGATGGAGAAGGAGACGGTGGTGGCTGTCCGGTGACGCCCGCCAAGGACGTCTGAGCGCCCAGGGGGCCGCAGAGAGGGGCCCTCCCCTTCGAAGTCGGGTAAGGCGCCGGGTGTCGGGCTTGGCTTGCGGGCTCCGCTATTAGCCCATTCAAGGTCGCTGCGCCCGCGCGTCCGCGACTGCGCGAGTCAATGTGCCGCGAGCCGCGTGCCGTTTTCCTGCACACTTTTGCGTAATGTCCCTTTAGCGAGCACAAATGGCATATCGCGTCACGTGCCGGACACACGACTCGGGCATGACGAGGCCCTCCACAGAAAAAGCATGCGGCCCCGTGCAAGGCCTTGGGTCTGCTGGTCATAACGGCAGCCGTTAGGGCTGGGTCATCCTCCGGAGCATCCCGGAGTTCAGCGAGCGGATCCGCGTCCTCGGCGGTGGCACTCTCCGGCCGGGCGTGTAGTGTGGTGCCCGCCAGAAGGCGCGTGCGGTCGTAGGTGTGCGATTGCATCCGCGCTTCGGTGTATACTGTCGCTTGCTCGAGTGCCGTAGCGAAGGTCAGGTCGGTCTTCTCCAAGAGTTTGAGCCTTAGTTCCTGGGAGGAGACCCCAGCGATGAAGGCATCTAAAAGACGATCATCCTGAGCCTGCGCGGCAGTCCGTGGCTCCCTGACGCTGTCCAGCAAAAGCTGCCGGAGCTCCTGGGCATAGTGGTCCATCGCCTCGTTGGGTTGCTGACGTCGCGTTTGCAACAAATAGCGTGCGTACACCGGGCTTTTCTCCTTTATGTATAGCCGTTTAAGCTCGGCGATGGAGAGGTCGTACGTCGCGCATTGAGCGATGGCGTTGTACACCCGGTAGTCGATTTTTGCGTGGAGAGTGGCTAGCTTCGCGGCAGCCGTCGGTGCAGTCTCAGGCTCGTCAAAAAGATTCTGCAATTGTCGGAGCCAGTGCTTCAGCTGCAAGCCTCCATCCGCGGCTTGCGGATCGGCGCTGAAGATGGACACCGTCAGCGTCTTGTTGCCAGCCATGGATCTTAAATGCAATTAAGTGTTGTGGAAAACCAATCAGGTCCGCACAACTTTAGTCCAATGGTTGGTTTAATTGCATTTAGATCATCACATCATTCCTGTAAAGTAGAAATACACAATAAGTATATGATGCGACATCTCATGGGTCCAGTCATATCATTCAATGCAAGCAAGCTAGATATTCTATACAGGCGTACCGTTAGCGAGGCTACCGATGTAACATGTCACAAGGGAGAAGTCTCGGAGCACCGTCGCAGCAGCGGGTCTTATAGTCACGCCCCTAGCGGTGACAACGGGCAGCGAGCATCACCCCGGGTCCAGTACGAATACGATTTCACTACAGATACCAAAGGAGGAGAGTTTGGTGAGCAGAGCAGGGTGCCAGACCGTATCGAAGGCACGTGAAATGTCAAGGGAGACGGCTCTAATTTCCTGTTTGGCGTTGAGAACCTCCATCCATTGTTGAGAAAGCAGAAGCAGCATGTCCAGAGTAGAGTGACCAGGTCTGAAACCAAATTGATGATCAGAGATCAAGCCATTGGAGAAGAGGAAAGATTTCATATCTGAAGCAATGATGGATTCCATGACTTTGCTGATAATTGGGAGAAGGCTGATTGGTCTGTAGTTGCTGGGATCTGTTTTTGCACCTTTTTTGTGCAAAGCGGTGATGTTGGCTGATTTCCAAGCAGATGGCAGATGACCTTGAGCAAAAGAGAGGGTGAAGAGAACAGAAAGAGGGAGTGAAAGAGCGGAAGCACATGATTTTAGGACCCGTGGGCTGATGCCGTCAGGACCAGTTGCAGAATCGGAGTCGAGGGTTGACAGAAACTTTTCCACCTTGTCAGGAGGAAAGGACACAGAGTCCAGGAGCAGCTGGGTACGACTGGGTACGGTGGGTACAGAGAGGGATGGGTTTGGGACACAAGATTTAGAGGCAAACACAGAGTTGAGGCATTCAGCTTTTTCACGTGCGGAGTCAGCCGTTAAGCCATTTGAGGTGAGGGAGGGGATGGAGGGGGAACAAACACCAGAAACAGATTTGACCAGACGCCACCAGGATTTGGAAGAGGGAGACAGATAAGAGAGTTCGGTCTTGAGAACGGTGAGATATTGTTTCCTGGCTCTCCTGAGGGTGGACACACACTTGTTTCGGGCTTTGTGAAAGGAAATGAGATTTCCTTCCGTTGGATTTGCTTTCCAGGAGACGAAAGCAAGTTGTTTCAGGGCAACAGCCTCACCACAAGATTCCGTGTACCATGGACGGGAGGAAGGGTATGACAACTGAAGACGAGATGGGATAAATCTGTGCATGAGAGAGAGCAATTTACTTTGAAAGAATTCCCAGGATGAATTGATGTCAGAGGCGGTAGAGATGGGAGACCAGTCCAGATGATTGATGGCTGCTTGAAGACCGTGCCAGTTGGCCTGAGTGAAATGCCAGACTCGTCGACGCTGAGGAGGCTCTCTGAGAATGGTCAGAGAGATGTCCACTTTGACAAGCACATGATCAGATGAGCCGATTGGAGCAGAAGAAGAGCAGCAGACATTTTCAGGGAAGTTTGTCATAACCAAATCCAGAAGAGAAGATGCTCCGTTGACTGAGATCCGGGTCGGGAAATTGACAGATTGTGTCAGTCCCAGTGAGTCGCAGAAGTCCTTTGCTGAAGAGCCATGGCTGGTGAGAGAGGTACCCACAGCCAGCCAACTGGCATGGTGACAATTGAAATCACCACATATGAGGAAGAGAGAGTTGGGATGGGTAGATAGAAGTTGGTCCATATTATCAGACAGCGAGATGTAGATGGAGTCATCGTTGTTTGGTGGACGGTACAACACACATATGAACAAAAGGTGGGAGCGAAGGGGAAGCCGTAGCCAAAGGTATTCCTGGGGGTGAGGTGGAGAGAGGGCAGTGGAGGGCGAGTGAGGAAGAGAGTTTTTTATAAAGATAGCAACCCCACCTCCAGGACGAGGCTCAGGTCTATCATACCGGAAGAGGGAGTAACCTGGGAGAGATACCAAGGCATCAGAGACATCATGAAGGAGGAAAGTTTCTGTTAAGCAGATCACATCTGGTTTGTCAGAAGCAACCTGTATGGAGAGATCAGTCAAGTTTGAGCGAAGGCCCCGGATGTTTGAGGTCCATACCGTTAATGAAGAGGAAGGGGGAGCATCGGGTCCAGAACAGGGTGGGGGAGGGGTAGGGTAAGATGTGGAAGAGGAGGAAGAGGTAGGGAGAGCTGTTGAAGGTGTGTCAGAGATTTCAGAATAGCTTGGAGAAAGGGAAGAATGGGGCGGACAAAAGGTTTGATGGAGATTGGGTGAGGCACAGTGACGTGTTATTTGAGGAGGAGGAAGAGCGAGGCAGAAGGTTTGGGGAGATGAAGGTGAAAGTTGGAAGGGGGAAGAAGCAGGGAGGATGCTTTGAGGAGGAGGGTTGAGAGGGGAGTCTAGGAGGGGAGCAGCGAGGGAGAGTCTCGGAGGGGAGGGGTGTGGGGGGAGTTTAGGAGGGAGGGGAGGGAAGGGGCAAGGGGGGAGATTTGAAAGGGATGGGTGATGGGGAGGATTTGGAGGGGAGGGGTGAGATTGGATTTTGAAAAGTGTTCGATTCATGGGAAACGAACATTTTTTGCAAAATGAGTTTGAGACCTTCGAGTCAAAAATATGTTTGAGGACACTGAAGGAGGGGTGGAGTTCTGGATAGTTTAGGGAATGTAGAAAGGAGGAACTGTAAGAGATGGTATTATATATATTTTTTGGAATGAATAGATTTGGTGAGCAAGACGAAAGCATCCTTTTGTCGGAAAAGAAGAAAACTGTGTTATAATATATGAGAGAAAATAGTTGTTCACAGGAGAGATTATACATTTCTAATCACGTAATCGCGTGATCGCGAACGAAGAACGAACGAACAAAAAAGAACAACAAATAAACGAATAACACCTGGGAAGGAAATTTTTTTTTGGTTTTTTTTTTTTTTGAGCACAGATATTAAACAAGGAGGTATGGGGTGAACGACTGGGACGAACCAGAGAACGAAAATAAATGCAGCGCATTCGACGAATCGCTGAGAGAAAAACAAAACCACAACGTCGGAGACGGTACGGTAGCCAAGCCTACGAGTACTAGGCCGCAGAATACTCGATACGCATTAACCGACGATTGTGTATACATGTACGAAAAATTCGCACCTAAAATTTTCCAAAAGATACTCTATAGGTACATACACCGAAAGATAGATACAGTCTCGACAAAAACACAATTGAGAAGGATCACTTAGCTTCGAAAGCGTGAGCGCATGGAACAGCTTCGAAAAGACGTGACCTCGCCGTGATCTCCAATGGGTCAACGATTTCACGTTTTGGGTGACCTTGAGCTTGACCTTGGGCCTAGAGAGTTAAAAATTGGGCACAGTCTATTCCAGGGCAAGGCAAATATGTGTGTAAAGTATGGCGATGTTATGTGCAATGATGTAGACGTAGTACTGCGCACAAACAGACAGACAGACAGACAGAAACCAACCAACCAACCAACCAACCAACCAACCAACCAACATACTTGCCGGAATAGATTCCGGCAAGTTACAAACAGACAGGGGTGAAAACATAACCTCCATCCACCTTCACTGGCGGAGGTAAATATGGACTGCGATACAAAGATGAACTGATTCAATTTTAGGTTCAGCAGGTCAAAGGTCATGCACCCTTGAAAATAATTTTGCACATCATAACTCGAGTTGGAAGCATCTGATGTTTTTTCTCTTCTGCTTGTCTCTGTTTTCTCTCTGTTGCACTTTCATGTGACCTTTGTTTTTTCGTGTATTTGTTTGTACATTATAAATATACGAGTAAAAACCCCGTTAGATAGGACAGGTTGGAACAGTTTATTAAGTGGTGCAGCCTTATGAGCGTGCCAAAGTCTAAAGCCTCAGCCCATTGTCAGGTGTGTTTTTTCTTTATTTATTGGACATACTGATGTAAATGAACCCTCGCTTTACTCTGCACATGTTGCACATCATGTGCAGTGAATTTCACATCCCTGCGTCTTGTATTTATTGTTATTTTAATAAGCTAGTACACTTTGGGAGATGCAGAGAGGGTCATTCCTCTTTGGGGTATATAGATTACAGTCGATCGAAGGTCGGATCTCAAGAACATTGGGTGTGTGTTCGTTTACCCAGTTTCTTGTGGAGAGATCGCCAGGTTGTTTAAGCATTCGAGCAAGCACTCAATTCAAAACCATTAAGGAATGGCTGGCTTGGCAAGCGCTAGCTAGCTGCTTGGTAAATGAGCACATCCCGGTCTTCCTCCCTTTGTTTCGTATCAAACAGCGGGAGCGGGTTTCAAAAGTTCGCTATGAAAAATGCCACTGTAGTGGTTGAAAGGGCCATGTTATGAACTCAACATTTGTGGGTTATATAGAGTACCATCGATCCTTGCTCAGTTCTGTAAGTAAACCTTACTTCATGGATGTCGGGATTCCTCCAAATTTCTTCATTTCGTGTTATAAAGAGCATTAGCGACTGTTTAAAAAGCAAATCATACGTGTTTGTGGTTTATAATATTTTTTTCTTCCTGTTGGTCGTTGCTCCCACGTTGTTAGGTCGTTGCTCCCACGGAAACGCCATAATAACGATAAGCTATTTAAACACGTTATCACTGCAGGAAAAACGCTTTGGGGAAGTGGGACATTATCAGTATTAATATTGTTTTATAATAACATTAATAATATGCGATTATCATTAATTTTGTTATTCAAAGCGTCTTTGGAAAAAACGCCACGATAAATCTTCTTCTTTGGAAAAACGCCACAATAAAGCTAACTGAATACGGCTATACACCTCAACACGCAACCCATTGACGGCAATGGCAGGAAAAACCCACTCGGGGGAGAAAACCCCCTTGGGGGGGGGGGGGGCAAATGAATGCACGACAACCTTCATTATGTAACCCTTGGTCATCCTGTCAAGTTTGGTTGAGATTGGATAAGTAACGACGGAATGTATTGGCGTCAAAAATTCATGAGACAGACGGACAGACGCAAATGGTGTATTTTAGTATGATGCTTCTGTACACCACCCTTGAGGCTCGGGTTACAAGCCACCGTCTACAATTCCAATGTGGGAGACATAATTACTCTTTAATGAAAGATGTTTTTCGAGTTTGTTTTATCCTCAAATATAGACCGTAGTGAACGCACATTCGTGTTAAAAGATTGGCCTTTAAACCCTACCCTTATGAAGGGGAACAGGCATCTGTACAAACACACAAACTGACATTGGGTTTTATATGATGGATGAAGTACAATAGGAGCTCAGCACTTGTAATACTGATTTGATATTTATTATCCCGTCCGCCACGTGCCGCAGGAGCCCTCAGGAGACAGGGTTTTAGCAATCACCTTTGTGTGTCTGTGTGTGTGTGTCTGTCCGGGCCATAACTTCTGTACCAGTTGAGCTTTTGTCATCAAATTTTCAACAAAGCTTTATGATGAGAATATATGGAAGGCAAATTAATAATTCAGTAAAAGGTCCGCGTCACAAAAAATCGTCAATTTTCATCCAACTGACTTGAAAATTTTAGAATTTGCATATTGGATCACTGAATTGATTCACCAATCAAAAGCTAAAAGTCAATTGTTTTTTTTACATAGAAAGGTCAAAGGTTGCATAAAACCACCAATTTTCATCCGATTGACTTGAAATTTGAGCAAGGTTGACTTTAAATATTGGCTATCTGAAGTGTATTGATTTTGAGGTCAAAAGGTCAAGGTCATCTAAAATCGGTAATTACTTCGTTTTTTTTTTTGTTTTTTTTTGCTGTTTTCGTTGTGTTTCGCATACGGAAGAAGTCGTCTGAATACAAAGTGGACGTGGATGGGCTTCACATTTTCAGATGCTTTCTAGTTGGGTTAGAGTTCAAGTTTTAGTTTCATTCCTTCCTTTTAATTCTAAATTTGTATGCAAACTACAACGAAATGAAAAGAAAGCTCAAAAGCTTATGAATTTTTTTAATAAATGGAAATATATATATACACACACACACACACACACACACACACACACACACACACACACACACCAAGCATTTTTATCTGGAATTATACCCACCGGCAGGATCCGATGGTGCCAGTAGGCTCTCATAGCGGTGTAGTCCTTCTTGTTGGTGTCCGCCATTTGTATTGTTTATTGTGAAATTTCACTGCACCCCCCCATTATGACATCGAATAAACTCTTTAAAAGCAAAGTTGAAAAACGGAAGAGGGTGGTTTTGACTTTGCATGACAAGATCGACATTGCAAGAGACTGGAGAAGGTGTGGGGGCTTTGGGGGAGTGGGGGAGAATGGGAACTACAACTACTACACCCACATAGTTCTTCTGATGTCATCCTTTACCCTCTACCATTTCATCTTCTTCCTTAACCCCCCCTTTTTGCACAGCACTTTGACTTTCCCATTCCCAATCCACTGCGCGTGTTTGAGATGCTCGTCGCTCCAGAACAGGAGTACCCACTGGTGTGCGTGGCAGTGGGCCAAGGAAAGGATAATTCTCAAGTTCTGCGTTTCGAGACTGTGAACCTCAACTCTGCTTCATCGTGGTTTACGGGAATTAACTCGGGTCAGTGAATGAATGTCTTCAATCTTGGTTTGAGTTTTAGTTTTTTTTGTTTTTATTTATTATGGGCTATGGCTCATAATAGAGCACACACACACACACACACACACACACACACACACACACACACACACACACACACACACACACACACACACACACACACACACACACACACAAGGACATACTGACGAGACAAACACTTAACACAGCCACTTAGCTTGTGGGAGGTGCCGTCACTATGGTCACTTCCCAGGATACTCTCGACAAATGAAGTCACTACAACCTCCATCGTGTGACCGTCAGTCCTCCTGTGAAGTTTGGTTGTGATTGGAGAAGTAACAACCAAATGTATCACGGTCAAAGAGACGGACAAACAGACACCAAATAGCGTATTTTAGTATAATGTAGGTATTGTATTTGTCCATGCTTTATTTAATGGTTCGCTGTGATATTGGGGTTAGTTACGGTTAGTTCACTATGCTATTGGGGTTAGTTAGTTAGCGTTAGTTATGGTTCGTTCACTGTGCTGTTCTTGTATTGTATTTGTCCATGCTTTATGTAATGGTTCACTGTGTGCTGATGCTATGGATGTTTTGCATGCAGGAGTGGCTCAAATTGATACAATCAATGTGACCCAACTGGAGAAGGACACAGTTCTTGTCTGCACAGAAAGTGAGCTTTGCTGATTATCCTCACTAGCGGGTACTCTCACCCTCCGGTCGGGGAGTACCCTTCTCAGCCCATATTCAGTGGGCAATATGCTGCTGTACATTCTTGGAAAAAGCACTTTATAATTCTTGTAATTTTTGAATGAAATTTTATTGATCAGAACGTATCATAATCCATATCATAATTTTGAGGAGGTTCCATTTTTTAATGAATAAGTTATTCTGGAGAGGTTTTTCACACCCGTTACCACCAAAGGTGGCACTATTTCCACTATATATATATATATATATATATATATATATATATATATATATATATATATATATATATATATATATATATATATTCGCATTATGACGTCATAATGGAGGCACATATGACATCAAGTACAAAACTTCATCGGATCAAGATGAAATTTCGTGAGCGTCATCCAGGGATAAATTGTTGGGGAAAAAAAAATGATGACGTCATCGGTCACATGGTTCGGCCGCCATATTTGTTTGAACACAAAAGCCTTTAAAACCACTGAAAACACATCCTGGTGAGGGTCTGCAATCTCTGATTGCTCTTTCTCGTTTTTATTTTGTAACCTGAAACATATGTTGTTCGTTTTTTCTGTGTTATTTCATTTTTGGCCTCACGGCATTAAGCTGCATGGGTTGACGTGATTTATGTAATGTTATGGTTGGATACAGAGTTGATCATTATTGTGCCACAGTTGATGCATTTTCACTGCCCAATAAAACATTTTTGGTCTTGCGAGCAGATACGGTGAAAATTGTCGATATTCACGGTCAGCTCAAGTCCAACTATAAACTCGCCAGCAAACTCGTATTTGACTTCAACATCGACTCGATTGGTGAGTATGGACGGCTCACTTTGTACAACAACATGTGACTATAACACATTTGACATGTGACTTTGTACTGTAACACATTTGTACTATAACATGTGTGCTTTGTTGCTTCTAGTCTCGCCCAAAGGGTATGTGAGACTATTAATGTGTGTGTGTGTGTGTGTGTGTGTGTGTGTGTGTGTGTGTGTGTGTGTGTGTGTGTGTGTGTGTGTGTGTGTGTGTGTGTGTGTGTGTGTGTGTGTGTGTGTGTGTGTGTGTGTGTGTGCGTTTAAAAATGTTTTTCTCTGCAACTGCTTATCTGGTTGATGTGAAACTTTAAACATGAGGGATGCCCTATGGCAAATATTTTATTGCCAAATCTGATGTCATAGTTCACATAATATGGCAGCCATATTGGATTAAAGGAAAACATTTTGACATCATTTTATCCGAAACCGCTGAACGAAAAAAAAAAAAATTGAAACAGCTTTTGTCATCAACTTCCCATGGAGTAAATCCAGTGATAACGATGATGTCATCAGTGAAGTGGTATTCCTGCAATAATTGGTCGAATTGAATCATATATCTGTTTCAGTATGTGACCCGATGTGAGTGAAGAATTAAATGTATGACGTTCATAACCCATGACAAGAAACTATGTGACATAATAGGGTGCATGGATGAAACGGGTATATGGGCCATAATAATAGTGTGTTCAGTTGACAATGGTATATTTGTTCAGAATGAACGCGTGACACGAGGCTATGGTATGCACTCGACGAGTCTTCGAGTGCCGTTCTGGTTTTATGGAAGAGATCTTTTCATGACGAGGATTTCTTAAATTTATTTATTTTACAGCGGCATATTATATATATATATATATATATATATATATATATATATATATATATATATATATATATATATATATTGTTGCGGAACCCAACGTCGGCCTCGGATCCCCTTAGAGGGGGGATTAATCCCCTCTTCTATAACTGACCGACGTGGTCCCTGGTGCTGTACAGCGACCTCCGGAAAGGCCGGTGGCACAGCCCCGTTCGTACCGCGGACAGATGTTAATTGCCGAGCGGTTTTAAGCAACCGCGGCATGAACTATTAACAATGACTAGACCCGATCCTGAAACGTTGGCCAAATCGTGCCACAGGTTGTCAATGGGGAAAAGACAAAGATGAAGGATGTAAGGGAAAGAAAGGCAAGGTAGGAAGAACAAATCTAATTTATTATTATTATTTACAAATCATCAAAATAACCAAGGAGAAAGAAGGATAAGAAAATAACGACAGAAAGGAGCCAGGAGACACAGTGAAACTCTAGCTTAACTAAACAGGCTTAACTTATACCCCAAGGACAAGACAAAGACAGACTACAAGCACACTTACACGGGGGACGATGACAGGAATGGCAGGAGGTGGATGGCTGGAGGGAGAGGAAGGTTCAGCTCGGACTGAAGCACGGTCGGGCCATGAGGGAGCAGCCGCCGCCCTCTTGATCGGTCTCGCACGGCGCGTTCCTTCGCGGCCACGGTCGATACTGCCGGTGAAACCCGAAGCTGCTGTGGCTGAAGCTGCTGCGTGCCGCTGCTCTTTCAGGGATTCCTCCGCCTCATGCGCCGCGTGCTCTCCACCGGTTCATCTGCCTTCTCTCTCGTATCTCGTGGGGGTGTTGCGTGACGGGTTCTCTCCCTGACGCATCTGCTCGTGGGGATCCCTTTCTCATCTCCGTAAGCAGTCCCTCACTCCTCCTTTTATTGCCCTCCCCGGAATCAAGCCGCGGGCTTACGAGGGCACGCCTACCGGTTCGCTCACCGCGGTGCTGATTGGTGGTTAAGGGCTCTCTGACTCCAACTTTTGATGATGATGAGGTGCCACGCCTTTCTTCCCCGAACAGAGCACATGCTTAATGGCGGCAATTGCAGACAACCGCCAAATGCAGTTGGCAATTGACGAAAGGGGGGATGTGCAGGGAATCTACCTTATTCCACTTTGGTGCAATGGAGTGTTAATTAATGGAAGACAAGGCCTTAACCTACATAGAATAAGGAGATAACTGTATAGAAGGATATATGATTGGCTACGTGTGGTATATGAAATAACTACGGGAACGACCTTTGACCTTTATATACAACAACTGGAGGAAGGAGGGTGATATTTTACAACACAAAAAAAACACCATTCTCAAATTCATAACACTGCACCCTCCTCCTCTTAGGCACGTCCTGGGCCTATTACTTTTACTTTTAGTGTGGCACGTAGGTGTAGTTCCCTCTACATTTAACCTGACCCTGAGTGTGACAGTTTTAAAACATAAATAAATTTGTCCCGCTGCTCCATTGCACCCTGCCTAACAGACTCACGCCCACAGCTAACCGAATTGCGGAATTGTCTTCAAACTACAACACTTACGGTGGGGGCGCATTATTTACAATGACGCTACTTGTATTTACAAAACGCAACCCAGGACCTGCGATTGTTCTTTTTTGGGGGGGGAGGAGACAGCCTGTGCTGCATCGACGCACCAGAAAGCACAAAAAAAACCGCACAAAAGCACCATCACGCACCAATCGGTGCACAGTCACCACAGTTCAATAAAAATAACTAAACAAACCACTGGTGCCGGTCTTGCTCTTCGGCTCCCTCTGCTGGCTAATGCTCTCTTCCTGATGTTGTCTTTCTTCTTTGCTGGCGGCCTATTTGCAATAATAAAAGCAAGCACAAAACGTGTCCATTGTTCTTTATTTATGGCCCACAGGGCCGACTAGGGGTGGTTCACCCTTGTGGCATAGGTACCCTGTGACCAAGGTCCGCCAGCAAGATCTCGGGCCTTCATGGCCGGTTCCAGCAGAGGGGCCATGCCCCAACCCATGGGGTCCATAAGTGGTGCTCAACCACAGACATGTGGTCCATAAGTGGTGCATCGATGCAGACAGCTGTGGTTGCGACAGTTCTGGCACACAATGGCGGACTCCCGCACGCTCCCCTCGGTGCCCAGTGGCGCACAGTCCTCGGGTGGGAGACAAAGGGGGGGGGGGGGGGGGAATAAGACAGGTGAGCGAGGGGTAAGGTCACAAGGGTACACATCAACAAGGCAATGCAAGACGAGGTGCGTACGGAGAGCGAAGTGAGAAATCTCGTCCCTACCGTACGTCACCCCCCCTGTTACCTACTCTACCCTTGCCCTTACCCCATATGTACAACAATTTACACATTACAAATCCGTCGCTACCGTCACGTCTTCCCCATTATTTCCCCGATACCAAATTCGTCCCCACAATCACTCTAACCAAATTTGCCATCACCCAATTCATCATCAATCCTCATAAGGAGGGAGAGATGGAACACAAAGCACAATGTCACACCCACGTCATGATGCATCTCACAATCCAAAACATTTGCACAATAAAATAATAAAAACATGGCATGGTGTGGAGTCCTGTTACCTCAAGTGAGTGGATGTAGATGGTGCAAGGAGTTCCTTAATCCTAACTATCTTCTAAATGACATTAACTCACTTTACACTACCCGGGGTCTTTCCCTGCCAAACCATTGGCCATCTTACTCTATGCGGTTTTAAGAACCAAATTCCCATTGACCAAACGGTGGTGCTTCATCAATTTGGGGTCTCACTCCCCCGATTCAACTCCCTGTGCCCTTGCACAATTTCAGGACTGGGTCGTGTGGCTCTCCCAGCAGGTCTACCCACCTGCACACCTCCACCACTGTAGTTGCCTCCGAGCTTACCTCCTCCTCACCCTACCTATCTAACTGGGGAAGGCCCTCTGGCGCTCTCCCCACTCGGTGCCCTCTGGCACTGGGCTACCCGGGTCCGTCCTCCGGATCCTCGGGCCCCATCCACAACTCTAACGGCTCCCAGAGCCCACCTGCGGCCTCACCTGGCCGACATCCTCACAGTGGTGGAGTGCTCAACCAACTACACATACTAACTGGCCACATGCCCAGCCATTTCCACGTCACCAATGCACCCATCCAAACTCCATTCTTCCACACGCACCACAGATGCCAATATCCAACCACAATTTACCTGTACCCTCTACCTAACGCTTAAACTACCCTCCCCGGGTATTCGTGATAGGGGTCCACTCTTCCCCCATTCACACCTTCGCACCATCCACTCCACTCCACAGTTTCCACCATACTCACTCCACGACCATCCATTCCATACTCCATATACTCCACACTCCATGTATTCCATACCACCATGCTCACCTGGATTTGCACACCTGTGCAATCACTCCTATACCTGGTGCTTCCTGCACCCTCCTTCCTCCCAGGACCATCCGGTCAACACAACACACATCACCATCACTCATTCATACACTGCTCCATACACCTGTTCAGTTGCACACCTGTGCAATCTCAATCGTTCCTCACTCACTGCTCCATACACTTCCACGCTCAATACACTTTCGATTCTCAAAACCATTGCCTCGGGCACCCAGATTTTCCCACGCTCATACACACATCTCTCCCGAGCATTGCCTAGCAATTCCTCATTTCACCGATATTAATACTCACTCACTCGGCATCATCTAATCTACCTGGTGCCCTGCTAAAACTCGCGCTTCCCCGTCGCCCCTTACATTATTGCGCTCCCTCGTCATTATCATCCAACTACCCTCTCTACGTCCCCACTACTTGTCCAAAGTCGCTACCTAACCTTACCGTTACCTATGGTCATCTTCTCTAGATCCCTACACACGATATCCTAACCCTCCCGGGCTAGTTTTCACTGCAATAAACCCCATAACTAGTGCGCCTTTGCCCCCGCTGTGAGGGATGGCAGAGTTGCCATCCCATCACATCGGGCATCTCTCACGACCAATTTGGCTCACCAAATTCCAGCCAATCAAAAAATTTCCAATCGTCTGCCAATCATTCTACCAATCATCAATCTGCCAATCATCAAATTTTGCTTTTCAATTTCGGGTCCAAAACACTATCATCATCACACGTCTACTCACTTGAGCCTCTCGGTGCGCCAATTCTTCTCCAAAGCTCGGCTTCGCAAAGCCGAGCAATGAATGCGGGTTGTTCGGTGCCGGCGGTTGGATCCGTCCGGCATTCGGTGCAGGGAAGGAGGTTTACTCGGGCCGAGATCCCACGCACCATCTCGGCACGGAGCCGTCCAATGGCCCGATCTCACCCTGCCGGAACGCCTCAACCACAAAGGGTTGCCGTGACGATCCTTCCTACCGGGCCGCCCGCTCCGCTTAGTGGAGCACGGACGCGGCCGTTCAGAGCGAGGCCCGGCGTGGACCGCGTACGGCGGTTCTTTCGAAACCGCCGTGGTTACGATCCCCCCTGGTTCCCGCGGCACGCAAACCCCGGCACGAACCGAGGGCCCGCTTCGGCTATAAGTCGATCTAACCGCTATCCCGTTTAGCGTCGATGCTCCACTTGCATGCTCACACCCCGCGTTCCGTTCCTTGCTCATACATCCAGCCGTTCCCATGCTCCTTGTCATTGCACCTTCTCTTACACACCCAGGTACACTCATTCCGCTCACAGACTTTGTCACACACCCGACCACCGCACACCTTAGCACACACTCGTCATTCGCACACCTCACCAACACACCTCTTCGCGCCCCCTCCTCGGTCACATCCTCTGTGACAACCACGGGTGTGCACTCACTTGCACACCCAATCACGTGCTTTACAACTAACTTCAGCGTGCATTCCCACACGTGCTCAACCATCTGAGGTGTGCTTCCTTTCATTCCAGGTGTGCATCCTCTCATTCCAGGCATGCATCCTCTCTCACCTGCCACAACCAACTCACGCTCCGTGTCACTCTCACTACTTTCACCACCACACTCGGTCGCGCATTCACGCTTACTCTCGACGGCGCGCTCTGTCCTCATGCAATCCGCTGTTACACACCTTTCTCGCGCATCCTCTTGCGCACACTCTCCCGTCACACCCTCCGTAACACTCACCACAGGTGTGCATTCTTTCGTTACATCCCCTGTAACACTCTCCACTACGCGCTTCCATGTGCCCTGCCGCACACGCGCTCCGACCAACTCACTCTCGACAGCACACTCATTCCTCGGCGCGCACTTTTTCCTCACACACCCCATAGTCGGACCTCCTCACACACCTCCTCCTTCACACTCTGTACCTGTCGCACACTTCACCAGCGGCCTCTCACGAACACCCGGGTCCAAACCAACCCCCAAGCCGACTGAATCTCCCCTCACACCATATACATTTCCGAGTATACCGCCACTCACCTTGGCACCTCGTCTCCGCACCTCCTTTGCCACCTGCAAACTCTTTATTTGGTTAGCAAGCACACCATCACGATTTGAGCACCGACCTTGCACATATTCCATCACTTCCTCCTTTATCTCCCTCTTAGTTTCCCTCCGTCTCTTCTTAATTTCACTCACCCCCTCTTCCACTTCCTCTAACTTTTGCTTCACCTCTTTTATTTCCCGGTGCGTCTCTTCAATTTCGTCCTCTAAGGCCACCTGGACCGTTTCTATGTGCGTCCTCACCTCCCGGTCCTTTGTCTCCATTGCCTCCGTCATCTCGTCCAACCTCTTTGTCAACCCCTCCTGTACCATCCGACATTGCCTCTTCGTCGCTATTAATTCATTTTTGATTTCTTTTTGTGTCGCTTTCAACCCTCCTAGTACCGCAGTGTTCTTTTCTACCTGCTCCACTAGTTCCTTTTGTCCCACCGTCAGCTGTTCCACCTCCTGCGTCAACTCCTCTATGCCCCCCTTGTAACTTTGCCGTCCCCCTTCTCACCTCTTTCTCCATACGCTCCTCACCTCGCTTTACCTCCTCGCGTACCCTCGAGACATCCTCGCTTACACCTCGTCTTATCTCCTCCCCCATTTCTCCCATCTCTTTAGTGGATGCCGCCCTCATCTGTTCCAATTCATCCCTCTGAGCATCCAGTTTACCTTCCAACCCGATTTTCACCTCCTCTATCTGGTTCCCAATCTGTTTGATTTCCCGGGCGGATTGCTCCCCTCTTTCCCGCAATTTGTCTTCCATCCTGGCTTCTAGCCCCGTTAACCCATTTTTCACCCCTTTTATCCCGTTGCCTAACTCCTCAAATTTATTGTCCAACCCCTCAAACTTATTGTTCAACCCCTTAAAATTATTGTCTAACCCCTCAAATTTATTGTTTAACCCGTCTCTTAATTGCTCACTGGTACACCGCGCTTCGTCCCTCATTCTGCTTTCCAACCCTACGATTTGGTTTCCCAATTGCTTACTATTCTTGGCCATAAGGGCCTCCATTTGCATCATAAAAAGGTTTAAATCCACCGGTGCTGCTACGGTCACGGGTGCGGCTAAATTTGGTGCCGCTGAAACCACGTGCGGGAGGGCACCATTTTGTGCGCCTGATACCTCCTCAACCACCTCCTCATTGTTCTCCTCCTCCATTTCTCCCACGTACATTTCCCCGAGGTCCTGGGTTACCCCTAACCCCTCTTTTATTTCCCCCACCGGCATCCCGTCGCCTTGACCATCCATGGCACGATTTTTAAATTTAGGATTTTATAAAACACAATTCTTGGGCCACTCGTAATTTGAGCGCGCTAAGCGCTTCAGGTCCGAATCTCGCTCCCGACACCAAATGTTGCAGAACCCAACGTCGGCCTCGGATCCCCTTAGAGGGGGGATTAATCCCCTCTTCTATAACTGACCGACGTGGTCCCTGGCGCTGTACAGCGACCTCCGGAAAGGCCGGTGGCACAGCCCCGTTCGTACCACGGACAGATGTTAATTGCCGAGCGGTTTTAAGCAACCGCGGCACGAACTATTAACAATGACTAGACCCGATCCTGAAACGTTGGCCAAATCGTGCCACAGGTTGTCAGTGGGGAAAAGACAAAGATGAAGGATGTAAGGGAAAGAAAGGCAAGGTAGGAAGAACAAATCTAATTTATTATTATTATTTACAAATCATCAAAATAACCAAGGAGAAAGAAGGATAAGAAAATAACGACAGAAAGGAGCCAGGAGACACAGTGAAACTCTAGCTTAACGAAACAGGCTTAACTTATACCCCAAGGACAAGACAAAGACAGACTACAAGCACACTTACACGGGGGACGATGACAGGAATGGCAGGAGGTGGATGGCTGGAGGGAGAGGAAGGTTCAGCTCGGACTGAAGCACGGTTGGGCCGGGAGGGAGCAGCCGCCGCCCTCTTGATCGGTCTCGCACGGCGCGTTCCTTCGCGGCCACGGTCGATACTGCCGGTGAAACCCGAAGCTGCTGTGGCTGAAGCTGCTGCGTGCCGCTGCTCTTTCAGGGATTCCTCCGCCTCATGCGCCGCGTGCTCTCCACCGGTTCATCTGCCTTCTCTCTCGTATCTCGTGGGGGCGTTGCATGATGGGTTCTCTCCCTGACGCATCTGCTCGTGGGGATCCCTTTCTCATCTCCATAAGCAGTCCCTCACTCCTCCTTTTATTGCCCTCCCCAGAATCAAGCCGCGGGCTATGAGGGCACGCCTACCGGTTCGCTCACCGCGGTGCTGATTGGTGGTTAAGGGCTCTCTGACTCCAACTTTTGATGACGATGAGGTGCCACGCCTTTCTTCCCCGAACAGAGCACATGCTTAATGGCGGCAATTGCAGACAACCGCCAAATGCAGTTGGCAATTGACGAAAGGGGGGATGTGCAGGGAATCTACCTTATTCCACTTTGGTGCAATGGAGTGTTAATTAATGGAAGACAAGGCCTTAACCTACATAGAATAAGGAGATAACTGTATAGAAGGATATATGATTGGCTACGTGTGGTATATGAAATAACTACAGGAACGACCTTTGACCTTTATACACAACAACTGGAGGAAGGAGGGTGATATTTTACAACACAAAAAAAACACCATTCTCAAATTCATAACAATATATATATATATATATATATATATATATATATATATATATATATATATATATATATATATATATATAATATATATATATATTGTTACGGATCTCAACGTCGGCCCTTTTCCCCTTACCAAGGGGGGGTCAGCCCCTTGTCTCTTACTGACTGACGTGAGTCCTGGAAATCCCAACGCTCCTTCCGGTCGGGAGCAGCCAGGGTAATTGGTCAATGAAAAGTCCTAAGGACCTGAGTGCCACTCCTGACCGTGAAGCAGGGAAGAGACTCCCGCTCGAACCACGGTTTTAGATAGACTAGTTGCCGAGCGGTTTTTAGCAACCCGGAGTTCGAGCCATTTAACAATTACTAACCCGATCCTGAGCGTTGGCCAAATCGTGCCACGTATATCAATGGGGGACAGGACGAAAGCGATCGGATGGGAAAGAAAACCAAAGTGAAGGAACAGATATTTATTAACTACTATTTACACAACCAAAGAAACCAAAGGAGAAGGAAAGAAACGAAAGTAATTTACAGAAGAAGAAGAAGAAGAAGAAGACACAGAGCAATTTTTGGCTTATCTACACAGGCCTAACTTATACCCCAGACAACACAGAGGACAGACGACGAGCAGACTCACACGAATGAGGGATGAAAGGAATGGCAGAAGGTTTGTTCAGCTGGCGAGGTTCCGTTCCGACCCACGACTCTCTCTCTCTCTCTCTCTCTCTCTCTCTCTCTCTCTCTCTCTCTCTCTCTGTCGGTAACACTGGGATTTTCCTCTCCAGATCCTCTTCCTCCTCGTACCTCGAACCCAGCTCCAGCTTTGAACCAACTCAGCAGCACGTACCCAGCTCTCGTACCAGCTCTGAACCAAAATCCAGCTCTTGAACCAACGCAGCAGCACGTACCAGCCTTTTTTGTGTGCGATCGTCGCACGCATATATCGAGCAGGGTCGTGACACGCCCTCGGCCGTTTGGGTACCGCCCCCGTGCTCTGTTTTGTGGCCTTCGATGGCAATGCCACGATCTTGTAACCTTATTTGGGCATGGAGCTGAACAGCCCCGCCCCCGTGGCGAGCCACGGGCTTGAAGCCGTATTTTGGCATAGAGCTGAACAGCCCCGCCCCCTTGGCGAGCCACGGGCTTGTCTCTTCTCGGCAACCCCGCCCTTCTTGTCCAAACAGAGCACGGAGCACATGTTCACAATGGCGGCGAACGCCGCTTTCAAACCAGGGCCAGTTGAGAGGGCGCGCACCCCACGCTTGTCAAGCTGTTTTGCACGGAGAGAGAGAGAGTTTTGCTGGGAAATGAAATCCTTCAAGTGGACCTATCTTATTTGATTTGGTGCAATGCAATGAACTAGTGGAAAAACAGAGCCTTATACTGACATATAATAAAGAGATAACTATTTAGAAGGTCCTATGATTTTCTACGTGGCGATGGACTAACTAAGGGGATGACCTTTGATCTTTACAATTAATGGAGGTATTTACAAGGAATTATTACATTATTTACAGAGGGTGATATTTACAAACAATTACCAACGTGCATGATTCTCAAATCCGCAACAATATATATATATATATATATCAGTCACTATGCGACCTTCATATCATCAGTGGAGAACCGCCAGCAAGGTGTCCCATACAGCTGCTGCTGCACCTTGCTGGGAGCGATACGCACCGCCTGCCACGCGGTGACGTTATCTCTGGTATCCACTCATCATATGGAGTCGACCTGACGGTATATATATATATATATATATATATACCGTATATATATATATATACCATATATATATATATATATATATATATATATACAGTGGTACCTCGGCTTACGAGTTTAATCCGTTCCGTGACGGAGCTCGTAAGCCAAATCGCTCGTAAGTCAAAGCAAATTTTCCCATTCAAATGCATTGAAATGCTATTAATCCGTTCCAGCCTCAAAAAAAAAACACCAATTTTTTTTGTTAGGTGCTTTTAAATAACAAAAATGTACTTTATAAATAACAAATAATGTATAAACAAGCACGACCTCGTATATACTGTACATAATACAAGAGAATGTAAAGAAATAAACTGGTTTTATTAAGCAGAGGAGAAGAGCATGCCAGGTGAGGTGTGCGTGTTGTCGACTTGGCGAGGCAGTACGATCGTACTCCTTCTACGATATGTACGATTTTGAAGCAGAAGGAGTCCATAAAGGCTATAACGCCAGCCAAGGGCGTTACGATTATTTCAAAGCTCCGGACCTCTATCCATGAAGATATGGAGAAGTTGTTGTTTGTGTGGTTGAAGGAGAAGCAGCTCGCAGGAGATACCGTGACCGAGAGCATCATGTGTTTGAAAAGATTGAAACTCGGATATCGAGCACGGACCACGAGGTGTTTTTTCTTTTTTCTTAATCTCGGTTTCAGTGAACTTTTGCTCTGTGCTCACGTGTACTGTACCTGTACCTGTAATGGTACGTCAGAGGATGGCACCTGTTGTCATCATATTAAGTGCAAGATGTTCTGCATCGTAAGTTGGTACACCGTGGTCTTTCGGCGGTGTTTAAGCCGGCCGTCTTGGCTTCTGTCACCATTGGCATTGAGTCTTTCGATGTAGGTAGGTCGTTGTGTGCCCGGTGCCTTGGCCGAATTCCTTCATTGCTGCATTGTTAGCTCACCTGGTTTTTTTATACCACATCTTTGGTTATCGGACCAGCGAATGACGTCATCTCCTCCAAAGTATGGCTTATTCTCACTTGTCTTGGACGATCTTCTACTTCTAGCCTTCCACCGTGCATTTGGTGTCCACTGTACTTACTGTACAGTGCCTGGTAAATTGATGTAATGGGTTTTTGACCGTCAACGCCATGAACCGTCATGAACCGTCATGAACCGTCAACCGTCATGAACCGTCAACCGCCATGAACCGCCATGAACCGTCAACGCCATGAACCGCTAACACTCAAAAGCCCATTTATCGCGCCTTATAAAGCAAAACGCAAACCGAAAGCCATGCCTCTCAAGCGAGGCGTGCTTCCGTGGTCACGTGATCCACAGGTGTAGCTCATTATACCCGCACGCGCGACACACGCTTTGGCGGTTCACGTGACCAGCCACTCTGGAGGCGGGGATCCCCGCCGATGACGTCACCGGCTGAGCAAGGGAGATTCCTCGCTCATGTATTTCGACGATTGCTGTGTTTTATATCCAAGCAGAGATGCTTTCACGGCAAGATAACCGCGTGACCGGAACCGGAAGCCACAACCGGAAAATTCAAAAAAATAAATTTTTTGAGCTCGTACATCGGATCTCGGCTCGTATCCCAAAGCAACAAACCGCCCGAGCGACGGCTCGTTATCCCGAAAAACTCGTACGTTGGGGCACTCGTAAGCCGAGGTACCACTGTATATATATATATATATATATATATATATATATATATATATATATATACATATATATATATATATATATATATATATATATATATATATTTACCGTTAAAGGCCATTTTTCCCCGCAGAGCAGGGGTAAGAGAGAGAATGAGAGGGAGAGAGAGAAAATGGCGTGTATGTATATATATATATATATACATATATATACATATATATACATATATATATATCAGTTACTTTGCGATTTCATACCATCAGTGGTGAACCGCCATTAAGGTATCCCATCCAAGCTATGCTGTACCTTAATGGGAGCGATAAGTGCCATCTGCCACATGGCACATTACCTCTGGTATCCACTCATTATATGGAATCCCCTGGATGCAGCCGGGAGCAAACCAATCCAAATATATGTGCAGTTCTCCAGCTTTCAATGAGCGCAAGTAATGACGTCACTGCCATGTACATACGCTCTGCCTGTCAAGCTCTCAAGAGAACCCTCTGACAGAGCAGAATTTTGATCTTAGTTCAGATACTGTCATAAGTGTATGTAAAACTCACAGTTACCGACCTGGTTTCGCCCTTTTGGGGCTCATCAGGGCAACGCAGTGAGTACTGCATACACTTATGACTCTGAAAACCTTTCGGTTATATACCAGTTACTTTGCGATTTCATACCATCAGTGGTGAACCGCCATTAAGGTATCCCATCCAGCTATGCTGTACCTTAATGGGAGCGATAAGTGCCATCTGCCACATGGCACATTACCTCTGGTATCCACTCATTATATGGAATCCCCTGGATGCAGCCGGGAGCAAACCAATCCAAATATATGTGCAGTTCTCCCAGCTTTCAATGAGCGCAAGTAATGACGTCACTGCCATGTACATACGCTCTGCCTGTCAAGCTCTCAAGAGAACCCTCTGACAGAGCAGAATTTTGATCTTAGTTCAGATACTGTCCATAAGTGTATGTAAAACTCACAGTTACCGGACCTGGTTTCGCCCTTTTGGGGCTCATCAGGGCAACGCAGTGAGTACTGCATACACTTATGACTCTGAAAACCTTTCGGTTATATACCAGTTACTTTGCGATTTCATACCATCAGTGGTGAACCGCCATTAAGGTATCCCATCCAGCTATGCTGTACCTTAATGGGAGCGATAAGTGCCATCTGCCACATGGCACATTACCTCTGGTATCCACTCATTATATGGAATCCCCTGGATGCAGCCGGGAGCAAACCAATCCAAATATATGTGCAGTTCTCCAGCTTTCAATGAGCGCAAGTAATGACGTCACTGCCATGTACATACGCTCTGCCTGTCAAGCTCTCAAGAGAACCCTCTGACAGAGCAGAATTTTGATCTTAGTTCAGATACTGTCATAAGTGTATGTAAAACTCACAGTTACCGACCTGGTTTCGCCCTTTTGGGGCTCATCAGGGCAACGCAGTGAGTACTGCATACACTTATGACTCTGAAAACCTTTCGGTTATATACCAGTTACTTTGCGATTTCATACCATCAGTGGTGAACCGCCATTAAGGTATCCCATCCAGCTATGCTGTACCTTAATGGGAGCGATAAGTGCCATCTGCCACATGGCACATTACCTCTGGTATCCACTCATTATATGGAATCCCCTGGATGCAGCCGGGAGCAAACCAATCCAAATATATGTGCAGTTCTCCAGCTTTCAATGAGCGCAAGTAATGACGTCACTGCCATGTACATACGCTCTGCCTGTCAAGCTCTCAAGAGAACCCTCTGACAGAGCAGAATTTTGATCTTAGTTCAGATACTGTCATAAGTGTATGTACATGGTTTTCAGAGTCATAAGTGTATGCAGTACTCACTGCGTTGCCCTGATGAGCCCCAAAAGGGCGAAACCAGGTCGGTAACTGTGAGTTTTACATACACTTATGACAGTATCTGAACTAAGATCAAAATTCTGCTCTGTCAGAGGGTTCTCTTGAGAGCTTGACAGGCAGAGCGTATGTACATGGCAGTGACGTCATTACTTGCGCTCATTGAAAGCTGGAGAACTGCACATATATTTGGATTGGTTTGCTCCCGGCTGCATCCAGGGGATTCCATATAATGAGTGGATACCAGAGGTAATGTGCCATGTGGCAGATGGCACTTATCGCTCCCATTAAGGTACAGCATAGCTGGATGGGATACCTTAATGGCGGTTCACCACTGATGGTATGAAATCGCAAAGTAACTGGTATATAACCGAAAGGTTTTCAGAGTCATAAGTGTATGCAGTACTCACTGCGTTGCCCTGATGAGCCCCAAAAGGGCGAAACCAGGTCGGTAACTGTGAGTTTTACATACACTTATGACAGTATCTGAACTAAGATCAAAATTCTGCTCTGTCAGAGGGTTCTCTTGAGAGCTTGACAGGCAGAGCGTATGTACATGGCAGTGACGTCATTACTTGCGCTCATTGAAAGCTGGAGAACTGCACATATATTTGGATTGGTTTGCTCCCGGCTGCATCCAGGGGATTCCATATAATGAGTGGATACCAGAGGTAATGTGCCATGTGGCAGATGGCACTTATCGCTCCCATTAAGGTACAGCATAGCTGGATGGGATACCTTAATGGCGGTTCACCACTGATGGTATGAAATCGCAAAGTAACTGGTATATAACCGAAAGGTTTTCAGAGTCATAAGTGTATGCAGTACTCACTGCGTTGCCCTGATGAGCCCCAAAAGGGCGAAACCAGGTCGGTAACTGTGAGTTTTACATACACTTATGACAGTATCTGAACTAAGATCAAAATTCTGCTCTGTCAGAGGGTTCTCTTGAGAGCTTGACAGGCAGAGCGTATGTACATGGCAGTGACGTCATTACATGCGCTCATTGAAAGCTGGAGAACTGCACATATATTTGGATTGGTTTGCTCCCGGCTGCATCCAGGGGATTCCATATAATGAGTGGATACCAGAGGTAATGTGCCATGTGGCAGATGGCACTTATCGCTCCCATTAAGGTACAGCATAGCTGGATGGGATACCTTAATGGCGGTTCACCACTGATGGTATGAAATCGCAAAGTAACTGGTATATAACCGAAAGGTTTTCAGAGTCATAAGTGTATGCAGTACTCACTGCGTTGCCCTGATGAGCCCCAAAAGGGCGAAACCAGGTCGGTAACTGTGAGTTTTACATACACTTATGACAGTATCTGAACTAAGATCAAAATTCTGCTCTGTCAGAGGGTTCTCTTGAGAGCTTGACAGGCAGAGCGTATGTACATGGCAGTGACGTCATTACTTGCGCTCATTGAAAGCTGGAGAACTGCACATATATTTGGATTGGTTTGCTCCCGGCTGCATCCAGGGGATTCCATATAATGAGTGGATACCAGAGGTAATGTGCCATGTGGCAGATGGCACTTATCGCTCCCATTAAGGTACAGCATAGCTGGATGGGATACCTTAATGGCGGTTCACCACTGATGGTATGAAATCGCAAAGTAACTGGTATATAACCGAAAGGTTTTCAGAGTCATAAGTGTATGCAGTACTCACTGCGTTGCCCTGATGAGCCCCAAAAGGGCGAAACCAGGTCGGTAACTGTGAGTTTTACATACACTTATGACAGTATCTGAACTAAGATCAAAATTCTGCTCTGTCAGAGGGTTCTCTTGAGAGCTTGACAGGCAGAGCGTATGTACATGGCAGTGACGTCATTACTTGCGCTCATTGAAAGCTGGAGAACTGCACATATATTTGGATTGGTTTGCTCCCGGCTGCATCCAGGGGATTCCATATAATGAGTGGATACCAGAGGTAATGTGCCATGTGGCAGATGGCACTTATCGCTCCCATTAAGGTACAGCATAGCTGGATGGGATACCTTAATGGCGGTTCACCACTGATGGTATGAAATCGCAAAGTAACTGGTATATAACCGAAAGGTTTTCAGAGTCATAAGTGTATGCAGTACTCACTGCGTTGCCCTGATGAGCCCCAAAAGGGCGAAACCAGGTCGGTAACTGTGAGTTTTACATACACTTATGACAGTATCTGAACTAAGATCAAAATTCTGCTCTGTCAGAGGGTTCTCTTGAGAGCTTGACAGGCAGAGCGTATGTACATGGCAGTGACGTCATTACTTGCGCTCATTGAAAGCTGGAGAACTGCACATATATTTGGATTGGTTTGCTCCCGGCTGCATCCAGGGGATTCCATATAATGAGTGGATACCAGAGGTAATGTGCCATGTGGCAGATGGCACTTATCGCTCCCATTAAGGTACAGCATAGCTGGATGGGATACCTTAATGGCGGTTCACCACTGATGGTATGAAATCGCAAAGTAACTGGTATATAACCGAAAGGTTTTCAGAGTCATAAGTGTATGCAGTACTCACTGCGTTGCCCTGATGAGCCCCAAAAGGGCGAAACCAGGTCGGTAACTGTGAGTTTTACATACACTTATGACAGTATCTGAACTAAGATCAAAATTCTGCTCTGTCAGAGGGTTCTCTTGAGAGCTTGACAGGCAGAGCGTATGTACATGGCAGTGACGTCATTACTTGCGCTCATTGAAAGCTGGAGAACTGCACATATATTTGGATTGGTTTGCTCCCGGCTGCATCCAGGGGATTCCATATAATGAGTGGATACCAGAGGTAATGTGCCATGTGGCAGATGGCACTTATCGCTCCCATTAAGGTACAGCATAGCTGGATGGGATACCTTAATGGCGGTTCACCACTGATGGTATGAAATCGCAAAGTAACTGGTATATAACCGAAAGGTTTTCAGAGTCATAAGTGTATGCAGTACTCACTGCGTTGCCCTGATGAGCCCCAAAAGGGCGAAACCAGGTCGGTAACTGTGAGTTTTACATACACTTATGACAGTATCTGAACTAAGATCAAAATTCTGCTCTGTCAGAGGGTTCTCTTGAGAGCTTGACAGGCAGAGCGTATGTACATGGCAGTGACGTCATTACTTGCGCTCATTGAAAGCTGGAGAACTGCACATATATTTGGATTGGTTTGCTCCCGGCTGCATCCAGGGGATTCCATATAATGAGTGGATACCAGAGGTAATGTGCCATGTGGCAGATGGCACTTATCGCTCCCATTAAGGTACAGCATAGCTGGATGGGATACCTTAATGGCGGTTCACCACTGATGGTATGAAATCGCAAAGTAACTGGTATATAACCGAAAGGTTTTCAGAGTCATAAGTGTATGCAGTACTCACTGCGTTGCCCTGATGAGCCCCAAAAGGGCGAAACCAGGTCGGTAACTGTGAGTTTTACATACACTTATGACAGTATCTGAACTAAGATCAAAATTCTGCTCTGTCAGAGGGTTCTCTTGAGAGCTTGACAGGCAGAGCGTATGTACATGGCAGTGACGTCATTACTTGCGCTCATTGAAAGCTGGAGAACTGCACATATATTTGGATATATATATATATATATGTATATACAGTCACGTGAAAAAGTAAGTACACCCCATGTAAAGTTTTGACTTTTTCAACATACAGCTATTTGATCTTCATTTCAACAATATTGATAGATAAAGGTGATATAATATAACAAATATCATGAAACATTTACATTTTGTAGTCCATTGTATAATTTAAATAAACATAAATGCAAATTTCGCATGTGGAAAAAGTAAGTACAGCCCTACATTTATCACTACTTCAAATACCTAAAATTAGAATCAGGTGCACCAGCTCAGGTGCAAATGATTCGGACATCGTTGGATAGGATCTTGGAGGAACCTGTCTTATTTAAACCTCAGACATATAGTTTGGTTTGCTCTTTGTTGTTGAAGTGTGCAGCGTCACCATGCCGAGATCAAAAGAGCTCTCTGATGCCTTCAGAAAGAAGGTTATAGATGCCTACGAGTCTGGGAAGGGATTTAAAAAGATCTCCAAACAATTTGAAATCAATCATTTGACTGTCCGGAAGATCATCTACAAGTGGAGAAGATTCTAAACAACTGCCAACTTGTTCAGGCGAGGCCGCCCCAGCAAGTTCAGCCAGAGAGCAGACCGTTAGATGCTGAAAGAAGTCTCTAAGAACCCCAGAATGTCATCACGGGACCAACAGGTAGCTCTTGCCACTGTTGCTGTCGAAGTGCACGAGTCTACCATTAGAAAGAGGTTGCACAAATTTGATCTACATGGGAGGTGTGCCAGGAGGAAACCTTTGCTGTCCAGAAAAAAACATCAGGGCAAGACTAAAGCTTGCCAATGAACACATAGGCAAAGACCAGCACTTCTGGAATAATGTGCTCTGGACAGATGAGTCAAACGTGGAGCGATTTGGCCACAGTACCAGAAGACATGTTTAGCGAAAACCAAAGACAGCATTTGACCACAAGAACCTGATACCAACTGTAAAGCATGGTGGTGGAAGTATTATGGTTTGGGGCAGCTTTGCTGCATCAGGGCCTGGGCAGCTCACCATCATATAATCCACTACGAATCCTTAATTGTACCAGAGGGTGCTTGAGGATAATGTGAGGCCATCTGTCGGAAAGTTGAAGCTCAACCGAAGGTGGACCTTGCAACATGACAATGACCCTAAACATACCAGTAAATCCACCAAGGAATGGCTGAAAAGAAAGAAATAGAGGTTTCTGGAATGGCCATGTCAAAGTCCGGATCAAAATCCCATCGAGATGTTGTGGGGGGATTTGAAACGAGCTGTGCATGCAAGAAACCCCTCAAACATCGCACAGCTGAAAGAATTCTGCATGGAGGAGTGGGCAAAAATTTCTCCCAGTCGATGTCAGAGAGTGGTAGACAGTTATAACTTATAAGAAACGCCTACTTGAGGTTGTTTCTGCCAAAGGGGGCAATACCACCTATTACAGCCAAGGGTGTACTTCCTTTTTCCACATGCGAAATTTGCATTTATGTTTATTTAAATTATACAATGGACTACAAAATGTAAATGTTTCATGATATTTGTTATATTATATCACCTGTATCTATCAATATTGTTGAAATGAAGATCAAATAGCTGTATGTTGAAATATGTTGAAAAAGTCAAAACTTTACATGGGGTGTACTACTGTACTTACATTTTCACGTGACTATATATATATATATTTATATAACATGTTTTTGTCAATTAGCTTCACCCCTTAAAAAATGAAAACATACAGTGAGGGCAGCATGCAGGTGGATTGTATGAGTGGTCAAATAAGTTGCTGGATTACCATCAACTTTGATGCAACAAACCGATTCATGCCTGGGCATGCAGCAGGTCACGAGAGGCATCCTCCAGCCAGGATTGCTCAAAGATCTTTTGTTCTGCTTGTTCAGCACTGCCGCTGAGGGATTTCACCGCATGACATGTTTTGCCTCTCAAGCATGTGACTAAGGTTTTCCCAATGCTTTTTTCTGTCAGAGGCTACACAGTTATCAAAAAAAAACTCGCATTTCCTCCTTTTAGGTTATTTATGTTGCTATTATATCATGTCACCACCAAAAAACAGCATATATGGGAAAGGATTATTATACAAACGTTGGATTGTTTGCCCAAAACTACAGTACATGCCTGCAAAAGTATATGCAGGAGGTGAATACTGTTTCTTGAAAAATATGTACCCATCTATTGAAAACCTACATAGGCTGCCCAAAAATAGAAACCTCCTGCCCAAGTTATGTGCTGAAACCTCTTGTGTGCGATCCCAGACCTACCTACAGTGCCTTCAGAAAATATTCACACCCCTTGACTTTTTCACATTTTGTTACAGCCTAAATTTAAAATAGATTTCATTGATATGTTTTTTGTCATTGATATTGATCTGATATTGATATTTCATTGATATTGATATTTTTTATTTTTAGAAATTGTTACAAAATAATTAAAAGTGAAATACAGAAATATCTAATTTACATATTCAATCCCGAGTCATTGCTTCATAGGAGTGCCTTTGGCAGTGATGACAGTTTCGAGTCTTCTTGGGTATGTCTGTATCAGCTTTGCGCATCTGGATTTGGGGAGTTTCTCCCATTCTTCCTTGCAGATTTGCTCAAATTCTGTCAAGTTGGAAGGGGAGCGTCGGTGAACAGAAATCTTCAAGTCTTTCCACAGATTCTCAATGAGATTCAAATCTGGGCTTTGGCTGCGCCACCAAAGGACTTTCACGTTATTTTTCTGAAGCCATTCCAGTGTTGCTTTGGGTCTATGCTTGGGGTCATTGTCCTGTTGGAACATAAATCTTCATCACAGTCGAGGGCCTTTGGCACTCTGAAAAATTCTCCTCAAGGACTTGCATGTATTTGTCTCCATTCATTATTCCCTTTATCCTTTCAAGTGTCTCAGTCCTTACAAGTATCCTTACTCTTATTAGTTGAGTATCCTTCCAAGTCATCCGCAGCTCAATGGAATACTGCTCTCCCCTCTGGGCTGGTGCTTCTGCCTCACATCCAGCTTGGTTTCACGCGGTTGAAACCAAAGCATTTAGAATCATTGGAATCTCCCGCGATGAAGCTGATTCTGAGGGCCTTTCTTTTTCTCTCACCGCAGGCAGGTAGGTGGTTTTTCTGTCTTCTACAGACTCCTCTCCGGCCTTGTTCCCCCTACTCTGTCTGTGCTCTGTCCCCCAAATATTCCTGCAGGACGCACAAGATCTGCCAGCAACCCTCTTCTGGAGAAACTGCCAAAATCAAGACTCTCTGCTCACCTTCACTCTTTCATTCCTCTTTTCTCCCGCCTCTGGAACAAACTCCCTCACTCTCATCAATCCCACTCCTCCATCCAGGTTTTTAAAACAGCTGTTCACCACCATCTCTTATCTTCCCCCATCCAAAACCTTGATCTTTTCTACCCCCGTTAAAACACCCCAAATCCGCCTCTTTAAATCCCCAACTTCTTTCCTGAAATTCCTGCAAGTGTTCATTTGCTTTATACCGTGTACCCCTCCCTCCTCCCTCAGCCCTCCCCCTTCCACAGATCTACCGACGTCCTTGTTCTCTTCTGTTGTTGTGCTTGTGTGCTTCCCTCTCTCCCCCTCTTGTCTCCTGCTCCCTTCATTGCATGTTGTATGTGTCTGTGTATCTTTTCATGTTCAATGTGTTAGCTCTTACACGAATCTCGATTCTGTATTTAAAAGAAAAAAGAAAAAAAAAGTCCTGCCACTGAAAATCATCGCCATAGAATGATGCTGCCTCCACCATGCTTCACAGTAGGGATGGTGTTAGATGGGTGATGAACTGTGCTTGCTTTCAGCCAGACATAGTGCTTTGCATTCAGGCCAAAGAGTTCAATTTATGTCTCATCAGACCACAGAATATTTTTCCTCATGCTCTCTGAGTCTTTCACGTGCCTTTTTTCAAACTCTATGCGTGTTGTATGTGCCTTTTTCTCAGGAATGGCTTCAGTATGGCCACTCTCCCATAAAACCTAGATTTATGACGTGCTACAGAAACTGTTCTTCCGGCAGGTTCTCCCATCTCAGCTGAGGAATTCTGTAGTTCTGTCAGAGTGGTCATTGGGTTCTTGGGTTCTTGGTCACCTCCCTGACCGAGGTCCTTCTTGCCAGGTTGCTCAGTTTGGTCAGACGGCCAGCTCTAGGAAGAGTCTGGGTCGTTCCATATTCTTTCCATTTCCTAATGATGGAGCTCACTGTGCTCTTGGGAACTTTCAACACTCTAGAAATTGTTTTATTCCCTTCCCCTTATTTATGCCTCCTCACAATTCTATCTCGGAGTTCTACGGACAGTTCCTTGGACTTCATGGTGGATTTTCTGCTCTGACATGCACTGTCAACTGTGGGATCTTGTATAGAAAGGTGTGTTTCTTTATAAATAATGTCCAATCAATAATTGAATTGGCCACAGGTGGGCTCCAATCAAGTTGTAGAGACATCTCAAGGATGATTAAAGGAAATTGTATGCACCTGAGCTCAATTTTGGAGTATAATAGCAAAGGAGTTAAATAATTATTGACTCGACATTTCAGCTTTTCATTTTGAATTATTTTGTTAAAAGTTGTAAAAAGAAATTCCACTTTGACATTATGGGGTATTGTGTGTAGATCAGTGACAAAAAAATCTCAATTTAATCCATTTTAAATTTTGGCTGGAACAAAATATGAAAAAAGTCAAGGGGTGTCAATACTTTCTGAAGGTGCTGTACTAGCTTCAGATTGTCCATGCTCCCATATTTAAATAAGGACCAGATTTATTTGGCATTTGCAACTTATTTTGAGTCTCTCATAAGCAAAGCACTGCACTTGCCGTTTCAGTGTGCCTGCAGGACAGCGTTCTGGCTTTCTGGAGGCATGGGATGCAGGGACGCAGTTTTCGCACCAATGAGGTACTAGCATCTTGTGCTTTCCGACTGCATTGTGTGGTCTACCTAGCACTTGGAACCTCCAGTAATATAAATTCAGAATGATTGAGTATTGTGGAGAGGGATGTGGGGGGTTGTAGAAGTGAAAAAGAGATCAAGAGGATGGGGAGAATGACACGTGAGGGTGATGAAGCTGCACACGAGCTGAATGTAACAACAATTAGAGGAAGGGGAAGGTGGGGATTAAACAGAAAAGGAACAAACCAACCGATATCTAACAAACGTAAAGAATGGAGGGGAGTGGGAAAAAAATCACAATAACATGGAAGAATGGAGTTCTTAAGAATGGGGTCATTTGGGGTAGAAGAGAATCATGGTTTTGGATGGAGGTTGGGGGGAGGGGGGCGGGGTGAGTTGTGGTAAACAGCAGTCTTTAAAGCCCTAGAGGGAAGAATGGGATTGAAGAGACTGGGAACGTTGGTTCCACAGGCCTTAGAGAAGTGGAACAATTGGGTGGAGGTCAAGAGTGAGCCTGGATTTTGGGAGTTTAACAAGAAAAGGGTTACTGGCTGATCGTGTGCACCCTGCAGAAACCTGGGAGAGACAGAGACAAGAGGGCAGAGAGTGCAAGAACAAAAAGGTGTTGGGGGAATATGGAAAGGCTACCAACTTGCCTGCAATGTGAGAGTAACAGGCCTAGACACTCGGTTTCGTTGTAGGAGATCCCAGTGATATTGAGGGACTCGTTTTCCACGGCATCAAGAAGAGCAAGTTGTGAGGCAGGGGCGCTTGCCCAAAGATGAGAGCAGTACTCCATCAAGCTGTGAATAAAGGCAAAAGTTCAGATTGGCCAAGGAAAGACCTTGCACAACGAAGGATGCCCAGTCGGCAGCTGGCTTTGCAGGCCATCTTGGAAATATGGTCTGCTCATGAAAGATCATGGCTGATGGTGAGGTCCAAAAGTGTGATTGACCAAACCTCTTCAAGTAGCTTGTTTAGGAAGTAGATGGGAGGGTTTGCCAGACGGTCCTTTCGGAGAAACGGGGTGAGTGTGTGGGATTTGTTCAGGTTGAAAGACATACTCCAAATATTGGACCAGCTCCTGATTGTGTCAAGATCTGCTGTGAGGGAAGAGGCTTCTTTGTCTGGCTGAAAGATGAGAAATGGCAGAGGGTGGAATCATCAGCAAAGAGATAAACAGGATTTTCGAAGGAATCAGAAAGATAATTGATGAAGATGAGAAACAAGACTGGGCCCAGGACACTGCATTTGGGGCACTCCAGTCTTGAAAGGGAGAGGAGACGAGAAGATCCCTTTCAGAGCTATAAGCTGACTAGGAGTAGAGGAAGTTGGTGAGCCATGAGAGGAGTTGGTCCTGGATGCCCTAAGCAGAGAGTTTGGAGATCAAGACGTGGTGCTAGACCGTTTCCAATGCTCGAGATATGTCCAGAGAGACGGCCTTGTTTTAATGTTTGTGATTGAGGGCTTCCATCCATTGTTGGGAGAGTAGAAGCAGCATGTCCAGCATAGGAGACCGGGTCTGAAACTGAACTGATGATCTGAGATCAGGCTGTTGGTGAAACAGAAGGATTTGATATCAACTACAATTATACATTCCATGACCTTCCTTGCAAATGGAAGCAAGCTAATATGCCTGTAGATAAGATCTGTTGTTTGCACCCTTTTTATGTAAATTGCAGTGATGTTGGCTAACTTCCAGGCAGATGGAAATTGACCCAAAGGGAATGATTGAGTGAATGGAGCAGAAAGAGGATGAGCAAGAGCAGCAGAGCAGGTTTTTGGAGACATGTACTGATGCCATTTGGGCCTGTCATATAATTGGAGTCGAGGTTTGCCATAAAGCTCTTCACTTTCTCAAACGGGAAAAATACAGTATCCAGGAACAGTTGGCTATGGGAGGGTAGTTTAGGTATAGGGAGTGATGGGTTGGGTACACAAGATTTGGAAGCAAGCACAGAATTGAGGCAAGGCATTCGGCCTTCTCGTGAGCAGTCATCTGTGGTGCCATTTGGAGTGAGGGAAGGGATGGAGGGGGCAGAGGCAGAGACAGATTTGGCAAGGCATCATCAGGTCTTTGAAGAAGGAAACAGGTTTAAGAGTTCAGACTTGAAGTTTTTCATATATCATTTTCGTGATTTCCTGAGAGTGGACACTCACTTAGTCCACACTTTGTGGAATGACCTCAGGTGCCTTCGATCAGATTTGCCTTCCAGGAAGAGAAGGCAAGTCGTTTGAAAGCAGCTGCCTCACCCCAGGATTTGGTGTACCAGGGGTGAGAGGATAGGATGGGTACGATAACTACAGATGCGATGGGATCAATGTGCACATAAGGGAGAGCAAGCTTGTGGAAGGATGCCCAGGCAGTATTGATATCAGGAGAGGTGGAAATGAACTACCTTTGTTTTTTGTTTTAGCTCCTCCATCTTTGCTGAAAGTTCAATCTCTCATTGTGACCTTTTCATTTCCTCTTGTACTGTGACGCAGGTTACACAGGAAATAAGTGACAAGAGCCGCGTGTTTCGCCTACTGGGTTCCGAAAGGTGGGTTGACTGTGAGCACACGTCACACTTTGTGCCGCCCATCCTTTCACCACAGCCAGTACATTGATCTTGGGATATTTCTGGGCAACTAAAGCGATGTAGACCCATATTGGTTTATCATTGAGGTTTATCGTGTGCACATGCGTGGGCATATTGCTTAGATATTAATAAGTCAGAATCTTCAAATTTGACCTATCTAAACTGCTCGTTTATTGTGGTTAATTTTTAAAAAATTTGTCTGCATTGTCGTAGGGTGGTGGTGTTGGAGAGCCGGCCAACAGACGACCTTACAGCCCAGAGTAACCTGTACATCCTGGCTGGCCATGAGAATAGCAATTACTGAGGCCTCGGGGATTGCAGTGTGGCACGTGACCACTGATCAGCCTGTCGTGTTTCTCATTCTCTTACCATGGTTACGCCTTACCCATCCTGTTCCTAATGGCAGAGCAGCAAAAGTGCTTATTTAACTAATACTTGGTGGTTAACAATTCAGATGCTGTAGGATAGATTGATACAAATTATATGTGAATATGGAGTCAAAAAAGTAGCAAGGGCTGGGCGGAGACTTGGGTCCTGGGCGGAGACTTGGGTCCTGAGCGGAGACTCGGGTCCTGGGCGGAGACTTGGCTGCTGGGCGGAGACTTGGCTGCTGGGCGGAGACTTGGCTGCTGGGCGGAGACTTGGCTACTGGGCGGAGACTTGGCTGTGTCAAACTGCTGTTTCTGGCTTGCATCTTGCAAAGGAGTACAAGTCAAAAGTTACCCGTTTAAGTTTGTTGCATTATTGGCGAGCTTGCTGCTTTTGGGGTCCAGCATACTCTGATTTTGAGTTGCTGAACAAATTTGGATTTGAGGATAGAATAGAGAGAGACCTTAGTGGGACTTTCAGAAGGAAGACATTTTTTGAATGCAGCAGTAATGCTCCTGTGTATTGGTGATGAGGTTTGCTCTTTTTATGGATGCAGTGTGCAGTGTCAGTCGGTTCGTTTGGCAATTTTACAACCTCTTTGTCACTGGTTTTCCAGCACCATCACTTCGACCGATTAATTGTCTGTGCTCCGAACCCATAACCTGCTTACCTGGGGATCCATCGCAAACCATTAGTTGAACAAACTAAGAGTGCGAATCAATTAATTATGAATGAGCTAATGGCCACCAGGCACATCCCACTAGTCTTCAATTATATTTTTCTAATTCTATTATTTTGGAGGATTGCGGGGGACAGTGAGGGCATGTGTGGGGTTATCAAGTTTTCAACAGTGGTTTCATTTTTCATTATATCAGACTTGTTTGTGTGTGTGTATCACCAAACCTTCAGTTCTCACCCCAGATTTTACATTTTTCAAATAGCCATCTATATGGTGGAACTTTTGGCCTGGCCCCTCAGTGCTCCATTCTTGCCCCTCAGTGTTCCATTATTGCCCCTCAGTGCTCCATTATTGCTCCTCAGTGCTCCATTATTGCCCCTCAGTGCTCCATTATTGCCCCTCAGTGCCCCATTCTTGCCCCTCAGTGCCCCATTCTTGCTCCTCAGTGCCCCATTCTTGCCCCTCAGTGCTCCGTTATTGCCCCTCAGTGCTGCATTATTGCCCCTCAGTGCTCCATTCTTGCCCCTCAGTGCTCCGTTCTTGCCCCTCAGTGCTCTGTTCTTGCCCTCAGTGCTCCGTTCTTGCTCCTCAGTGCTCCAGTCTTGCCCCTCGGTGCTCCGTTCTTGCCCCTCGGCGCTCCTCTCTTGCCCCTCAGTGCTCCGTTCTTGCCCCTCAGTGCTCCATTCTTGCCCGTTTGCCCTACTGTACTCTTCTTTCCTCTCAAACTTGTTTCCTTTCTCTCTCCCTCCACTTCCCAGATTCCCATACCCTCCACCTCTCTCTCGCATTTCTTCCTCACTCCTCCATTTGTTTCCATTTATCTTTTTCTCAACTTAGACTCCCTCACCGTTCTGCATAAATAAATGTATAGCTCCTTATACCTCCAGCCATCCCACCCATAAAAAATAATATTTTATTGCTTCTTTCTTCTTTTTATTACTTGGTCTAGTTTTTTTTTTTCTTCTTCCTGCAGAATGTTTTTTTCTGTTGTGATTGGAGAATGTCTTAGTTATTCAAAATTCTAGTCTGTGGGTATTCTTTGCTCAAAAAGCTTTTTCACTTCATTCATTCATTTATCCAGTTGCCCAAGTCTTCCAGAAGCGATCTGCGTATGAGGCCAATATTAATGCTTTGTCTCTCAATGGCTCCGACTTGGTTTTCTCGTCACGTGACAGATGCTAATATCAATCGCCGGGTTTGTCGAACTTTGGAAACCGCTGCTTCGATTTGTATCGATTTGTATCGATTTGTATCGCTCCTCCATAGTGTTTGAACTTCTGAAGTTGCTTTCTTTTTGAGGTTTGTGGGTATTGAAAATATTTGGTCCTTTTGGATAATTTTAAGCTTATTTAAAAATTACAAAAAAACATTTTATCATTTAATAATACAAAGCTCGTGAGGATTGATGGAGAAGAGCAGGAAGAAGTGATGTGTGTGTGTGTGTGTGTGTGTGTGTGTGTGTGTGTGTGTGTGTGTGTGTGTGTGTGTGTGTGTGTGTGTGTGTGTGTGTGTATATATATATATATATATATATATACTGAGAAAACGAGGTCTCAGAGAAGGAAACACCACTTGAGACCCTCTCGGTTACCTTTTTTTGTGCCACCCTGGTTGTGCGTTTTTTGATGCCCGATGTCACCGAATGACACTAAATACTTTGCTTCCCAAACGTTACGGTGAACTTCCCAAACGTTACGGTGAACTTCCCAAACGTTACGGTGAACTTCCCAAACGTTACGGTGAACTTCCCAAACGTTACGGTGAACTTCCCAAACGTTACGTTGAACTTCCCAAACGTTACGCTCTCGTTCAAATCTCTAGTGTTTCACACTTTAAATAATTCATCTCGTCCCAGAATAGCGGATCTCGGGCAGCCCAGGAATGCCTTTGTCTCGTTCTCCACAGGTGCACACCTGGTCTCGTGCAGCGACCTGTTGCCTTGAATTCATCAAAGAATGATTTTGTGAAAGTTCTCCTTTTTAACCTAAATTCCGCAATTGAAACTTTTCTGCTTCTCACTACAAACTCGGAAATCTTTTTGGGGGATTGAATGGGGGTGGGGACGTTGTGTTTTTCGTGAAATTGAATGCGCAGGTAAAATGGACACCTGTTACATGTTGATGCTGCCACATCGTTGGTTCAAACAGCATTTCAGATCGAGGGCAAAGCGATGCATTTTCATGAACCTTCCGACTTGTTTGTCCACCTGTGTCGTACAACCTGCCCTTTGCCCTCACGTTAACCTACACAGGTTGACAGTTTCACTACACGCTTGTGTTGTGTCCTCTCAACATTATACTTTACGCTCACTCACCTGTGTTTAGTGTAGCATAATGTAAATACAAAAACAAAGTTACTTTATTGCTTTTTTTTAGCACTACTGAAACACTGTGGCTCATTCTTTGCGCTTCTTCTTTTTCTTCCTACTTTTTCTTCCTTTTTCTTCCTTCTTTTTCTTCCTTCTTTTTCTTCCTTCTTTCCTTTAACGTTGGGGAATCACAGGGATACAACGTTTGTTCCCAAATGGAATTCCGTCTGCAGGGCTGCATGGATGTTTTTTATGTACTTATGGAAACTGTACATACTGTAAAATAAAGTATCGATGTTAACCTTGTTATCCCCTTGCTTGATTTGTGTGTCCACAGGCTTGCTGTGTCTGAGAGACGATCCAGGTGTCTTTACCTTTGAGTTAGCTTAACCTGGGTTCGAATCCTGACCCGACTTGTAATTGTCGGATTGTTGCGTTGGCGTCACAAAGTGCACCGTTCCTCGGATGGATATTAAGCCGGGTGTCCTGTCTGCTAGCATTCGTTGGTGGGTGGTACAGATCCCACGGTGTCTTTAGCCAAGAGGAGGTGAGTTATCACCTGCACCATCGCCCGGAAGGTAGATGTGAACCCCTAAATGTAATCGTTACCATTGTACTGCTCTGTGCGGTATCATTTTGGGAAATTAACTTTTCAGACAATAAATGGGAAGATCCTGGAAGGTGTTCTTCTTTTAAGCGGCTTCTTGACCTTTAACCCTCATTCGATGACACGACCCATTTTTAGCTCACCTGGAATTGAGTTCGGGGGAGCTTATGCGTCCGTAAACACTTGAAACTTCTTCTTCGAAACCGCTGACGGGATTGTGACCAAATTTGGCACAAATTATATTTGTTGTGCTGTGACTAAAGTTTGTTCACGGCATTTAAAAAAAAATCGGGGTCTAAGGGGGTTTACCGGGGGTCAAAGTGGATCTAGGTTTAACCCCCCAAAATAGGAATTTGCTTTTTCCTCTGAACCTACAAACACTATTTCGATGAAACTTCACCACGACCTTCATCACCCGCGATGTACCAATGTTTCTACAAGGCATTAGAAAAATCTCCCCCTTTAGGGGTTTCTGGGGGGGTTGCCCCCCAAAATACGTATTTTCTTTCTCCTCAGAAACTACACACACGATTTCGATGAAACTTCACCACAACCTTCACCACCCATGATGTGCCAATGTTTGTTCAAGGCATTAGAAAAATTGGGTTCTTAGGAGGTATATGGGGTTGGGGGAGGGTGGTTGCCCCCCAAAATAGGTATTTTTTTGTTTGTTTAAAGTCTTATGATTATGTTAGTATACTGACACACTTTGAAAACGCAACTTTGTATAACCCTAACCCTAACAACTGACCCTGACCCTAACTCTAACAACTAACCCTAACCCTAACAACTAACCCCGCCAACTAACCCTAACAACTGACCCTGACCCTAACCCTAACAACTACCCCTAACTCTAACAACTAACCCCGACAACTAACCGTAACAACTAACCCCGACAACTAACCCTAACAACTGACCCTGACCCTAACCCTAACAACTACCCCTAACTCTAACAACTAACCCTAACCCTAACAACTAACCCCGACAACTAACCCTAACAACTAACCCTAACAACTGACCCTAACCCTAACAACTACCCCTAACTCTAACAACTACCCCTAACTCTAACAACTACCCCTAACTCTAACTACCCCTAACTCTAACAACTACCCCTAACTCTAACAACTACCCCTAACTCTAACAACTACCCCTAACTCTAACAACTAACCCTAACTCTAACAACTACCCCTAACTCTAACAACTAACCCTAACTCTAACAACTACCCCTAACTCTAACAACTACCCCTAACTCTAACAACTACCCCTAACTCTAACAACTACCCCTAACTCTAACAACTACCCCTAACTCTAACAACTACCCCTAACTCTAACAACTACCCCTAACTCTAACAACTACCCCTAACTCTAACAACTACCCCTAACTCTAACAACTACCCCTAACCCTAACAACTAACCCTAACTCTAACAACTACCCCTAACTCTAACAACTACCCCTAACTCTAACAACTACCCCTAACTCTAACAACTACCCCTAACTCTAACAACTAACCCTAACTCTAACAACTAACCCTAACCCTAACAATTGGCCAGCTTTGTCCCCAGACTTAAACCCTATCGAGCACCTTTGGGATGAGTTAGGGCGACGTGTACGCCGACGTCAGCCGCCGCCACACAACGTTGCTGCGTTGGGTCCGGTATTGCAGAATGAGTGGAGGAACATCCCCGATGCCACTGTGAGACTTGTGCACGTGCAAATGGTGGACACAACATATGCTGACTTTGAGGTGGAGGGTGGGACTGTTTGATGACGTGTGACATCTTATGGGATTGCTGTCAGGACAATATTCTTTTGTGGTTTGTCGACTGATTAACCTGTTTTCCTTCCAAGTCCGTTTTGCGTTTTCAAAGTGTGTCACCTACCTGCTGCCCTGTCTTCTAGAAACCATTGAAATTGCTTTAAAATACCTTTAGTCGGTGCAATGTACTGTTTATTCTACCTGGTGTGCTGCCCCTATGTTTGTTCAACGCAATCCACTTTGTGCTGCATGACGTCATACTATGTGACCTTTGTGGATTGTGAACTAGCCCACAATATCATATCATGTTATTACAAAATATTCAGGATAAATCAAATTATTGGCTTCAATATTCGAGCGCTAATTTGTAAATGTGGAACTCCTGGAATTTGTAATGCAATAAGGGGGGAGAGGGGGCACCACGGGTAGTTTTCCTCCAAGTCGATGCGCGTTTTGTCGCTAAAGGATTCAGTGTCTGTTTGTGAAAAGTAACCCGAGTCCAGGGAGCTCTCCCATGGGCACGGGTCCAAAGCTCAGTCGGTCTTGCCCGGGATCTTCTTCCAAGATGAAGTTCCAAGTGCAAAGGATATCGAGGATTAAGCTCCAGGTGCAAGGGAGGCCCAAACGGGGTGAGAGTGCAGGTGACCCATGTCTGGAAATAAATCCGTGTTGCTTGGACACCGACACCGCCCATTGTGCCGCCAGGGGTTGCCAGGCGTCTGAGACGCCACGCGCTCCTTGGAAGTGGGAGGGTGGGCTCAGGCCGTGATGCGTGGGGAGGGGCGGGGCATAGTGCCGGAGGAGCTGCGGCGAGGGGTGTGGTCACGGGACATAAGAGGCTGCGTGACGTCATCCCAGTGAGCTGCCGCAGAACCACCTGATGGAGAAGTACCATAAACTTGAGAAAATTGGAGAGGGGTCTTACGGGGTCGTCTTCAAATGCCGCAGTCGGGAAAGCGGGCACCTGGTCGCTGTTAAGAGGTTCATGGACTCGGAAGAGGACCCGCTCATCAGGAAAATAGCTCTGAGAGAGGTTCGGATGCTGAAGGTGCGTCCTATGACGTCATTTCTCTTACCTGTGCGGTTTTATTTACACGTGCGTTGAAGTGCATTGGTTACAAAGGTGTTAGCGTTAAAATCAGGAATCGTACTGTATATAAATAATTTTTTTAACCTTTGTGGGTGTTTTGGGTTTGTTTTTGTCTCCGTGGACAACTGAAACACTCGCTGGACGGAATGAGTTTAAAACTGCTGGGTGTTCTGGGATTACACGGGGAGTTTAGGGAGTAAAAAAGGAAATTATTACTAATAGTACAAGTCACGTGGGAGTTCAGGCCGAGGAGAGGGGGCAAGGGGGAAAAGGACACACTATGTAAATATTCAGGATAAATTCAGAACTCCAATGACCGTCTGGACAACACCCCCCCCCCCCCCCCTTCCCATCTACTTTCTCAACAATCCTCTTTTCTGGTCTTTATCAATGATCTCTCCGACTCTGGAAAATTCTCTCTATCTCTTTGCTGATAACTCCACTCTCTGCCGCTCCATTCCTCATCCCTCAGATCGGCAGTCTGCAGCCTCCTCACTCTCTGCAGACTTGGACAAAATCACAGACTGGGCAAACAAGTGGAACATGTCTTTCAATCCTGACAAATCTCACACTCTTACTTTGTCTCTCCGAAAAGACCAACTGGACAACCCTCCCATCTACTTTCTCAACAATCCTCTCCAAGAAGTTCTGTCGCTCAAGATTTTGGGTCTCACTATCTGCCATGATCTTTCCTGGGAAAACCACATTTCCAATCTGGCCTCCAAAGCCAGTCGCCGACTGGGCATCCTCCGTCGTGCGAAGTCCTTCCTTGGCACACCTGAGCTCCTCACCACATACAAGGCTTTCATCCGCAGCTCAATGGAATACTGCTCTCCCCTTTGGGCCGGTGCTCCTGCCTCACACCTAGCTCGTCTTCATGCTGTTGAAACCAAAGCTTTCAGAATCATTGGAATCTCCCGCGATGAAGCTAACTCCAAGGGCCTTTCACTCACCACAGGCAGGTTGGTGGTCTTTCTGTCTTCTACCGACTCCTCTCCGGCCTTGCTCCCCCAGCTCTCTCTGTGCTCTGTCCCGCAAATATTCCTACAGGTCGCACAAGATCTGCCTGCAACCCTCTTATGGTTAAACTACCAAAATCAAGACTCTCTGCTCACCTTCACTCTTTCATTCCCCTTTTCTCCCGCCTCTGGAACAAACTCCCTCACTCTCTTCAATCCCACCCCTCCCCCCCCCCCCCCCCCCCCAGCCTTCTCCCTTCCACAGATCTACCACTGTCCCTGTTCACTACTGTTGATGCGCTTCCCTCTCTCCCTCCTGTCTCCCACTCCCTTTATTATAAGTTTTATCTGTTTTCTGTTTGTGTCTTTGTGTTTTATGTGTTGCTCTTGCAGGAGCCTCGACTTTGTATACAAAAAAAATGTATTGTATAGCGCCACTCCCGGTGTGAGGGGGTATTACAAATCAAACCTGAGTTCATGGAACACCTTACCTTAATAGTATCTTTTTTTGGACATATAGTCGATGCTCGTGGAAGAGGTCATATTAGTCCACTGAACGGATCAGGACCCAACAGGAGAAAAGGAATGGTTGGGAGGTGGGGTTTGTGGCGGGTGGGGAGGGGAAACCAACAGCAGAGCCGAAGTCCAAGACACAACGAATGGGAGTCGGGAAGGACAGTCCAGACCTGAAACTCATGCCAACTCTTCTCGGAGAAATTGATGATTTTGGAAAGAACTTTGAGAAAAGTTTTAATTCGTCAAACAGATCTTTTGGACGAAGGTGATACTGTTGGTCCGTCCACAGAGACTGCGGCTAATTTGATTGGTCGAGATGGCGTAAAGTTTTGGCAAACGCTGCTAAACTGCGGGTTTTTTGGAAATGAGTAATTCTTTTACCGTGATGTGCGCATGCGCGATCGGGACGAGCCGCCAGACAATTTACCAAATTCAGAGCCAAAGTAAGAGCAAAGTGTGGGTTCATGCTCCGATTTGTGTTCGACGTTGTCCAAAGTATGAAATTGAAATGAATAAATTCCTCGAAAATACAAAAATAATTAAACACACCATTAAACAGGTACGCACACTCGTCTCCAAACTCCAGCCTGGGGTCCAATCCCGACCAAGCTATAAACTGTCATCCCAGTATTCCACACGCAGGTGATTCATCTTGCGATAGATTACCCACAATTCGTGAAGGCCAGGATGCCCAATTTAACGTCCATCCCATAAATAGCCCCCAATGATGCCCCGTCCTGCCCACGAGACCAGGATGGCAGTTTATACCTGGGTCGGGATTCAAAACCAGGCTACAGGGCTTAGAGGTCAGAAAGCACACCTACAGACCACGAGATATCCTTAAGTAAGCTACAATAGCTTACGTAAGGCAAGATTAATCAGTGTTAACAGTGGATTTCATCTGCAGAGGGAATTTGTATTTCCAGCCACCTGGGATTGGCAGGAATTTCGTGAGGTCTCCATCTTGGATACTGTGTACGGTTTTGGTCACCTCATCTGAGGAAGGACGTACTTGCCATAAAGAGGTTTCAGTGTAGAACGATGATCGATCCCGAGCCGAGCTAGACTCAGCTCTCAGGAGCAGTTTAAGGAGACGGGACATTTATCTATCTATAATTCCAGTAATCTCTGTACGTTTGTACGTTTGTACGTCTGTACGTTTGTCTGTGACCGCTGTTTCTCGACAACTACCGGTCCGATATACTTGAAACTTGCCAGGTATTTTGCTGGGGACCCGAGGATGTGCCTTTTCAAGGTTTGAAATTAATCGGACAAGTACTTACCGAGCTATGGCGATTTAGCCGTTCGCCGTTCGCTTTGCCGTTGCGAATGGACCAAACCATTCATGTAAATAGAGGGGGGGGGGTTCTGTGGTCGTTCGCTTTGGCTTTGCGAATGGACCAAACCATTCATGTAAATAGAGGGGGGGGTTCTGTGGTCGTTCGCTTTGGCTTTGCGAATGGACCAAACCATTCATGTAAATAGAGGGGGGGGGGGTTCTGTGGTCGTTGCGAATGGACCAAACCATTGTTTTTTTTTTGCAGTTTTTTTTTTTTTTGCAGTTTTTTTTTTTTTGCAAGGAACGGGCACCCACGTACGGGCACGTCCTAGCTTATATATAGTACGGGCATGCCCTAGTATCTATAATAATAAAAGGCAGTGTGTGTGTCTGTCTGTCTGTGTGTGTGTGTCTCCTCCATAACTCCAAAACCATGAAACCTAGCAGACTCAACCTTTGCAAGCACTCTAAAGGAACTCCAATGGAATGCATGAATGAAAACGGGATGTTTTGGTAAATGTAAACACCTTTTTGGAAAATAATTAATGGGAGTGCGCTCTCCAGGCTGCTTTTGCAAGCCATGGCGATACAGTAGACAGAACACTTTTTTAACCTAAGCTTCCCGGTGGCCTCACACCCTCATTTTAACTCGGATTAAATTTATGTTTTCATTTCCCTATAGTCGCTAAAGTAGTTTAATACTCGGTGAAAACAAATTCCATGACATTCGTGAACAGTTCGAATTTATTTTAAAAGAACGTGAATCACTTTTAATCGCTTTTAAAGGGGCACTATATGCTTATGCATTCTATCACTGCCTCGTGCCATAACCTAAAATTTAACTTTCACGAGACAATATCATCTATCATTACAAAGAGTTAACGTGCACGAGACAATATGATCTATCATTACAAAGAGTTAACGTGCACGAGACAATATGATCCATCATTACAAAGAGTTAACGTGCACGAGACAATATGATCCATCATTACAAAGAGTTAACGTGCACGAGACAATATGATCCATCATTACAAAGAGTTAACGTGCACGAGACAATATGATCCATCATTACAAAGAGTTAACGTGCACGAGACAATATGATCTATCATTACAAAGAGTTAACAACGTGCACGAGACAATATGATCCATCATTACAAAGAGTTAACGTGCACGAGACAATATGATCCATCATTACAAAGAGTTAACGTGCACGAGACAATATGATCCATCATTACAAAGAGTTAACGTGCACGAGACAATATGATCTATCATTACAAAGAGTTAACGTGCACGAGACAATATGATCCATCATTACAAAGAGTTAACGTGCACGAGACAATATGATCTATCATTACAAAGAGTTAACGTGCACGAGACAATATGATCCATCATTACAAAGAGTTAACGTGCACGAGACAATATGATCCATCATTACAAAGAGTTAACGTGCACGAGACAATATGATCCATCATTACAAAGAGTTAACGTGCACGAGACAATATGATCCATCATTACAAAGAGTTAACGTGCACGAGACAATATGATCTATCATTACAAAGAGTTAACGTGCACGAGACAATATGATCCATCATTACAAAGAGTTAACGTGCACGAGACAATATGATCCATCATTACAAAGAGTTAACGTGCACGAGACAATATGATCTATCATTACAAAGAGTTAACGTGCACGAGACAATATGATCCATCATTACAAAGAGTTAACGTGCACGAGACAATATGATCTATCATTACAAAGAGTTAACTTACACGAGACAATATGATCCATCATTACAAAGAGTTAACTTACACGAGACAATATGATCCATCATTACAAAGAGTTAATTTACATGAGACAATATGATCCATCATTACAAAGAGTTAACTTACACGAGACAATATGATCTATCATAACAAAGAGTTAACTTACACGAGACTATATGATCCATCATTACAAAGAGTTAACTTACACGAGACAATATGATCCATCATTACAAAGAGTTAACTTGCACGAGACAATATGATCCATCATTACAAAGAGTTAACTTGCACAAGACAATATGATCCATCATTACAAAGAGTTAACTTACACGAGACAATATGATCCATCATTACAAAGAGTTAACTTGCACGAGACAATATGATCCATCATTACAAAGAGTTAACTTACACGAGACAATATGATCCATCATTACAAAGAGTTAACTTACACGAGACAATATGATCCATCATTACAAAGAGTTAACTTACACGAGACAATATGATCCATCATTACAAAGAGTTAACTTGCACGAGACAATATGATCCATCATTACAAAGAGTTAACGTGCACGAGACAATATGATCCATCATTACAAAGAGTTAACTTACACGAGACAATATGATCTATCATTACAAAGAGTTAACTTACACGAGACAATATGATCTATCATTACAAAGAGTTAACTTACACGAGACAATATGGTCCATCATTACAAAGAGTTAACTTACACGAGACAATATGATCCATCATTACAAAGAGTTAACTTGCACGAGACAATATGATCTATCATTACAAAGAGTTAACTTGCACGAGACAATATGGTCCATCATTACAAAGAGTTAACTTACACGAGACAATATGATCCATCATTACAAAGAGTTAACTTACACGAGACAATATGATCCATCATTACAAAGAGTTAACTTGCACGAGACAATATGATCTATCATTACAAAGAGTTAACTTGCACGAGACAATATGGTCCATCATTACAAAGAGTTAACTTGCACGAGACAATATGATCCATCATTACAAAGAGTTAACGTGCACGAGACAATATGATCCATCATTACAAAGAGTTAACTTACACGAGACAATATGATCTATCATTACAAAGAGTTAACTTACACGAGACAATATGGTCTATCATTACAAAGAGTTAACTTACACGAGACAATATGATCCATCATTACAAAGAGTTAACTTACACGAGACAATATGATCCATCATTACAAAGAGTTAACTTACATGAGACAATATGATCCATCATTACAAAGAGTTAATTTACATGAGACAATATGATCCATCATTACAAAGAGTTAACTTACACGAGACTATATGATCTATCATTACAAAGAGTTAACTTGCACAAGACGATATGATCCATCATTACAAAGAGTTAACTTGCACGAGACAATATGATTCATCATTACAAAGAGTTAACTTGCACGAGACAATATGATCCATCATTACAAAGAGTTAACTTACACGAGACAATATGATCCATCATTACAAAGAGTTAACTTACACGAGACAATATGATCTATCATTACAAAGAGTTAACTTACACGAGACAATATGGTCCATCATTACAAAGAGTTAACTTACACGAGACAATATGATCTATCATTACAAAGAGTTAACTTACACGAGACAATATGGTCTATCATTACAAAGAGTTAACTTACACGAGACAATATGATCCATCATTACAAAGAGTTAACTTACACGAGACAATATGATCCATCATTACAAAGAGTTAACTTACATGAGACAATATGATCCATCATTACAAAGAGTTAATTTACATGAGACAATATGATCCATCATTACAAAGAGTTAACTTACACGAGACGATATGATCCATCATTACAAAGAGTTAACTTGCACGAGACAATATGATCCATCATTACAAAGAGTTAACTTGCACGAGACAATATGATCTATCATTACAAAGAGTTAACTTACACGAGACAATATGATCTATCATTACAAAGAGTTAACTTACACGAAACAATATGATCTATCATTACAAAGAGTTAACTTGCACGAGACAATATGATCCATTATTACAAAGAGTTAACTTACACGAGACAATATGATCCATCATTACAAAGAGTTAACTTACACGAGACAATATGATCTATCATTACAAAGAGTTAACTTACACGAGACAATATGATCCATCATTACAAAGAGTTAACTTGCACGAGACAATATGATCCATTATTACAAAGAGTTAACTTACACGAGACAATATGATCCATCATTACAAAGAGTTAACTTGCACGAGACAATATGATCCATTATTACAAAGAGTTAACTTACACGAGACAATATGATCCATCATTACAAAGAGTTAACGTGCACGAGACAATATGATCCATTATTACAAAGAGTTAACTTACACGAGACAATATGATCCATCATTACAAAGAGTTAACGTGCACGAGACAATATGATCCATTATTACAAAGAGTTAATTACACGAGACAATATGGTCCATCATTACAAAGAGTTAACGTGCACAAGACAATATGATCCATCATTACAAAGAGTTAACGTGCACGAGACAATATGATCTATCATTACAAAGAGTTAACGTGCACGAGACAATATGATCCATCATTACAAAGAGTTAACGTGCACGAGACAATATGATCCATCATTACAAAGAGTTAACTTACACGAGACAATATGATCCATCATTACAAAGAGTTAACGTGCACGAGACAATATGATCCATTATTACAAAGAGTTAATTACACGAGACAATATGATCTATCATAACAAAGAGTTGACGTGCACGAGACAATATGATCCATTATTACAAAGAGTTAATTACACGAGACAATATGATCTATCATTACAAAGAGTTGACGTGCACGAGACAATATGATCCATTATTACAAAGAGTTAATTACACGAGACAATATGGTCCATCATTACAAAGAGTTAACTTGCACGAGACAATATGATCCATCATTACAAAGAGTTAACTTACACGAGACAATATGATCCATCATTACGAAGAGTTAACTTGCATGAGACAATAGGTAAAGGAATTATAACTTCACCATCAGGGTATTTACATCCAGTTACCTTTCATTAAATTAAATAATAATGTCCATGACGTCTTTTGATATTGAGATGAAGGAAATAGAAGAGCAAACAATGGCGCCCCAGTGAGAAAATATGCGGAGAAAGGAATGAATAATTATACCTCGTGAAGAGAGAGCGAGAGAGGGGCTGCCATGTAACAAGGTCGCCGTACAGGTGTGCACACTCACCTCTGAGCTGTCTAGCCTAGGTTTGAATCCCGACCCAGGTATAAACTGTCATCCAGGTGTCTCATAGCGAAGGTGAATCATCAACGTGTGTGTCGTCCCTCGGATGGACGTTAAGCCGGCTGTCCCATCGGCCTTCGGTGTCCTTCGGTATCCGGTGTCCTTCGGTGAGTCACACTGTGTCCTTCGTGAAGAGTAGGCGAGCTATCTCCGGCACCCTGGACGAATTACAAATTCCTGCCCTGACCTGAGTGATTACCTGTGCAGGATTCCAACCGTAACCAAGAAACTGCTTCGGCAGCACCGACACAACGCAGACAGCATGGTATATGAATGAATGAATGAATCTTGAGGTAATTCAATGTCTGGAATGTAATAATGTACTAAAAGACATTTGCTCCTTTGTTTAATCCAAAAACACAATTTTATTTGAAAGATTTTTTTTTCCCATGTTCATTCATTCTCTCTTGTTTGTTTTGATAATTTACATGTTTTTCCATCACCAGCAACTGAAACACGTGAACCTGGTCACTCTGCTCGAGGTGTTTCGGCGCAAGAGACGTGTGCACCTTGTGTTTGAGTTCTGCGAACGCACCGTGTTGGACGAGCTGGAAAGGTATCCTCACGGGTGAGTTTGAAACACCACTCACCTTGAAAATTACCGTCTTTCACATCCACCGCACCCTGCAGCCCCAACCCCAACCCCGACCTCCACTCCACCGCACCCTTAACTCTGCAGCCCTAACCCCCAAACCCGACCCCATCCCGCACCCCCAACCCCCAAACCCGACCCCATCCCGCACCCCCAACCCCCAAACCCGACCCCATGCCGCACACCCAACCCCCAAACCCGACCCCATCCCGCACCCCCAACCCCCAAACCCGACCCCATGCCGCACCCCCAGGCCCCAAACCCGACCCCATCCTGCACCCCCAACCCCGACTGCCACCCTGACCCCCACCGCACCCCAACCACCATCCTGACCTCTACCGCACCCCCAACCCCGACTGCCACCCCGACCCCCACCGCACCCCCAGGCCCCAAACCCGACCCCATCCTGCACTCCCAACCCCGACTGCCACCCTGACCCCCACCGCACACCCAAACCCTCACCGCCACTGTCCCCCATACCCACAAGCCCGACCCGCACCCCAGAGATAGAGAGACAGACTTGCTGGCAGGATGGCCTAGTCCTATTGGTTCTCTCACTCCTAAGATGACGAGCCGGGTTCGAATGTCGGTCCAGTCATGGCGATTCATCAAGTGCCCTGACCTGATCATATTGCTCTCCCTCGGATGGACGTTAAACTGGGAACTCCATCTGCCAACATTCCTTGGTGGATAAATGTATTGGATGAGGGAACGCTGCGGTGAGTCCTTGTCTAAGAGTAGGTGAGTTATCGCTGGTATCCTGAATAAATTACAAATTCCGCCCCTGACTATTGCTGGAGAGGCAATGGCAAACCACCCAATGTGATCCTTGCCAATAAATGGCCTTGGTGGCGCCAAATCTCTGTAACGGAGGATGATGGGAGATCAGAATATGGATAATTTTGGAAAACTGAGAGATTCTTCATTTTCTAAAATGAACCCCCTTTTTCACACCCCCTACCTTCAGTCCCCCCCTGGGTTTGTCAGATTTTCGTGACGTTCGTAACTTAGAGCAGTGACGTGCACGCAGAAAATTCACCCCAGAAACAGTTAATTCACCCCAGATCCACTTTTTAACATCCCGACTTCTGTCCTGGAAGTCCTAGCAGTGTCCATGTGTTTTATACCTCTCCCTCTCTCCCTCCCTCCCTCCGTCCCCCCCTTCCATGCCTCCTCCCCCCATTCCCATGCCTCCTCCCCCCCTTCCCATGCCTCCTCCCCCCCTCCCCCCTTCCCATGCCTCCTCCCCCCCTCCCCCCTCCCCCCTTCCCATGCCTCCTCCCCCCCTCCCCCCCTTCCCATGCCTCCTCCCCCCCTCCCCCCCTTCCCATTCCTCCTCCCCCCCTCCCCCCCTTCCCATGCCTCCTCCCCCCAAGCCATCTCTCTCCCACAGATCTCCCGATGTCCCTGCTCCCAATCTTCTCTCCCACTCCCTTTATCAAATGTTTTATGTGTCAGTTTGTTTTTTTGTGATTAATGTTAGCTCTTTCACGAGCCTCGATGTTCTATATATATAACAAGTACAAAAAGTTTTAAATAAAACAAAAGCCGCGTCGATGTTACACAATGCCTAGATGCAGCTGTGCCTATATCGTAGATGTTACACAATGCCTAGATGCAGCTGTGCCTATATCGTCGATGTTATAGGCACAGGACATTCCTATTGATTCGATTACTTGATGTTATTTTTGTGCAAAGTGAAAATATATCTCGGCAATTTTCCGTGTGTGGCGACGAATTTTTAATATATCTCGGCATTTTCCCGTCTGTTATTTCAGGCGGTGTATGACTGACCATGCCGCGATTTAAAATACCGTATATATATCTCGGCAATTTCCCGTGTGTGGCGACACATGAACGAAGCTATGCTCCTCTCTCCACATTATTGTGACAACGTATAAATTAAATATTTCATCGTGACGATTGTCATCAAATGGACGAATTTTTAATATATCTCGGCATTTTCCCGTCTGTTATTTCAGGCGGTGTATGACTGACCATGCCGCGATTTAAAAAATATATATCTCGGCAATTTCCCGTCTGTGGCGACACGTGAACGAAGCTATCTCCTCTCTCCACATTATTGTGACGACGTATAAATTAAATATTTCATCGTGACGATAGTCATCAAATGGACGAATTTTTAATATATCTCGGCATTTTCCCATCTGTTATTTCGGGCGGTGTATGACTGACCATGCCGCGATTAAAAATATATATCTCGGCAATTTCCCGTCTGTGGCGACACGTGAACGAAGCTATGCTCCTCTCTCCACATTATTGTGACGACGTATAAATTAAATATTTCATCGTGACGATTGTCATCAAATGGACGAATTTTTAATATATCTCGGCATTTTCCCATCTGTTATTTCAGGCGGTGTATGACTGACCATGCCGCGATTAAAAATATATATATATCTCGGCAATTTCCCGTATGTGGCGACACGTGAACGAAGCTATGCTCCTCTCTCCACATTATTGTGACGACGTATAAATTAAATATTTCATCGTGACGATTGTCATCAAATGGACGAATTTTTAATATATCTCGGCATTTTCCCGTCTGTTATTTCGGGCGGTGTATGACTGACCATGCCGCGATTTAAACAAAATATATATATCTCGGCATTTTCCCGTCTGTTATTTCGGGCGGTGTATGACTGACCATGCCGCGATTTAAACAAAATATATATATCTCGGCATTTTCCCGTCTGTTATTTCGGGCGGTGTATGACTGACCATGCCGCGATTTAAACAAAATATATCTCAATGTACTTGAAGTTACAGGCCTTTGAGAATTCATTTCGTTCTATAAAGGGCAACTTCCATCGGATTTTCTTCCCGTTTTTTTTCAACCGAGTCTAAAACTATGTTAGTGACTGTGAAAAATGAAATGATATATCGAATTTGATTTGAAATAAAACCGTGTGAGAGAGGAAGACACCACGGGCCTACAAAACAGGCCTCAAAGCTATGCGAGTTAATAAAATGGTGGATATTTGTTTATATGAAGCCTCTCCCAGAATGGGTGGAGCTGTGGTTCCCAGAATGGGTGGAGCTTTGAGGTTTTGTCTTCTCTGCAAGAACAAGAAGAAGAAGAACAAGAAGAAGAAGAAGAACAACAACAACAACAGCAGAGGGCACTCTATGACCAGCGTCTTACGACGCGGCTAAAAACCCACTTTTGCACAATCATGAGCTTTGTTTTGCTCACAATGGGATATTGGATGCGGGAATGCTGAATTGAATCCAGTTATAATTCCAGGCTTCATCCGTTGTGTTTACGGAGCACAGGTGTCACTTTTGCTTCAGCATTGATTTTTGTGGAACTTTTAAAATTAATTTATTTACAAATTTCTTTCTTTCTTTCTACATCTAATTTATGCGAAGGTGAATTTTCATGAATTGTGACATGACATCTTTGAGTCGTTACATGATCGTCCTGTGTCATGTGCAGCGTTCCGGAGCCTCAGACCAAAAGCATCCTGTACCAGACCCTGCAAGGTGTTCACTTCTGCCATCAGCACAACGTGAGTGACGGTGACGGTAACGGTGACGGTGACGGTGACGGTGACGATGACGATGACGATGAGTCTCAATGCTTCCGTGCGATGTCTCCTCCATGTCCCCCATTCTCACCCAGCCCACCCATTGTGTGATCAGTGCATCCATCGAGATCTGAAACCCGAGAACATCCTGCTCACAAAGCACGGGGTGGTGAAGCTCTGCGACTTTGGTTTTGCTCGGACACTAAGTAAGCAGACACCGCAGACAATGATGTTGATGCGAACAAGTTATTTTCAAACAATGTTTCAGGACAATGCAGTGGCGTCTTCTAAAAGTGGTACAGTACATAATCCGATCACCTGCTGTTACAGTAGATTCTGGGCTGACAGGATGGCTTACAGGTAAGCACACTCACCTTTGAGCCATCTAACCTGAATTTGAACCCCAGCCCAGGTATGAACCTTGTACCGGTCATCCTGCTGTGTCGCAGGGAGGATGGGGGTCTTATAAATGTGTGTGCCATTCCTCCGATGGACGTTAAACTAACGTCTTGTGTGCAGGTATTACCTGGTGCACCTTAAAGATCCCGGAGATCCCACGGTGCCCTTCCAGTAGAGTAGGCGAGCTATCGCCGGCACCACCGCCGAATCCCTGCCCTAAAAGGAGGCACTGCCATCAGTGGCACAGCAACGCCCCCATGACCCCCCCTCCCCCTCAGCCAACGATACATCTGGAAGAAGAAGAAGAAGACTAAGACAGTACATTCCCGTTGGCAAATTCTGCCCTCTAAAAACAAAATGACCAGGTAGTTCAAATGTTTAATATGAAGAAGAAGCAGCACTCCAGATTCCAGTTATATGGAAAACTCATCACGAAGTATGTGATACCTGCAAAGTGGGTTGAGGGAATCCTTAGTCCTGCACTGCACTCAAAACAAGGCTGATGATGGTGGTGATGATGGTGATGATGATGATGATGGTGGTGGTGATGATGATGATGATGATGGTGGTGGTGGTGGTGGTTATGATGGTGGTGGTGGTGATGATGGTGGTGATGGTGATGATGATGGTGGTGGTGGTGGTGATGGTGATGGTGGTGATGGTGATGGTGGTGATGGTGATGGTGGTGGTGATGATGATGGTGGTGGTGGTGATGATGATGATGGTGGTGGTGGTGATGATGGTGGTGATGATGATGGTGGTGGTGGTGGTGGTGATGATGGTGATGATGATGATGATGGTGGTGGTGATGATGGTGATGGTGGTGGTGATGGTGATGGTGATGGTGATGTTGGTGCCAAACATCTTGGTTTTTTTGTTACGACAAGTGGCATTTTTGGTGTTCAACGTCATTTTAATGAAGGAATTTTAACTTGATAAAGGAAACGGAGATTTTAAGAAATAATAGAAACCCATTGGAGGCTGTTGTGAGAGATTTTATATAATTGTCCAATATGAGCAGTTTGTGTTGAGCCCTGTTTTGGTGAAATGGGAATTGAATTTATTTTTGTTTGGGAGGGGAGACCGGGGGAAGGGGGGCATGGTGGGGGGGGGGGGGGGGGTGCAACAGATCCATGGTTGTGATATCCTGAATTGTCTGCACCCTTTAAAAGGATATCGAGGGGGTCGGGATGGTGGGGGGGGGGGGGGGGTGCAACAGATCCATGGTTGTGATATCTTGAATGGTCTGCACCCTTTAAAAGGATATCGGGGGGGGGGGTCGGGATGGTGGGGGTTCATCTTCAATATCATCATCAGCCTGTCTACAGTCCACTACAGGATTAATCATTCCTCAACTCACCTTGAGTGTATTGGTATACTCACCAAGCTTGCCATATATGGGTTGGTGAGAGTCTGTGCAGGTATTTGTAATGTGTTACAGGGTGCTGGTGATAACTCGCCTACTCTCCATAGAAGGCACCCAGGGGTCTTTAACGCCCAACAATGGATCCTCTGGCTAAACGTCCATCTGAGGGACGGCGCACATATTGAATCCTCGCCCTGTATGTCAAACACCGGTATGGCAAAGCCTGGTGTTGGTTTAACGGATAAGGTGGCTCGCTTAAGATCCTCGGGTCTTGAGTTCAGACCCCTGTCGTGCTGTTGAATGAACACCAGGTGGGTCGACTCAGTCTGTCATCCTCCCGAGGTCGACAAAATGGGTACCAGCTGGCTGGCGAGGGGGCACTGCATCTGTGGCATAGCCCCGTTTTCAGAAAATGATGCAGCCAATCAAACACAGGCTGCATACAAATAAATAAACAAGAAGACGTCATTTGGACCACGATACTTACAAATAGCCACCCAACCCCCCCAAAGGATGCCATTGATCCATCAAATTGTCCATTTCATCCAGATGAAATTTGACGATGTCCATCCATCAAAGCTCAGGTTAATAGGATGAAAAGTGATGGTTTTTCAACTGAAAATTGATGATTTTAGAAGTTTAACCTAGAGTTGACCTTTTGACCTCAAATAGTACGTTTCCCAATTCAATGAGGCAATATTCAAATGCTATGCTATTTTCAAGTGAACGGGATGAAAATTGATGGGTTTTTTCAGATGAAAATTGATTTTGGAAATTTGACCTTGAGTTGACCTTTGACCTTTTGACCTCGAATAGTTTGTTTCCCAATTCAATGAGGCAATATTCAAATGCTATTGTATTTTCAAGTCAATGGGATGAAAATTGATGGGTTTTTTCAGATGAAAATTGATTTTGGAAATTTGACCTTGAGTTGACCTTTGACCTTTTGACCTCGAATAGTTGGTTTCCTAATTCAATGAGGCAATATTCAAATGCTATTCTATTTTCAAGTCAATGGGATGAAAATTGATGGTTTTTTTCAGATGAAAATTGATTTTAGGAATTTGACCTTGAGTTGACCTTTGACCTTTTGACCTCAAATAGTACGTTTCCCAATTCAATGAGGGAATATTCAAATGCTATTCTATTTTCAAGTCAATGGGATGAAAATTGATGGGTTTTTTCAGATGAAAATTGATTTTGGAAATTTGACCTTGAGTTGACCTTTTTTTTTTCTTTCTTTTTTTGTATACAAGATCGAGGCTCGTGAAAGACCTTTGACCTTTTGACCTCAAATAGTTGGTTTCCCTATTTAGTGAGGCACTTTACAAAAGCTGTTCAATTTTCAAGTCGATCAGATTAAAAATGGCGATTTTAGAAATTTGACCTCCAGATGACCTTTGACCTCAAAATCAATAGGCTTCTTAATTGTGACGACCTCTACAACTTGGTGAGGTTTCGTTACGATCGGTTTAGAGTCGTGACCTGTAGGTCGGTGACAAACAGACCAATATACATGAAATATCGTCGATTTTGTAAGTAATAAAACCAGGATGAAAGTTTACATCGGGATCGAGATTCGAGCCCAGGCTAGACGGCTGAAAGGTGAGTGTGCATACCTTTAGTAGTCCAGGTTATCCCGTCGGACCCCTATAGGTTTCCCTCCTCTATATACATACATTGATGACCTCAAAGGTTATCCTCAATTTATCAAAGTTATCTTTAGCATCGATTCTGAATTCCCTTTCTTGTGATGTTCACCGTTTTTACATCAATTTCCACGTGTTTCAGTGACTTGGTTGTACCTGCTCACCCCACCTGTCTACGCTGTATGATAATCCCATTTTAATGTAATTTTTCTTTTTAACTCTTATTTCAATGTTTCAAGAGGCCTTTTCGAGTCTAAGAAGCCGATCTCTGAATTTCATCCTGTGTTGAAATTTGTCTCACACCAGGGGGACCAGGTGCACGGTACACGGACTACGTGGCGACGCGCTGGTACCGTGCCCCGGAATTGCTCGTGGGCGACCTGTGCTACGGGCCACCCGTGGACGTCTGGGCCGTCGGCTGCGTCGCCGCCGAGTTGCTGTCCGGTCAGGCTTTGTGGCCCGGTCGTTCGGACGTTGACCAGCTGTACCTTATCCGCAAAACCATGGGTAAAGCTTTGGCGGCTACCTGTGGGAAAGATGCACGAGACCAGTACATTTGATTGTTTGATCATGGCTGGACGCGAGATGTTCCAAAAGTGATACGACTGAGTTACTTTGATTAGTCCAAGACACGACGATGTCGGTTTTATTTAATTATAAATATATAAGTAGTTGGTGAATTTGGTGAATTTTGTGTCCGAAGGTGAATTTGCGTGATCCAAAGGTAAGGGTCTGACGTTGTGATTTTGGCTTCATTTTTGAGATTATTTTAATAAATGTGCAAGGTGGTGATCTCACTGGTGATCTCGCCGGTGATCTCGCCGGTGATCTCGCTGGTGATCTCGCTGGTGATCTCGCTGGTGATCTCGCTGGTGATCTCACTGGTGATCTCGCTGGTGATCTCGCTGGTGATCTCACTGGTGATCTCGCCGGTGATCTCGCTGGTGATCTCGCTGGTGATCTCGCTGGTGATCTCGCTGGTGATCTCGCTGGTGATCTCACTGGTGATCTCACTGGTGATCTCGCTGGTGATCTCGCCGGTGATCTCGCTGGTGATCTCGCCGGTGATCTCGCTGGTGATCTCGCTGGTGATCTCACTGGTGATCTCGCCGGTGATCTCGCTGGTGATCTCGCTGGTGATCTCACTGGTGATCTCGCCGGTGATCTCGCTGGTGATCTCGCTGGTGATCTCGCTGGTGATCTCACTGGTGATCTCGCTGGTGATCTCGCCGGTGATCTCGCCGGTGATCTCACAGGTGATCTCACCGGTGATCTCACAGGTGATCTCACAGGTGATCTCACCGGTGATCTCACTGGTGATCTCGCCGGTGATCTCGCTGGTGATCTCGCTGGTGATCTCGCTGGTGATCTCGCTGGTGATCTCGCTGGTGATCTCACTGGTGATCTCGCTGGTGATCTCACCGGTGATCTCACAGGTGATCTCACAGGTGATCTCACTGGTGATCTCACAGGTGATCTCACAGGTGATCTCACCGGTGATCTCACTGGTGATCGCCAAGAAGTGTGTAAGTGTTGTCACGGCTATTTGCATGCAACGTTATTCCTGCGGTAACATAAACAAGACCGAAAGCCTAACAGCGGCTATCTGGGCTTGTAAGATATTATAAACCACAAACACGTATTATTAGCTTTTCAAACAGTCGCTCGTGCTGTTTATAACATGAAGCAAAGAAATTTGGAGGAATCCCGACATCCGTGAGGTAAGTTTTACTTACAGAACTGAGGGAACATCTACTGTAATCTAGATTATACCCCACAAGGGTTGGGTACGTACCGTTTTGTTGGAAGAGACGTAACGTCGATGCTCTCGATATTTGATGATAATTTTAAAAATCGGTTTGTGTCTCACACTGAATGAAAACGTCAAGGTAGAGCATGGCGATTGTGATATATGACAGGTTCGACGATATGTTCGGCTTGAACGGCATATAAATCAAAATGGCGGAGTGCAGAGAGTCAGCTGCCGTACCGCTGTAATGACATCACCCTGTCATGTTACCAGATCCTCAGCTCTGATTGGTATACGTTTGAGCGGACATACATACATACATACATATATCCAGACGGACAAACACTGTTCCAGACGGCTTTACCCGATGGGCCACACCATAAAAATAGACTTCATAAACTAATCCCTGTAACAAAGATAACTTTGATAATCGTAGAACACAATCTCCATTGGAAAGCACCTTTGTGGTATTGGAAAGCACCTTTGTGGTATTGGAAAGCACCTTTATGGTATTGCGCTTTGTGGTATTGGAAAGCACCTTTGTGGTATTGGAAAACACCTTTGTGGTATTGGAAAACACATTGGTGGTATTGGAAAGCACCTTTGTGGTATTGGAAAGCACCTTTGTGGTATTGGAAAGCACCTTTATGGTATTGGAAAGCACCTTTGTGGTATTGGAAAGCACCTTTGTGGTATTGGAAAGCACCTTTGTGGTATTGGAAAGCACCTTTGTGGTATTGGAAAGCACCTTTGTGGTATTGGAAAACACCTTTTTGGTATCTAAATTTGTAAAATCCTCAATTTTCATCCGATTGACTTGAAATTTGAAGAGGACTTGCATATATGGTCACTGAATTCAACCACCAAGTATATTTGTGGTCAACATAGGCCAAAAGGTCAACATAGGCCAAATTTCTAAAATAGACAATTTTCATCTGATTAACTTGAAATTTGAAGAGGACTTGCATATCTGGTCACTGAATTCAACCACCAAGTATTTTTGAGGTCAACATATGCCAAAAGGTCAACATAGGCCAAATTTCTAAAATCCTCAATTTTCATTCGATTAACTTGAAAATTGAACAGCATTTGCACATTGAGTCACTAAATAGGGAAACTAACTATTTTTGAGGTCAAAAGGTCAAAGGTCAACTCAAGGTTAACTTTCCAAAATCATCATTTTTCATCTGAAAAATCGTCACTTTTCTTCCTGTTGACCTGAGCTTTGATCAAGATTGTCAATTTTAATCCATGAAATGAACAATTTTTTTTTTCTTGCGGGGGGGGGGGGGGGGGGGGGATTTTGCAAGTATCGTGCTCTGCATGACGTCTTCTTTGTTACTTGTCCAAAAAAAAAAAAAAAAATTGCCAAGGATGTTGCTCACTCCGGTTTGTGGGTTTGTTTGTCTGTCCGCTCACTTATACTTGCTTACAGGTCACAATTTTAAACTGATCTACACCAAACTTCACCAAATGGTAGAGTTCGTGGTCCGACAACATCCTATATTTTTTTGGGTCAAAAGGTCAACGTAGGCCAAAGGTCAACCACTTTTTCAGATTTCTAAAATCCTCAATTTTCACCTGATTGACTTGAAATTTGAATAGGATATACATATCGGCTAACTGAATTCAACCACCAACTATTTTGGAGATCAGCATCGGCCAAAAGGGCAACATAGGCCAAAGGTCAACAACCATTTCAAATTTCTAAAATCCTCAATTTTCATCCGATTGACTTGAAATTTGAATAGGATTTACATATCGGCTAACTGTATTTTTGAGATCAGAATAGGCCAAAAGGTCAACATAGGCCAAAGGTCAACCACATTTTCCGAATTTCTAAAATCCTCAATTTTCATCCGATGACTTGAAATTTGAAAAGGATTTACATATTGGCTAACTGAATTCAACCACCAACTATTTATGAGATCAGCATAGGCCAAAAGGTCAACATAGGTCAAAGGTCAACCACTTTTTTCAAATTTCTAAAATCCTCAATTTTCATCCAATTGCTTGAAATTTGAAAAGGATTTACATATCTGCAAACTGAATTCAACCAGCAACTATTTTTGATAACAGCATAGGCCAAAAGGTCAACATGGGCCAAAAGTCAACAGCCATTTCAAATTTCTAAAATCCTCAATTTTCATCCGATTGACTTGAAATTTGAATAGGATTTACATATCGGTGAACTGAATTCAACCACCAACTATTTTTGAGATCAACATAGGCCAAAAGGTCAACATAGGCCAAAGGTCAACCACTTTTTTTTATTTTCTAAAATCCTCAATTTTCATCTGATTGACTTGAAATTTGAAGAGGATTTACATATCGGTGAACTGAATTCAACCCCCAACTATTTTTGAGATTAGTTTCGGCCAAAAGGTCAACAACAATTTCAAATTTCTAAAATCCTCAATTTTCATACGATTCACTTGAAATTTGAATGGGATATACACATCAGTTAACTGAATTCAACTAACAACTATTTTTGAGATCGACATAGGCCAAAAGGTCAAGATAGGCCCAAGGTCAATTTTTTGCCTTTTTCAAATTTCTAAAAGCCTCAATTTTCATCCGATTGACTTGAAATTTGAATAGGATTTTCATCTCAGCCAACTGAATTCAACCACCAACCATTTTTGAGGTTAAAAGGATGCTCTACTGAGTGCCATTCCACTTTGTTCTCTTTTGCCAAGTGTTGCTCTGTGAGTGATTTTTCATTTGTTTGTTTGTTTGTCTGTCTGCGCAGAATAAATATGATTTTCTCTGCAACCATTGGTCCGATTGACAGGAAATTTTCACCATCGGAGAACCCACCTGTATAATTTTTTAATGGTAATTATGACGTCATAGGTCACGTGGTTCGGCCGCCATCTTGGAAAAATCGAAAACATTTGCACCTCTATATCTCAGAAAGCGCTGAATAGAAAAATTTAGACATGGTTCATTGTAAAGAACGCTCCATGGGGAATAAAATATGTTAATGATGATGTCATAGGTGCCTCCATTATGACGTCATAATTCGACAAGTACAAAACTTCATCCTATCAAGATGAAATTTCTTGAGCGTCATGCAGGCATAAATTGGTGGAGAAAAAACGATAATGATGACGTCATCGGTCACGTGGTTCGGCCGCCATCTTGGAAAAACCGAAAAACTTTGCACCTCTATATCTCCGAAAGCGCTGAATAGAAAAAATTGAGACATGGCTCATTGTAAAGAACTCTCCATGGGGAATAAAATATGTTAAAGATGATGTCATAGGTGCCTCCATTATGACGTCATAATTCGACAAGTACAAAACTTAATCCGATCAAGATGAAATTTCTTGAGCGTCATGCAGGCATCAATTTGGTGGAGAAAAAAAAAATACTGACATCGATCACGTGGTTCGGCCGCCATATTTGTTTTAACACAAAAGCCTTAAAAACCACTGAAAATACATCCTGGCGAGGGTTTGCAATCTGATTGCTCGTTTTCTTGTTTTAAACATGTTTTGAACACGGACGTGTAGTTTCGCTTTACTTTGGCTCTGAATTCATCCAGATCGCACATGCAGAGATAAGTGAGATAATTGTTTTACTCTGTCTACCCGTCTGGTAGTTAAACAAAATGGAAAATCATTCCAAACAGGAAACTGACTGTTTTTAGCGATGTCATAAATAACACAAATAGGCGGTAAACTTCAGAATTCTTTTTTTTTTCTACGACCTTTATAATCTTAATTTTATTTCTATTGAATTACCGTATATACCTGAACACTGAAGAACACAAATCGTGTTTTTGTCACTTTCAAAAACCTCCTGTTCAGCAATACTTGGATAAAATATTACAGCATTTTACATCATCAGGACCAATCAAATTTGCCAATCTTACACCCGTCTGCCAGCAATTTGCCACTTGTAGACCCCGCCGATGTTCTTGTTTGTCAAGACTGCATGGGGTGAGTTGTTCTATGAACTCTCTAGTTGTCAAAGTTGCAACTTGTTCAACGGCACGGCACGGAACACGTTGTCATGTCATGTCATGGCACACGCCACATCATGGCACACGTCACATCATGGCACGGCATGGCACACGTCACATCATGGTACGGCATGGCACACGTCACATCATGGTACGGCATGGCACACGTCACATCATGGTACGGCATGGCACACGTCACATCATGGTACGGCATGGCACACGTCACATCATGGTACAGCATGTCACACGTTGTCATGTCACGTCATGTCATGTCATGGTACAGCATGGCACACGTCACATCATGTCATGTCATGGCACACGTCACATCATGGCACGGCATGGCACACGCCACATCATGGCACACGTCACATCATGGCATGGCATGGCACACGTCACATCATGGTACGGCATGGCACACGTCACATCATGGTACAGCATGTCACACGTTGTCATGTCACGTCATGTCATGGTACAGCATGGCACACATCACATCATGGTATGGCATGGCATGGCACATGTTAAGTCATTGCACACGTCATGTCACGTCACTTCATGGCTCGGCTCACTTTCCCCCCATCAACATCATTCATCTAAAGAAACTTCTGCGATAAATAGATGATTTTTTTCCCATCAACATCATTTATAAAGCAACTGATCAAACCTGATAAACCAAGACTTGTGAATATAGAAACGTTTTATTTTCCATTGTCACTTTGAAAAAATATCTAATTCTAAAATAATCATAACTTTTCTTTATGAACCAAAAGTAAATCCACAAGTCTGCGAGTTATATTGTTTCACAACTGTGCTGTGATGGTGGTGATTGGGAGGTGGTGGGCAGGGGGGTCGAGGGGGGGGGGGCTGTCATTTTGACGATCTTTCCTTCTAGATTGTATAAAATCACCACCATCTGATTTACCTTTTTCTCAATCATGACCCAATTGATGTTCTACTGACATCAGTGGCTTCTACTCAGACCCACGACATTTGGGATTCGCATCCCCGAGTTATCAGATCCTCAGAACCTGCAATCCCGATGGATCTGTGTTGTTTTTAGGTTTCTCTACATTAACAACGAACCTGTGTTCTGTGCTCTACCACAGGTGAACTCACACCCCGACACCAACAGGTCTTCAACTCGAACCAGTTCTTCAGTGGGATTTGCATTCCTGATCCTGAATATACGGTGAGCCGCATGACATCTTCATTAGAGTGTAAAGGGTCATCATTTTACATGTACAGTGAGAATGCAGGGAAATGGGATGGAGGTGCGAAATGGGATGGAGGTGCGAAATGGGATGGAGGTGCGAAATGGGATGGAGATGCGAAATGGGATGGAGGTGTGAAATGGGATGGAGGTGAGAAATGGGATGGAGGTGCGAAATGGGATGGAGGTGCGAAATGGGATGGAGGTGCGAAATGGGATGGAGGTGCGAAATGGGATGGAGGTGCGAAATGGGATGGAGGTGCGAAATGGGATGGAGGTGAGAAATGGGATGGAGGTGAGAAATGGGATGGAGGTGAGAAATGGGATGGAGGTGCGAAATGGGATGGAGGTGCGAAATGGGATGCAGGTGAGAAATGGGATGGAGGTGAGAAATGGGATGGAGGTGAGAAATGGGATGGAGGTGAGAAATGGGATGGAGGTGCGAAATGGGATGGAGGTGAGAAATGGGATGGAGGTGAGTGTGTGTGAGAGAGAATGAATGAGAATGAATGGAAGAGTGGGAAATGTCCCCCTTTTTGGATTTCTGTTGATACAAAGCAGACTGTCCTTTGTGCAGTACTTAGGAAACCTGGTTACCTGATAAGGAAAAATGCTGAATTATAGCTCATCATGTGGAGATTGTACTTGGTATTTCAATCTGAATTGCTCGGTTGATGTTTCCCAGGAAACCCTCAAAATGAAACTTCCAAATGTCACACCACAGGCGCTGACATTACTCAGGGTAGGTCCCCCTTCCATCCCCTCGCCCCTCCCAGCCCCAACCCCACAGTGTCGTAATTACCCAATAGTCATATTCCAGCATACACACTATCAATGCACCTTGAATTGAACAATAACACACTCGAACATTTGGGCACCCACTCATCTACAACTACTTTTTAAACCACCACATTGATTCCCATTTTCTTGTGGTGTGAGCTTGAGAGGGTTTGGGTTCAAGCCTTTCACGAACTTGCTGGCTAGGTTTGACGGTCGACTTGTGTGGTCGGAATTTGTTGAGGGTGCTGGGAGTAACTTGCCTCCTCTTCGGTGAAAAATACTGTGGGATGTTTATACCATCCACCAGCAACCAGGGCTGGCAGACAGGTGCTCTTGCTTATCGCTCTTCCGATGGATGGCACACACAATGATGCCTTGCCCTGCCTGTGTAACACCAGACCACCGGGTGATAGTTTGTAGCTGGGTCCAGATTCAAACCCAGACTAGACAGCTCAAAGGTACAGGTGTGCACACCTCTACGTCAGTGGTGGGAAACCTAAGCTAATCAGAGAGCCGCATGTCCCGCTTTCGAACAACTTTGCCCCAATTGCGTGACAAAATGATAGCCGGCAAAGCCGGTGTTGTGAATGAACGCGTACGTATTATGTTGAAAAGCCAGATTTTGCTGGATCCCTTGAGAATTTCGAAGCTTTGACGCACCCAATCGCTCAATGGAGGCCGCCATCTTGCGGATGCGGAAGTATGCATAACAAATTGAAAAAAGTTCAATAGGAGTTTGTTTCACCCGTCTTTTTGATTCACAATCTTATGCACCTCTAATTTGTAATTAAAATACTTTAAGACCAACCTCGGCCCACACGGGCCTGGTTATCTTCAACGAAAATCGTCACCAAACACCGGAACCAATGAGATTCGAGCATTTGAAAAAATATTTCAAAAACCAAATCACTCAATGGAGGCCGCCATCTTCCGGATGCGGAAGTATGCATTAAAAAAATGCGAAAAAGTTCAATAGGAGTTTGTTTCACCACCCGTCTTTGTTTGATTCACAATCTTATGCACCTCTAATTTGTAATTAAAATACTTCAAGACCAACCTCGTTCCCCGGGCCCACACGGGCCCTGGTTATCTTCAACGAAAATCGTCACCAATTACCGGAACCAATGAGATTCGAGCATTTGAAAAAATATTTCAAAGCTTATTACCGCGTTTCGGAGGCTGAAAACGGCGTCAAATATTCTAAAATTGACGAAGAATTATTTTTTAGAAATCTCGCGGCCGTAGGGGAAAGTTTTTCACGGCCGGAAATATCCGAAGTTGAGACGGAATTCACCGAATTAATCAAGAAGGAAATTTTATAAATTTTAATCTCACCCAGAATGCAAATGGTGTCATTTTGAACTAGGTACGGTACCTACTACACCTACCTACTACCAACTACCTAACCTACTGATGCCATAGTGATGGGTAAAATAGTGGCAAGAGGCTTTGGCTTCGCCGGCTCATTGCGGCTTTGCAGTCGGGTACCGGTACATTTAAACTTTAAAATAATTATAGATTACATTATAGAAACTTTAAGAATGTAATAAGCGATTAAACACGTTAATACAAAAGAAAAAGTATTTCAAGTCATAAATGTGCTTTACTTATTAATATGACTTTGGGTAGTTGAATTTGAATGCATCCATAATTATCAATGACTTCTGGGTGACCATATTTTGTGCAAAGCATTGACAGTGGCCATTATGTAAAACATTGATAGTGGCCATTTTGTAAAACATTGACAGTGGCCATTTTGTAAAACATTGATAGTGGCCATTTTGTAAAACATTGACAGTGGCCATTTTGTAAAACATTGATAGTGGCCATTTTGTAAAACATTGATAGTGGCCATTTTGTAAAACATTGATAGTGGCCATTTTGTAAAACATTGACAGTGGCCATTTTGTTAAACATTGACAGTGGCCATTTTGTTAAACATTGACAGTGGCCATTTTGTAAAACATTGACAGTGGCCATTTTGTAAAACATTGACAGTGGCCATTTTGTAAAACATTGATAGTGGCCATTTTGTAAAACATTGACAGTGGCCATTTTGTAAAACATTGACAGTGGCCATTATGTAAAACATTGACAGTGGCCATTATGTAAAACATTGACAGTGGCCATTATGTAAAACATTGACAGTGGCCATTATGTAAAACATTGATAGTGGCCATTTTGTAAAACATTGACAGTGGCCATTTTGTAAAACATTGATAGTGGCCATTTTGTAAAACATTGACAGTGGCCATTTTGTAAAACATTGATAGTGGCCATTTTGTAAAACATTGATAGTGGCCATTTTGTAAAACATTGACAGTGGCCATTTTGTTAAACATTGACAGTGGCCATTTTGTTAAACATTGACAGTGGCCATTTTGTAAAACATTGATAGTGGCCATTTTGTAAAACATTGACAATGGCCATTTTGTAAAACATTGATAGTGGCCATTTTGTAAAACATTGACAGTGGCCATTTTGTAAAACATTGACGGTGGCCATTTTGTAAAACATTGACAGTGGCCATTTTGTAAAACATTGACAGTGGCCATTTTGTAAAACATTGATAGTGGCCATTTTGTAAAACATTGACAGTGGCCATTTTGTAAAACATTGATAGTGGCCATTTTGTAAAACATTGACAGTGGCCATTTTGTAAAACATTGACAGTGGCCATTTTGTAAAACATTGACAGTGGCCATTTTGTAAAACATTGACAGTGGCCATTATGTAAAACATTGACAGTGGCCATTTTGTAAAACATTGACAGTGGCCATTTTGTAAAACAATGACAGTCGTCATTATGTAAAACATTGATAGTGGCCATTATGTAAAACATTGACAGTGGCCATTTTGTAAAACATTGACAGTGGCCATTTTGTAAAACATTGACAGTGGCCATTTTGTAAAACATTGACAGTGGCCATTTTGTAAAACATTGACAGTGGCCATTTTGTAAAACATTGACAGTGGCCATTTTGTAAAACATTGACAGTGGCCATTTTGTAAAACATTGAGAGTGGCCATTTTGTAAAACAATGGCACCATCTGGAGAAGGTGAAAGGTGGGCCTCAAGCAGTCTGCAGACCACAGGTTTTCCATCACGACTAAGCTATCCTGTCACCACAGGATCACCACCCCTAACATCCATTTACCACCAAGAAACAAATGCATCCTTATTGAAAGTTTTGCATTGAAACACAAAATATCCATGAAACTTGGACCATGAAAACCTCAACTCAACTCACACTAAGTATATTTACTGAAGACAAACATATTGTTTGGTGTCTGGCAAAGACGTTATTGGCCTTCTTCGTCATGTGGTGTATTTTGTGTGAACATCACTACATGCCAGCCATTCTGTATGCAATGAGTTGCCCAAGTTGGTTGTTGGGCGTCCTCTGCTATAGGCCTGTCTGCATCTGGACCCAAGTACACGCCAGTCCACCACGAAGTTGCTTGAACATCCCTTTTTGGAGTCTGAGCAGAGTAAGTGGATCAAGCAGCGGAAAGCACAGGTAAATTACCTTATTGAAATACCCCTTACACTAGTAGTGTAATAATGTTGCTTCTGGGACACCTCTGTTTAACATGGGAAATCCCTATCTAATGTCATTTACCCCCTTGTCTTTTTCAAAAATCATAAACACCTCTATTTCTCCCACCCTCATCTTTATGAACCTTTTGTCTGTAGTACCTATCCTTAATGTTGTTCATTAGACCACTCAAACACTACAAATATTTGTTTTCTCTTATAGACCTATCATCCTTCTTCTACATATCATCTGGCAGATTAATCTTTGACCCATTCACTTCCATATTAATTCTTTCCCTCCCTCATTGACCCTAAACACCTATATTTCTCTCACCCTGTTCTTTACGAACCTTCTAACCTTTTGACATGCTATCCTTATTCATTAGACCACTTAAACACCTGTGATCCTTCTGACCTTATGGACCTTTTAACCTTTTACTCTTAATATCATCTGGTGAATATAACCCACTCAAACAACGACCCTACAAATATTTGTTTATGCGTGGGAAATAATTTAATTCTCTTGCCACTCTCTTCACCATCTAATATATTAACAAAAAAGATGATTGAGTTTGGTTCTTTATTAAGATATTTTAACTGAGCTAAGATAAAATGGTAAACCTCCCTCAATGTTCTTGTTTGAGCGCCTCCAGTGCCACACACTTTTTGGTAGGCTCTGCCCACCTTTTGTTAAGCTCCGTCCACTTTTTGGAAAAACCCCGCCCACTTTTTGGTAAGCCACGCCCACCTTTTACTAAGCCCCGCCCACTTTTTGTTAAGCCACGCCCACTTTTTGCTATACCCCGCCCACTTTTGCTAAGCTCCGCCCACTTTTGCTAAGTCCCACCCACTTTATAAACTCTTCAGCATTGTATCATTTCCAGGTAATACATAACATCATTTTCAGGGAATTTCCATCACATCATTTCCAGTTAAGACACGCCCAGGGAATTTCCACAGGAAATGACACACACCCAGCCCTTCTTATAAAAGGCACCGACCACACAGGCTTTTTCAAACACGCTTTCTGCTTCACTTGAGAATGGACTCCTATGCCGAAATGGAATGGGATAACTTTGCTATTCCTTGGAGTCCTACTACCTGTGTAGCGCTCAACCTTCAGATTGATGAACTGGACTCGAACCTCTTGTCGATGGAGGAAATTGTATCTGAGCTACGAAATGAAAATTCTACTTTTAACACAACTTGGGATAAAGTTATTTTTTTGTTTGAAGATCTTTTGAACAACCAAGACCCACAGAACGAGTTCTACCTTGATGACCCAGCCAAAGAGTTATACCTTGGAGATCCACAAAATCCTGAAAAAGAGTTCTACCATGATGATACTTATTGTGAGTTATCAAAACAAAACCCACTGAACGAGTTCTACCTTGATGACCCAGCCAAAGAGTTATACCTTGGAGACTCACTAAATTTGGGAAAAACAAATTATGAGGTCTGCCTAGATGGTTCTAACTGTGGAGCCTACCTTGGAGACTCACTAAATTTGGGAAAAACAAATTATGAGGTTTGCCTAGATGGTTCTAACTGTGGAGCCTACCTTGGAGACTCACTAAATTTGGGAAAAACAAATTATGAGGTTTGCCTAGATGGTTCTAACTGTGGAGCCTACCTTGGAGACTCACTAAATTTGGGAAAAACAAATTATGAGGTTTGCCTAGATGGTTCTAACTGTGGAGCCTACCTTGGAGACTCACTAAATTTGGGAAAAACAAATTATGAGGTCTGCCTAGATGGTTCTAACTGTGGAGCCTACCTTGGAGACTCACTAAATTTGGGAAAAACAAATTATGAGGTCTGCCTAGATGGTTCTAACTGTGGAGCCTACCTTGGAGACTCACTAAATTTGGGAAAAACAAATTATGAGGTCTGCCTAGATGGTTCTAACTGTGGAGCCTACCTTGGAGACTCACTAAATTTGGGAAAAACAAATTATGAGGTTTGCCTAGATGGTTCTAACTGTGGAGCCTACCTTGGAGACTCACTAAATTTGGGAAAAACAAATTATGAGGTTTGCCTAGATGGTTCTAACTGTGGAGCCTACCTTGGAGACTCACTAAATTTGGGAAAAACAAATTATGAGGTCTGCCTAGATGGTTCTAACTGTGGAGCCTACCTTGGAGACTCACTAAATTTGGGAAAAACTAATTATGAGGTCTGCCTAGATGGTTCTAACTGTGGAGCCTACCTTGGAGACTCACTAAATTTCATAAAATTAGGAAAAGAGTTTTACCTTGGAGACTTTGAAAACTGGTTTCGTTTTGGAGACTCGGAATGGGGGTTTTGTTTTGATGACTCGGAATGTGATACCTATCTTGGAGGCTCAACAGGAATGTGGTTATACCTTGGGAACTTGGAAAGTTGGTTTTATTTTGGAGACTCTACCTGTGGGGTTCCTCTTGGAGACTCTTTGGATTCTAAAGCAATGAACAATGTTCTTTATTTAATGACGCTTGATTTAAGCAATATCAAGAAAGTTCGAGGAAGAAAATGCTGGAAAATTCTTTCTTCCCATTTCTACTTCTTCAAACTTAAAAGCCTTGAAAGACAGAATTGGAGGAAGAGGAAAAAAAAGAAGAAATACGTATTTAAAAAAGAAGAAAAGAAAGATTATGTTAGGGTTTGGGTGGGATTTTGAATGTGAGGGTTAGGGATGGGGTTGGGTTAGGGTTGGGATTTTGAATGTGAGGGTTAGGGTTGGGGTTGGGTTAGGGATGGGGTTGGGTTAGGGATGGGGTTGGGTTAGGGATGGGTTGGGTTAGGGTTGGGATTTTGAATGTGAGGGTTAGGGTTGGGGTTGGGTTAGGGATGGGATTGGGTTAGGGTTGGGATTTTGAATGTGAGGGTTAGGGATGGGGTTGGGTTAGGGATGGGGTTGGGTTGGGGATGGGGTTGGGTTAGGGATGGGGTTGGGTTAGGGATGGGGTTGGGTTAGGGATGGGGTTGGGTTGGGGATGGGGTTGGGTTAGGGATGGGGTTGGGTTAGGGATGGGGTTGGGTTAGGGATGGGGTTGGGTTAGGGATGGGGTTGGGTTGGGGATGGGGTTGGGTTAGGGATGGGGTTGGGTTAGGGATGGGTTGGGTTAGGGATGGGTTTGGGTTAGGGATGGGGTTGGGTTAGGGTTTGTATATTATTATGACTCACTCGCACATACACACACACACAAAAGTTAAGCCCCAACTAAAAAGTTGTGGGATTCTGTGTTTGGGGTTCACAGATTTAAAAACGTATCCCCATTATACACACACAAAAGTTAAGCCCCAACTAAAAAGTTGTGGGATTCTGTGTTTGGGGTTCACAGATTTAAAAACGTATCCCCATTATACACACACAAAAGTTAAGCCCCAACTAAAAAGTTGTGGGATTCTGTGTTTGGGGTTCACAGATTTAAAAACGTATCCCCATTATACACACACAAAAGTTAAGCCCCAACTAAAAAGTTGTGGGATTCTGTGTTTGGGGTTCACAGATTTAAAAACGTATCCCCATTACATTTTATTTATTTATTTATTATTTTCAAGGGTATTATCTGCTTACTTGTGTTTTTTGTAATTCTTGTGAGTAAAATGAACCCAAGATTTCTTCTCCATTTAAATCATATAATTTGTAGGTCCAAGGGACTGTATCCATTACATCAATGATTTTAAATAATTCACGAGTCCATTTTTGTGTATAACCTTTCTCAAAATGACTTTTCCATTTGTATATTCTTACAATATCACCAACTTTAAACTTGGGCTTTCTCAAATTAATCTCCTTTTCATATTCTAATTTTGTAAATGTTTCTGATGGTTTTGATTGTGTTGATGAATGAACTGTATTATTGTAATTATCTACAATATCCTGAATTAAATACACCCATTTTTGAGAACCGAGTTGTGTGAATTTTTTATATAATTTCTCTTTTAAAGTACGATTAAAACGCTCAATAACAACTGCCTTTCCTTCATTAAAGGTGCTGTATAATTTAATACCCTTCCCCTTAAGAAATTTCATGAATATTTTGTTATAGAACTCTGTTCCCTCATCAGTCCATAACTTCTTTGGTTTCCTTTTATCCCGATCAAATATTAGCTTAAAGGCTAACATTAAAGTATCACCCCTTTTATTTTTTAAAGGGACAACCCAGGCAAATCTACTCCTCAAATCAATAACGGTTAAAGCATACCTGTATCCCCTGTCATTATTCAATTCAATTAAATCAGCGGACCATATGTGGTCAGTGTATTTAGAATAAACCTTCCTTCTTTTAAACTTTGTGATTATAGGTTTGTGTAATTCTTCAGCCAAAAGCTCCTCAGTCTTGATGGCATCATTAGAGCCTAATAGTTTTTTGAGGAATAACCAAGACCAAGTTTCAATTTAGCATTTATCAAATTTCTCACAATAAACCTATCAACTTTCTCTCTCAACGTTGGATTTTGTATCAAAGACAAATTATACAACATTTCGCTGTCGGCTTTATGTTTTTCAGTCAACGTAGTGGTTTTCCCATAAGCAATATCATGCTTCATACACACTTCGTCAACCCTATTTGTAGGTTTAGACCAAGGTTTAGGATTGTCAGCCTCATCTAATCTTTTATCCAAGTTTGTTCCTGGACCACAGAAAGAATACCCTGGAAGGTGTAATTCCCCTGGAATTCCAGTTGTTGTAAATTTACTTCCTGACAGAAACTTTTGTATGTCTCCTCCTCTTTTAGGAGAGATGAATTGGCACTTTTTAGAGCCACATACTTGACATATTCCTTTTTGATAAACTCTATTATTTTTAGCTTTAACATAAGAGATATTTTTAGATTTAGTTTTCTTTTTACATTTGAGACAATAACTCATATTTATTTATCAGAAAAATTCCGACAGAGTATCAAAACCTTTTTGGTTTTCAACATATACATTTCAATCTTTATTTTTAAAACATAAAGAATCCTAAGGAATGCCTTCACTCTCTCCTCCATTTATTTACAAATAAAAACTAACTAAAGTCAATGACACCAACATCATCAATCACATAATCTTTTCCTTCTTCTTCTTCTTCTTCTTCACCACTTTCTCGTTTAAATCTCTGAAATTGAAGACATTGACGTTCTTATTTTTGAAACCATTATCTTCATAAGAGTTGTTAATTCTTTAATTTCCTCTTCGGTGCGTTGAGATTGATTTATTTGCTTTAATACACTCAATCTTTTATGAATCTCAGTGATTTCCATCTTTTTATATTTTTCCTCCCTCTCTCTTTGCTCCCTCTCCTCCTCCTCCATTTTCTCCCTCTCCTCCTTCTCCTTTTTCTCCCTTTTCTCCCTTTCCTCCTTCTCCCTTTTCTCCCTTTCCTCCTTCTCCTTTTTCTCCCTCTCCTCCTTCTCCTCCTTTTTCTCCCTCTCCTCCTTCTCCTCCCTCTCCCTTTCCTCCTTCTCCTTTTTCTCTCTTTCCTCCTTCTCTTCTTCAACTCCTTCCTCATCCCTTGCTACCCTTGAGTTTGAACCCCAAAGAATATTATACATATACTCATCTGGATTTTGAGATATTCTTGTATCTATAATTATTTTTCTCATAATAGGATACCAATAAGATTTGTTGACGATTTCTAAAAGAGTTTTATATTTCATAACTTTGAGAAGTTCATTTTTATTTAATATTTTAAACAAGTCTCTATTTGTGGGTTTAACAATATCAGTATAAGGCCAGTTTTTTATGACAAAATTCCCATGTATATGCTCCAAATCATAAGGTATGTAATACCGAGCACCCTTTTCTTGTAGGTATCCTTGAATACAAAAATTATAATTCTCTTGTAGTCTTCTTCCTGCCATTTATGTATCAGAAATATATGTGAGATTAATATTATGACAGGTAATACCACCCCATCTTCCCACTACCAAATCGGTTTGTATTCCTCGGCTTTCTATCCTTATCTCATTACCTTCCTTCTTTGTCATGCGAACCATCGCTATACTATCATATATTTTTATTTTCTTAAAATCACGTATTTGTTGTTTACTAATTGTACTTCCACATAAATCCTTATCTTCACCAAGTGGATAATATTCTTCTTTACGAGACTGATTTAAATCATGTAGGTCTTCTATGTTTATTGAAAAAGACCAATTATACCCTAAATCAGGCATATCATACCCCCATTTATTAATTCGCATATTAACTAAATGTCCTTCTTTATAAAATTTAATTGTAAGCAGGTAGTTAAATTCAATGAGGAAAGGTGTATGGTCAGTATAACCAGGTGTTGTGGTTGTAAATTTTACTTGTTTCACAAAACGTGCTGTTTTCTTTAAAGATATATATTGTGATAAATCACTGAATCTAATCAAGTCATTCGCATCTGTAGGGTTTGGATAATTGATTAATTTATAAGTATTCTTCATATTAATATTTTTACTTACACTATATTTTTGTCGTTCAGCCTGTGCCTTTGTATAATAATTTGATAAATCAATATCCTGAGAGGATTTTCCAAAGATAGAACCATCTTTTCCAACATAGGTCATTTATATTAGATAAAAAATGATATCATAAAAATTTTCATTATTGTTGAGTTGAAATAATACATATAAACATAATTGGCCACAACATTTAGAATTAATTTCTTGAACTTGGAATGTTTGATAAACACCATTCTGTAAGAATTGTATTACTTCAACAGGTGGTGGCATACCATAACTATCAAAATAATATTTATCCTGACTATTATGAATACAAACCCAATGAGAACCATTCTGTGTGTCTAAATTCATAATAATATTCTTTGTATTCTTATTTATATGTGTTAATTCATCTCTCATACAAATAACCACATTATCAATTTTTAGTGTTTTACAATACTTAGCTAGTTCTATATTTGACGTTGTATTCTTTCCAAATTGTTTAAACCATTTATCCATTTATTTATGAGAAAGATACAATCCATTACCCCGTTTAGTTAGTTTAACACCCGCTTGAGCGATAGAGGAAAGCATATCTCCAACCAACAATCTAGCTTTATCAGGTAGACTTTCAAGTTTTTGAGCAAAATCTACAATTACACCACTTCCACTAATTTGTTTCTCCAACTCCTTGTTATGTCTTTCCAATTCTTTTTGAGCTTTTAGTTGTGCCTTCCTTTCGTTAGCAGTTTTTACCGCTGCTGAAATACCACCAGTCAATGCTCCCGCCGCACTTAAACCAGCAAATAAAGGAATTAGAAACGGGAGAAATCCTCCTCTTGACTCATCTATTGAATATTTCTTTAACATAGGTTTCGTCATTTTAATTTTAAGTGATCCAACATCATTTAGTGTTTTTACTTGTGTGTGTGTGAGTAAAACATCAATTCTTACAGCTCCTTTTCTTTGAATTGTATTAACATTAATAATACAAGGCTTTTGATTTTGAATACAAGATGTTAATTTATTAAGATTGATTTGATTAACATATACCCCAACCATTTATTTATGAGAAAAAACCTATGTGATATTAATCATAACACCATTATCTGTATTAATCTGTAATTCTGTTTCCTCCAAAAGCAAACAATATGCATTAACCTCTTCACTCTCCCCTCTTTCAATGTATAGAGAAGTATCCACTCGATTAGACTTTATAGTTTCCTTTTGAGAACTCAGGTCAATTGCGTAGATTGTATAAAGTTTTTGAAACGCAACCATATCCAAAATAGGATCATTATTACCATTACTTTCACACACCTTTTGGTAGGACTTGTAGGCTTCCGCATAATCATTTTTTTCCCAATCAATTTCCAATCTATCTCGCGGATAAAATGTGCCATCAAGAGAAACCCGAAGTTGTTTCACCTTAGCATTATCACTCAGCGCATTATTCTTATTAGTACCGTCCTCTCCATCTGGTTTTTAAAAAATGAGCCAGAGGTATCGTGGCTTTCCTTGAAGAACACCCAAATTCCAAGTGTAGGTAGTGTGTTCCAGTTTAACGTGTTGACATCTTCTTTTAAGGTATGATACATTTAGCGGTTTCTTTGAGTTAAGTCTTCTATTTAACATCTCTTCCGTTTTAAGATTAGGAGTATATTCACTGATATACCAACACAAATCATTAATAACAAATTTATTGTTGTCTCCAAAAGCATTTTCATCCCCAAAAAGCAACCTATTTACATTATCATTCCTTTGTAGTTGAAATCTAATTTTAAGACCATACAAAACTTTATCATAATCGCAAAATCCAAATATACCTTTAAGAGGTACTGCTACGGTAAAACTATTCACTGCTTTTGTTTCATCATTATACATTGACTTCCTTTGACTATAACCAGGGTCTGCGTTTGTACCCGTTGACATATCAGGAATAAAACCTTCAACAGCTCCCTTACCCATTCTATCACTAAACGAATATAGTGTAAATTTCATCATTTCAGATGTAGCAGAGACATAATCAACCGCTTCAACCTCTTGTGTTCCAATATACAGGCGGACACTGTCAAACATTTTCCAGAAGAAATCATTTACGAGTGTAGCATTAGTATTATTCGCAGCCTTAGTGAATTTAAATTTACACAGCAAGAAACTATCAGCTATATTCAAGTAAGTTTGTTGATTATTTATTTCAAAACTTTTTGTTCCGTTTGAATTCCAGTCTGTTCCTGTTATAGCATTTACCTTAAAATAGTCTTCCTTTTTAGTGGAGTTTGAAATGATAATCGTATCATCCAAATCATAGATACTATCAATCGCTTCCATACTTGTATTTATATAGCATTAAAATTGTTGAAACCCTGACCCAAGTATTTTAATGATTTTTTGTCGTTCTTGTGAAGATAGTTGAGTTTTACCTTTTTTTATTTCTTTGATTGCTTGTAATTTATGAGACTCCTTTTGAGCATCTTTTATACTCTTTATAGCACCCGCAACGGAGCCCACGGCAGAAGCAGTTGAACCAATTAGGTCTTTATGTTTAAGGATGGTTGAACCAATACCCATTAGAGTATCAATTATCCCATCTCCTTTATTTCGAAATTGATGACCTACACCTCGTTGTCTCTTAGGTTTATAGTATCCTCTACCCACATACCTTGTATAGTCTGGTGAAAGGAACATGCCCTCCCCTGTAATTATTTTATATTTTCCCAACTCGTGTTTTCTCACAATAACCATTATTTATTTATTGAAAAACTTCACGTAGGTGAATTCTGATGGATATAATTTCATCATTAAAGGATATCATACGATTATCTTGGTCGGTTATCCTAAAATTTACTCTGTATATGGTTTTTCCTGACACAGGTAAATAGACAAGATTTTTTGGTTCCATATTAAATTTATAACCAATCGGGGTTGAGTATGCACTGAATGAAAATATTGTATTTGTTCTTATTCCATCGTTATAAGCACCATCAATCAAATCACAATGAATTAATACTGAATTTATACCGGAGGATATTTGGATAACATTATCACTGTAAAACGTCCCGTTATTTTCAATCTTTTTTGAAGAGAAACCCAATAGCTCTCTAAACGAATTTTCAATCGTGAAATCAACTTTATAATTATTTTTAAGTTTAATAGTTGATTTTGAAGTGTGTTTTTGAATATCTATTACAATATTTTTTGGTTCATCACCTTTTTCTTTCATAAGGCGAGAGACTTCTGAAGATATTTGAGAAATCTCGTAAGCTCCAGGTGAAACAGTTATAGTTTTATATCCACTTCCTGGATTATAACTAAACTTGCTGTTTTTCTCTGTGATATTAAACAAGGTATTATAAGTTTCCATCGACAATAAAGATGCCTCATATGAGGTAAGGGGGTCAAGTTGTAGTGGGTAAGGGAATGAAGCTGTGTAATCGCTCGTTGTGAAATTAAAACTAAGAATTGTGCTTCTCATCTTATTTAATATCTAATAAAATATCTTTGTATTGACATTTATTAATTATTTTCATATTCATCAACTGATCTAAAATGGCTGAGGATTCATTAAAACAATTGTTGTTTCCAGCCTTCTTACTACCTAACAACAATAATAGCCTATTAACTAATTGTGATGGGTCATTTGGAAGAAAACTAACACCCGAACCAAGCTTACTTAAAGCATCAATAATATGTTTCTCCTTCTCATTCTTCTTACTTTTACCAGCAACAGAAACTCCATAATCAAGTGTATTTAACAACTCAATATATACCCTATCTTCCTCTCTTTCCATATCAAGTGGTTCCTCAAAATATTTTGAACCGCTGAATCCGGGGTTTGTTAGAAGAAACATTAATCTTGGAGTTAATTTAACATTTGGTTGAGTAGAACTCAAGAACATCAATTCATCATTAAATATCAATACCTTTTCTTCCACAAGATGAAACACTGCTGGTTCTTCTGTTGGAATGAGACCTGCTCTGGTTTTTGAACCCGCCGAATATTCATTGTTTTGAAGAGCTTCCACAACATAATTAGGGGGTTGATTTACCTGCTCAAGTTTCCGAAATAATCCCTCGTCATCATATTCTAATTCACCAAGTTCTTGTTTTGTTATCTGACTAAAATCTTTGAGCATTTGAAGTTTTTTCGGAGTAAATTCTACCGTGGGAACTGTAGGTGAGTGTTGAGTTTTCAAAAGTGGTTTAAAGAATTTCTCTTGTTTTCTTTCAAAGGCTTCTTCACCAGTTAGTTTCTGTCTCCGTTTCTTCTTTATCTCTTCCTGTTGTTTAACAACTTTTGAAACTAATTGTTGATGTTCCTTAAACTTTCTTTCTCTTTCTTCGGTATTCATTTTCTGTATTTATTTATTGAAAAATATCATTTAGTATCTCATCTTGTTTCACAACAATATATTTATATTTTCCAATCGTGTGTTTCATATAATTTTCAAATTCTTTTTTACTACATAACGTAGAGCAATTATCTCTCCAAAAATTATTTACATCTATTGAATTTAACTTAAATAAAATAAAAGTATTGGCATTGTTTCTTATTGAGCGTCGAGGGAGTTGAAAATATGATTGACTAAGATATATACAATTACAAGAAGAATGTCTCCCTCTTGTATAGTAGCTATCCATTACTGTTTGGTTTCTCTCATTAACACAATCATCAAAGATGACGAGGTTCTTTTTTGATTTATCTAAATCTTGAGGTGAAGGTATATCATCCGTATTATCACTGAGAATACAAGTTATGGGTTTCGATTTTGATTTCTGTGTATCACAAAATAATTGTATTATATCTTCAATATTATAATCATTCAGTTTGTTTTGAAGTTTAAATAAACCGATAATGTCTTCCTTTTTAAGACCTGCATTAAAACCCTGTGAGAGTAGTTGATACTCGGGTTGAAAACTTGACTTTGTAAAAATTATTAAATTATCATAATCTAAAAAATTAGGACCAAGGAGCATCTTTAAAAGTAAACAGGTTTTCCCACATCCGCTTGAACCAACTATTAGACATCTCAATGAATTTGGAATGTTTTTATGGTTATTAAACTTTATCTTATTTTCCCAAACGGGTAAAAAATCATTCATTTATATATTTGGAAAACAAGTCATCTAACTTTTTTTGAGCTATTTTAGAAACTCTATATTTTATCCTGAGTTCGGGTTTAATTTCAAAATAATTCATTATTTTATTTATATAGTATCTTGTATTAACATTTCCATTAAAATTATTTTGAATAATAAATATCATTAAACCCTTATACATTTCCTCAATACAAAGAGTCTCTTTCCTTGTAAGAAATGGTGTATTATCACCATAATGCTTAACATTCATCTCTCTTATTAATCTTGTAAAGTAATTCATTTTTGGTTCTAATTTAAAAGAGTTATATGTTTTTTTATATTTCTTATTATCATTAATTAGAATATAATCACAGAATAAACATTGTTTATATGAACCCTCATTATTAAGCCCTATTCTATCACAAGCTGGACAATTCTCTAATTTATCATATGGAGAGTCTGGAAATTCTAAATATCCTTCAGAACTTATCATATTTATATAGTAAATTTTTACTTAAACTAAACGCAAGTTTATTCATTAATAAATACAATGTTTCAAAGCACAAAAGACAAATTTCAATCAATCTCTACTTCGGTGGAAGATATAGAAAAATATGTCAAAGATGTTAAATTGAACAAAGATAAATATGGAAATTTTTGGGTAAAACCATTTATGGAAAATAACATGAGCCCCTCTATTTCATTTAAAGGAAGAGCTCTAACTATACCTGGAAAGACATCCATTAAAGTAAATCTAACAAAAGTTTCTCCTCTACTCCTGGCAATTTATTCAAAGCTTGAAAAAGTGATTGACCACGATACTTTGAAAAAGAATGATAAGACCATTAATAATTCTAGAGGAGACATTTGTATTTTCTTTAATAATCCAAAGGGTGTAGATCTAAGTAAAATGAATGATGTTAATATTTCTGGTGAAATGTCATTTCGTTCTATGATAGTTAGAGATTATTTAAAGATAACTTTTGATATTAAAAATGTAGAGATTGAATCCGTTAATGAAAGAAAGTATATTGGTATAGATGGAAAGGTTTTTTCTGCTAATTAAATATGAGTCATTACAGCAGTGAAGATTTTACTATTTCATTGAACTCGGACGATAGTGATGATAGTATTTCATTGAACTCGGACGATGGTGATGATAGTATTTCATTGAACACAGATGATAGTTATGATACTAATAGTTTGTGCTCAAATGATAGTTATGAGAGTAGCTTTATTGATGACTCTGAGTATGATTCTGAGTATTCATGTGATAGTTATGACTTAGATGATTCTGAGTGAAAAAGTGTTTTAGTTTAAGCACAGCGATATATATAAAACGGAGCTGTAAAGCTCAAAAGTGTTTTATTTTAAGCACAGTGATATATATAAAACACCACGTTTTCTCACGCTATAAATATGGTTTATTGTGATACTTGCGAGAAGGAAGTAAAATATTATAAACAACATATTCTCACCGCAAAACATACATACAACATTTTAAACAAACTTTCCCCTCTTCCACCTGAAACAAAACACTGTTCTACATGTAATAAAAATATCCTCAAGAAAGGCTTCAAAATACATCTTAAAACAAATCTACATTTATCAAATTTTATCACAACTAAAAACTCTGATGGAGCATTCAAAGGACATATTAAAATAAGAGTCTTTAACTTCAAACCTCCTGAACCAGAGTCTATAGTTGATGCTGTAGAAATAGTTAAACCTGCTGTTCAAACGTTGATTGAAAAAACACTAAAGGAAATGAAACCACTTAAATTTTATATGGGAGTAAAATTAGAAATGACAAAGGATGAAGGAGTTATAGATGCACCATACATGAGAACTGAGCCACACTTTATATCTTCATATCAAGATTTTAAAACATCAGGAGTCTATGATGAACTTATTAAACAAGAGCAAGATGTGGATAATTCAATCGTAGGAAGTGGATTCAATATAGGAAAAATTATTTACATAGACATTCATATTCTTAAATCAGATCCTCTAAAAGCTTCTTCTTACATTGATTTACCCAGTGTTATCAAAAATAGAAAAGCAGTTATCAATATCAAAAATAAAGACAATAAATGTTTTCTCTGGTCTATTTTAGCACACTTACATCCTCCACATTTTCATGATGAAAGAGTATCTCATTATAAAAAATATGAGAATACATTAAATACGAAAGATCTAAAGTTTCCGATGACTTTAAATGATATTCCTAAATTTGAAAAGATGAATAATTTATCAGTTAATGTTTATGGTCTAACAGAAACAAACAACATTCAGGTTTTAAAGCTTTCTGACAATTGTAAACAAACTCATATTAATCTTCTATATTTTAATTCAGACGAAAATTCACATTATACATACATCAAAGATATTGCTAAATTAATAAAACCACAAGTCTGTAAGAGAACAAATAAAATATATATTTGTTTGCGTTGTCTTAACTTCTTCAATTCACAAGAAAGATTAGATAAACATTCAAATTATTGTGGCGAACATAAATCAACGGTAATCAATATGCCTAAAGAAGGCTCAAAGATCACATTCAAAGATGAAAATAAAAAGATCAAACATCCATTTGTTATATATGCTGATTTTGAAAGTATTTTAGAAAAAATTGATACTGCTTCTCCAGATCCAAAAGAATCATACACAAATAAATATCAAAAACATACTCCTTGTGGTTTTTGTTATTATATCAAATCATCCGTTGGTGATAAATATAACAAGTTAGAGATGTATAGAGGCTCAAATACCCCAGAGGAGTTTGTGAAACGACTAGAAAAAGACTGTGTTCGATTAACCAAGATAATGAGAGAAACCAATAAACCAATGTCCTTAACAAGTAAAGAAAAAAGGGAATTTATAAAAAACAATGTCTGTCATATTTGTGAGGAGAAAATTGGTAAAGGTCTAAAGGTTAGAGACCATTGTCATCTCACTGGTAAATATAGAGGTCTGGCTCATCAAAGTTGTAATATTAATTATCAACTCCCCTCTTTCATTCCTGTCTTTCTTCATAACAACGCTCATTATGATACACATCTATTTATCAAGGAACTCTCAAAGACTTCTGGAAGTATCTCAGCAATTCCAAACACGGATCAGAAATACATTTCATTCACAAAAACAATTCACACATCTCCTATTACTCATATCAGATTTCTTGATACATTTAAATTCATGGCAAGTCCATTGGTTAACTTGGTTCAAAATCTAAAAGAGTTTCCATGTCTTTCAGAGTATTTTTTAGATAAAGATTTTCTAACACAAAAGGGAATTTACCCCTATGACTATATGGACTCATTTGAGAGATTCAATGAAACACAACTTCCTTCAAAAGAAAATTTCTATAACAAATTAAACAACAGTAATATATCTGATAAAGATTATGTACACGCACAAAATGTTTGGGAAAAATATAACATCAGGAATCTTGGCGAGTATCACGATTTGTATCTCAAAACTGATGTGCTTTTATTGGCCGATGTATTTGAAGCCTTTAGATCTGTTTGTCGCACTGGATATGGATTGGATCCTGCTCACTACTACACAGCACCTGGATTGGCCTGGAGTGCGATGTTGAAAATGACAAAACAAGATTTGGATTTGATAACCGATGTTGATATGCTTTTGATGATTGAAAAGGCAAAAAGAGGTGGAATTTCACAAGTCTGCTCGAGTAGATACGCAAAAGCAAATAACAAATATCTTCCAAATTATGATCCAACGAAAGAGAGTTCTTACTTGATGTACTATGACGCAAACAACCTGTATGGCTGGGCAATGTCTCAGGCTCTTCCTTATGGAAAACTTAGATGGGTAAAGGAAAAAGACTACAAAAACGTTTTACAAGATGTATGTATCTCTACACAAAAAGAATTGGATGAAGAAAAAGTTGGTTATTATTTTGAAATTGATTTAAAATATCCAGAGGAACTCCATAACCTACACAAAGATCTCCCATTTGCTTGTGAGAAAGAAAGTCCAAAGAAAGAATGGTTGAGTGATTATCAACGATCGTTTGATATAGGTGAATCAACAGAAAAATTACTTACTACATTATATAACAAGAAAAATTATGTTCTACACCAAAGAAATTTGCGACAATATTTATCAAAAGGTCTAAGAGTAGAGAAGATCCATAGGGTTCTAAAGTTCAATCAAAGTCATTGGTTAAAGGGGTACATTGATTTTAATACACAAAGAAGAACAGAGTCAAAAACAGATTTTGAGAAAGACTTTTATAAATTGATGAATAATGCGGTCTTTGGTAAGACTATGGAGAATGTGAGGAAAAGACAAAATATCAGATTATCAACATCTTGGGAACAAGCATCAAAATTAATTAATAGACCGAGTTTTACTCGAGCTGAGGTCTTTACTGAGAACTTTTGTGCGATCCATTTGATTAAAGAGAGTATTGAAATGAACAAACCTATTTATATTGGGACAACAATTCTTGATTTATCAAAGTCATTAATGTATGATTACTTTTATAATAACTTGAGGAAGAAATATCAAAATGATGTTAATCTACTTTATATGGATACAGATAGTTTTATTTTGAAAATTAATACCAACGATGTTTATTCAGACATGAAAAGAGACATTAATATCTATGACACGAGTAATTACAGTCCAGAGAGTGAGTTGTTCTCTTCTAAAAATAAAAAGGTGATTGGAAAGTTCAAGGATGAATTAGGAGGAAATGTCATGAGTGAATTTGTGGGATTGAGGTCTAAGGCTTATGCTTATAAATACATTGTGAATAACGTTGAAAAAACTGATAAGAAATTAAAAGGTGTAAAGAAAAATGTCATTAAAGAAACAATAAACTTTAAGGATTATTATAACTGTTTAACAACAAAGAAAGAAGAGTTTAGAAAGATTAATGGAATAAGAAGTTATAAACATCAATTATATTCAGAAGAGGTGAATAAGAAAGCATTGGGGGCTTTTGATGATAAGAGGTTTATTTTAGAAAATGGAATTGATAGTCTCCCTTATGGTTATATAAGTATATAAGTGATAAGATATATATAAGTGATAAGATATATATAAGTGATAAGATATATATAAGTGATAAGATATACATAAGTGATAAGATATATATAAGTGATAAGTTAAAAAGGGGGGGTTGGGGATTTTAACGGGCTACCGCCGCCTTTTTTACTATTATATAAATGATAGAACCAAGTATCAACCAGACTAAAGAGTGGAGGTGTAATCAACCTTGGTATATAAATGGAAAACATAATGAATGTGAAAAATATCAAATAGGTATAATTGAAAAGGCAACTGGTAAAAAAATTCACAAAACAAATAAGAGAATTAATTTAAATACCGGTGAATTGGGTAAAAAAGATGGAAATATTTTTGAGTGGACGGAAAACTTTGATGGTTGTCAGGAAAATATATACTTTAATTTAAAAATGGTATGTGGCACTGGAGGTGCTCAAACAAGAACATTGAGGGAGGTTTACCATTTTATCTTAGCTCAGTTAAAATATCTTAATAAAGAACCAAACTCAATCATCTTTTTTGTTAATATATTAGATGGTGAAGAGAGTGGCAAGAGAATTAAATTATTTCCCACGCATAAACAAATATTTGTAGGGTCGTTGTTTGAGTGGGTTATATTCACCAGATGATATTAAGAGTAAAAGGTTAAAAGGTCCATAAGGTCAGAAGGATCACAGGTGTTTAAGTGGTCTAATGAATAAGGATAGCATGTCAAAAGGTTAGAAGGTTCGTAAAGAACAGGGTGAGAGAAATATAGGTGTTTAGGGTCAATGAGGGAGGGAAAGAATTAATATGGAAGTGAATGGGTCAAAGATTAATCTGCCAGATGATATGTAGAAGAAGGATGATAGGTCTATAAGAGAAAACAAATATTTGTAGTGTTTGAGTGGTCTAATGAACAACATTAAGGATAGGTACTACAGACAAAAGGTTCATAAAGATGAGGGTGGGAGAAATAGAGGTGTTTATGATTTTTGAAAAAGACAAGGGGGTAAATGACATTAGATAGGGATTTCCCATGTTAAACGGAGGTGTCCCAGAAGCAACATTATTACACTACTTACACTCCACTTCACATCCATCCCGCATGCGCCACAATTCCCTCCTACCACCCTTCCCTCGCACGCCATTCCAAACAACCAAATAAATGTGAATGAACCAGACTTGGTGGGGTAATGGATTGAGCATCTTCTCTGAGTCTGGGAGGTTGGCAGTTCAAATCCTGGTCGAGTGGTACCGAAAACTAAAAATTGCATCTGCTGCATCCTTACGTGATACTGACCATTTTTTAAAAGACCGAGCATGGACAAACAACCATAGGATGGCAACCATTGTGCAGTGTTTGACAATTATTATTATCATGATTATTAACCGCTAGTTCCCTCACCAAAAACTATATTCATTTTTTTTCACTTTCACTTAACCCATGACTCAACTTACCCCATGGCTCAACTTACCCCATGGCTCAACTTACCCCATGGCTCAACTTACCCCATGGCTCAACTTACCCCATGGTTGTGCAGTGTTTGACAGTTGTTAGCCGCGTCGCAGACGCTGCTCCTAGAGTGCCCTCTGCTGTTGTTGTTGTTGTTCTTCTTCTTCTTCTTCTTCTTGTTCTTGCAGAGAAGACAAAACCTCGAAGCTCCACCCATTCTGGGAACCATAGCTCCACCCATTTTGGGAGAGGCTTCATATAAACAAATATCCACCATTTTATTAACTCGCATAGCTTTGAGGCCTGTTTTGTAGGCCTGTGGTGTCTTCCTCTCTCACACAGTTTTATTTCAAATCAAATTCGATATATCATTTCATTTTTCACAGTCGCTAACATAGTTTAAGACTCGGTTGAAAAAAAACGGGAAGAAAATCCGATGAAAGTTGCCCTTTATAGAACGAAATGAATTCTCAAAGGCCTGTAACTTCAAGTCCATTGAGATATATATATTTTAAATCGCGGCATGCTCAGTCATACACCGCCCGAAATAACAGACGGGAAAATGCCGAGATATATATATTTTGTTTAAATTGCGGCATGCTCAGTCATACACCACCCGAAATAACAGACGGGAAAATGCCGAGATATATATATTTTGTTTAAATCGCGGCATGCTCAGTCATACACCGCCAAAAATAACAGACGGGAAAATGCCGAGATATATATATTTTGTTTAAATCGCGGCATGCTCAGTCATACACCGCCCGAAATAACAGACGGGAAAATGCCGAGATATATTAAAAATTCGTCCATTTGATGACAATCGTCATGATGAAATATTTAATTTATACGTCGTCACAATAATGTGGAGAGAGGAGCATAGCTTCGTTACATGTCGCCACACACGGGAAATTGCCGAGATGTTTTTTTTTTAATCGCGGCATGGTCAGTCATACACCGCCTGAAATAACAGACGGGAAAATGCCGAGATATATTAAAAATTCGTCGCCACACATGGGAAATTGCCGAGATATATTTTCACTTTGCACAAAAATAACATCAAGTAATCGAATCAATAGGAATGTCCTGTGCCTATAACATCGACGTTATAGGCACAGCTGCATCTAGGCATTGTGTAACATCGACGCGGCTTTTGTTTTAATTAAAACTTTTTGTACTTGTTATTATCATTATTAACCGCTCGTTCCCTCACCAAAAAACATTCATTTTCTTTCACTTTTACTTGTCCCATGGCTCAACTTACCACATGGCTCAACTTACCCCACGGCTGTGCGGCGTTTGCCAGTTATTATTATTGCTCCATGCGTTTTTTAGCGGCGTCGCAGACGCTGGTCATAGAGTGCCCTCTGCTGTTGTGTTGTTCTTCTTGTTGTTCTTCTTCTTCTTCTTCTTGTTCTTGCAGAGAAGACAAAACCTCAAAGCTCCACCCATTCTGGGAACCATAGCTCCACCCATTCTGGGAACCATAGCTCCACTCATTCCGGGAGAGGCTTCATATAAACAAATATCCACCATTTTATTAACTCGCATAGCTTTGAGGCCTGTTTTGTAGGCCCGTGGTGTCTTCCTCTCTCACACAGTTTTATTTCAAATCAAATTCGATATATCATTTCATTTTTCACAGTCGCTAACATAGTTTTAGACTCGGTTGAAAAAAAACGGGAAGAAAATCCGATGAAAGTTGCCCTTTATAGAACTAAATGAATTCTCAAAGGCCTGTAACTTCAAGTCCATTGAGATTTTTTTTTTTAAATCGCGGCATGGTCAGTCATACACCGCCCGAAATAACAGACAGGAAAATGCCGAGATATATATATATTTTGTTTAAATCGCGGCATGGTCAGTCATACACCGCCCAAAATAACAGACGGGAAAATGCCAAGATATATTAAAAATTCGTCCATTTGATGACAATCGTCACGATGAAATATTTAATTTATACGTCGTCACAATAATGTGGAGAGAGGAGCATAGCTTAGTTCACGTGTCGCCACACACGGGAAATTGCCGAGATTTTTTTTTTTTTTAATCGCGGCATGGTCAGTCATACACCGCCTGAAATAACAGACGGGAAAATGCCGAGATATATTAAAATTTCGTCGCCACACACGGGAAATTGCCGAGATATATTTTCACTTTGCACAAAAATAACATCAAGTAATCGAATCAATAGGAATGTCCTGTGCCTATAACATCGACGTTATAGGCACAGCTGCATCTAGGCATTGTGTAACATCGACGCGGCTTTTGTTTTAATTAAAACTTTTTGTACTTGTTATTATAGCGTTTGACAGTTGTTATTATCACTAGTGAGATACCCCTGCTATGCACGGGTGGGAGGCCAGAAGCAAACGGGCAATGCAGATATGGTGAATGCCAAAACATGAAACCAATAAATTCCACATTCCTGTGGCACCTTCAGTCGCACATCAGACACGGACAGCAAGTTCGTGAAGGACTTCCATGAAAAACGTACCCGTTCGCAAACAAACGGGTACGTTCACGTATAGAAACATCGATCGTGGGTCCGTGGCGAATCTGCATATGGCGATCCGCGAAGTTCACGTTCAGAAAGTAGAAACCATCACGGCATGTCGTCATTTACCTGAACTCGATATCTCTTTTGGCATTCCAAACAACATAACTCCAATCACAAATTGATCACAAAATAAACTTTTAACAGCATTGTTAATGTTTCCTTCATTGTAAAAACTACCAAATCAACAGTTAAAAGGATTTTGAGCCGATAGGTGCTACAGCCTCGGCAAGATCGATGGAGACAGTGATCTGTTGGCTTATACACCGCCCAAATAGCTATGTGGAATTCTCTCATGTAGAGATTAAACCCACGTCGTTTTAACTTTGGCCGAGGTCATTATTTGCTTTTAATGATGTTTATATACGAATCAAAAAGAAGATAATTGGTTTTGGGTCGTCCTTTCGACATATCTCGTGGGATTGTGAGTTGGAGAGACGGCCGTGATGGCGGGGGGGGGGGGGGGCGGGGGTTGACATTCTCTCAAGCAGGGATTCAACCCATGTCCTTATAAAAGGTCTTTGTCCGAGGTCACTGAGTCCGATCGGTGCAGCCGTTTGTGTGGCACCCAGGAAAATAACGTTATGCAGGAGTCCAAACCTGAAAATGCTGGAGGCCAAAGCTGAAATTGGAAAAACAATATAGTCTATTTTACTCCAGGAGATCCCAGGATTACCCACCCAAAATATCGCTGCAATCAGTTCAGCCGTTTTTGCGGCACCTTCGAACGGACGGACGGACAGACGGACGGACATTTGGTGAATTATAGTAAGATGATTATTAACCGCTTGTTCCCTCACAAAAAACCATATTCATTTTCTGTCACTTTCACTTGCCCCATTGCTCAACTAACCCCATGGCTCAACTTACCCCTCCCTCAACGAAGACTATCCTTTGTAAAGAACTCCAAGCCGGCTGTCTCACCGGCTTACATTTGTTTTTGGACAATACATCTCCATATTGTTTGCCAAGAGTAGATCTTTGGCCTGTTACCCTTTTGACCTGCTCTTTACCCCATGGCAAATTCTGAATTCCCTTGTGTGAGTTGAGTCTGAGGTCACTGTCATTCTGAAACATGCCGGACGTTTCACGGACGTCGAATTTCGATATTATGCTGTCGGAGTTGGAAACCTCGTTGTTCAATGCTGTGTTAACATTCACTTTCTCTTAATAATTGAGAAATTGTACTTCCATGTTTTGAAATGCTTTACCTCATAATTATAAACAATTAAAAACTTCATAAATCCTTTAAAAAAAACAATTTAAAACGTCATGCCAATATATAACTTCATTAATGCATGAATGAATCATACGATTAAATATACGATTCATGAATGATTCAATGATAAGGAATGATCATTAAATATGCAATTCACGAATGATTAGGTATGATTGAATATATGATTCATGAATGAATCTTATGATTGAATATACGATTCATGAATGGAATGTATAATTAAATATATGATTCATGAATGGAATGTGTAATTAAATATATGATTCATGAATGGAATGTATAATTAAATATATGATTCATGAATGGAATGTATAATTGAATATAGGATTCATGAATGGAATGTATAATTGAATATATGATTCATGAATGGAATGTATAATTAAATATATGATTCATGAATGGAATGTATAATTAAATATACGATTCATGAATGGAATGTATAATTAAATATATGATTCATGAATGGAATGTATAATTAAATATATGATTCATGAATGGAATGTATAATTAAATATATGATTCATGAATGGAATGTATAATTAAATATATGATTCATGAATGGAATGTATAATTAAATATATGATTCATGAATGGAATGTATAATTAAATATATGATTCATGAATGGAATGTATAAATAAATATATGATTCATGAATGGAATGTAAAATTAAATATATGATTCATGAATGGAATGTATAATTAAATATATGATTCATGAATGGAATGTATAATTAAATACATGATTCATGAATGGAATGTATAATTAAATATATGATTCATGAATGGAATGTATAATTAAATATATGATTCATGAATGAATCGTATGATTAGATATATGATTCATGAATGGAATGTATAATTAAATATACGATTCATGAATGGAATGTATAATTAAATATATGATTCATGAATGGAATGTATAATTAAATATATGATTCATGAATGGAATGTATAATTAAATATATGATTCATGAATGGAATGTATAATTAAATATATGATTCATGAATGGAATGTATAATTAAATACATGATTCATGAATGGAATGTATAATTAAATATATGATTCATGAATGGAATGTATAATTAAATATATGATTCGTGAATGGAATGTATAATTAAATATATGATTCATGAATGGAATGTATAATTAAATATATGATTCATGAATGGAATGTATAATTAAATGTATGATTCATGAATGGAATGTATAATTAAATGTATGATTCATGAATGGAATGTATAATTAAATATATGATTCATGAATGGAATGTATAATTAAATGTATGATTCATGAATGGAATGTATAATTAAATATATGATTCATGAATGGAATGTATAATTAAATATGATTCATGAATGGAATGTATAATTAAATATATGATTCATGAATGGAATGTATAATTAAATATATGATTCATGAATGGAATGTATAATTAAATATATGATTCATGAATGGAATGTATAATTAAATGTATGATTCATGAATGGAATGTATAATTAAATATATGGGCAATTCCACACAAAAGTGGACATGGGGGTGAAAATTTCAAATACATCAGAATCAAACAAATTTGGTCTCTAATGAAAGCTGAAAGTCTATATTTTAGTTTTAAAGTCAAAATACAAATTTTTATTTTTTTCACGCATAAAATCAGTGATTATGTAAATGTCATATTTTTTCCAAAAAATGGGGAAAATTTATAAGAAAATTAACTGCACCCTGTGTGTAATAAATAATGAAAAGTAATGTTATTTTTTATTGTATTAAGTATTTAGATTGTTTAAAGGATATCTGTAACATTTTCTTGTTCTTTGCGGTATTTGTTACACTTCAGTGGCTTCGGATATTTTCCCCTCTGAAATGTCCTTCCGTTACCATAAAAGTACATATTTTTAATATATTTTCAAAACTTGCAGGAGAAAAACAATGACAATACCAATGCAAAGCAAGTTTGTGTAGGCCTACAATATTATACCACTCACGTCACTTTTTGCCCTTTCCCCTATTAATTATAACTAATTAAGACTTGTCCTTCCATTACCATAAGGTGGTAACGGAAGGACACAATTGGTAACGGAAGGACAGATAGGCTATTTTTTTTTTTTGCATTTTTCACTCTTCACACCCTGTTAACTACTTTGTTGTTCCCTCCCTCCTTTCTATCTGTTTTTTCAAAACTTTGACACCCCTACCTATCTATCTTCCAAGTTGCCCCCCTTTTGTGGATACACATCCTGGTTCTATTGTCATCGTGTTTCCATTGTATGTCATGATTAGTGCTAATTCACAGGTTCCTCTAACTGAATTACTCATTGTCCTTGTCATTCCACCTAATTAACTCTAAACTTCACACTATTCATACTTCAATACTTGTTTACAGGCACTTCGAAGTCTTATATAAATTTAGTTTACAAGTTGTTCTTTCTTCATTCTCCTGAAGACGACCAGAGCATTCTGACCGGAACGTGGAGTTCTCTCTACTCACATGGTTGTACCGCAAACCTACCTTTTGATACATTAAGCTTGCTTCGTATTATAATGTTAATGAGTGAGAGTCTTCCTCAGGCTCACATCTAATAATGACATTGACAACATTCGTGTGGGCCAGTGGTGCGTTGTAGAGTATGATGCAGAACTATTTGCAGGAGAAGTGAAAGAAGTCGGGGAACATGGAGATTACAGAGTATCGGTGATGCATTGGGCAGGGCACAACTGGAAATGGCCTAGTAGTCTACTTGCCAAGCCTATAGAGCCCTCTTGTGAACCCGGAAATGTTGAGTACCCCAACGTTTTAAGTTAGAAATGTACAGTATGGGTCCCCAGCACTTAGAAACTGCCGGATGCTAACTTGCATATGTTGGGCAATTAGCAAAATTAGCATTAATAGCATTAACCCTATCAAACATAGGCCTGGGACACTGAAATTTCTGTTTCGCTCTATTGCTCCGTTTGAATGCTTCGTGTGAGCAAACGATTTGAAGGATCTGTATGAAATTTGGACATAATACACTTAGACAGATATGCTTTCCGTGAGTGTTCTTATAAAAAATTCCTGCGATCAAAATTTCATGTGAAAAAAGGGATGTAAAAGCTGTGGATTTTTTTTCACCCAACATTTTTTTGCGCGGTTAGTGCCCCTACTCTCATGTGTTCCGCCACTCTGATGGTGCAGCTGCAGTGAGTGGAGACATGTTTGGGGAGCAGACATGCATCAAGCAAGGGAAGGGAGTAGGAGGCATGAAGGGCATCTCCACCAACCCTGAGCAGGTCGCCGTGTGGATCCAATCTTTCGGCATCTGCTCCTATCTCTCCAAGTCATTGGATGAGATTTACGACGATGCTGAAGCACCAGATAAGACAATGAAGCCCAACAGACACAAAGAAGAGGGTAAAGGACGGCGGGAATTGGACGCGGAGGACCGGGCTAAAATCCTGAGAGTGCTACAGGAAAACTCCCATCCACTCACCATAGAGACCGCGACCCTCCACCATATCATAAATGGCCAGGTGGCAGATGAAAAGGTGAATGTGCAAGATGCATTGAAGATCGGACAGGACATGAGCACACTGTTCTCTTCATCACTTCCTGAGAGATTTCATGCGCCCATCTCAAATAAGGTGGTGACAATGACATTCACCAAAAAAAGAGTGAAGGTCAATGCGAAGATCATATGTGACCTTGAGGCGTTGTTTGCTCGGCTGCTGGTGGTGGGGAGCAAGAGAAGAATGGAGCTCTCTGCCCTCTTTGACTACGAGCTCGGCCCGGTCCCTGCATCCATCATCGATGAGTATGGATGCCTCAGGAAGGGTAACAAGTCTGTGATTGTCCAGCGTCTTGGAATCCTTGCCCCCAATCCCCACCCACCACATGTTGTACTCGTTGATGCATCGCAGCTCATCTACCACGTGGTGTGGCCATCGTCAGGCACTGTGGCTGACCTCGCAGCCAGCATGGGGCGCCGGCTTAATCGCTACATCACCCAAACATTTGTCATCTTTGACCGGTATGAGCAAGTCTCTGCCAAAGACCACGAGAGGCAGAGAAGAGCTGGGGAGAGCTCAACAGAGTACCGACTCTCACTGACAACCCCTCTACCTAGCCGCGACAAAGTGATGAAGAACAAGACAAACAAACGGAGACTGGGTGAGCTCCTGTGCACACACAGCATAGGAGATCACATCAAGATGGTCAGCAAAGCAGACAGTATTGTCACTCATGACGAGGCTGACGTCTCCCTCATCTCATACATGTTGGATGCAGCCAGTCGCGGAGCTGAAACTGTCCGCATTCTCAGCGACGACACTGATGTTTTCGTACTCATGGTCTATTGGTGCTGGAAGGTGGGTATCACATGTAACCTGCAGATGGAGAGATGGGATGGCACTATTCTCAACATCAATTCGACAGTAGAGAATCTCGGTGAGCAGTGTCGCTCCATCCTGGCTATGCATGCTCTCTCCGGATGTGACACCACCTCCTATCCCACGGGGAAAGGGAAGGTGTCCGCACTCAAGGCCATGAGAGTAGTACCTGGTGACCTGCTTCACTTCATCGGAGAGGAGAGAGCTACTGATTTACAGATTACAGAGGCAGAGGGTGGTTTCTTCCTGGCTCTGTACAACGAGAGGGAGTCGGCATCTCTGAACGTCGCCAGATATGACATCTACCGAAAGTGCAAAACCCCCCCAGCACTGAAGACACTGCCTCCTACAGAGCGCAACGCTCTCTTCCATGGACGGCGTGCCCATCTACAGGTGCTGCTTTGGAAAGCAGCAGACTGCCCTGACCCACCAGCTGTGGACATAACAGAGTTTGGATGGAATAAGAAGGAAGGCGAGAAGGGAGAGGAAGTCATCATGCCCATCCTGGATGCAAGCCCCGTTGCTCCTCCTGCCGTGTTGGAAATGATCAGCTGTAGCTGCAAAGCTGGGTTAAAGCCCTGTTTAACAGCAAAGTGCAGCTGCGTAGCTGCAGGCCTGGCCTGTACCAGCTACTGCTTGTGCAAAGGCTCTGATAGTACATGTTGCAACACACTCACACACTCACAGCAAGAAGAGCAATATGACAAGAATGTAGAGTCAGGAGAAGAAGATGAAGACGATGAGGATGAGGATGAGTTTTATGATGAGGATATGCTTTATAACAGTGCAGAGTAGTAGAAGTGCAAGACGCGCTTTCTTGATGGAAGTTTTATGTTGTGTAACTAGTGCACATATTTTTCAGCTCTGATAATTTTGGGTATACTGTACTTGTGTTTTAATTTTGCGGATATTATTTACCCATAGTCATATTATTCTAGTTTGGTATGGTACTTGCCTTTGTTACCTCTAATACCTGTGAATAAAAGTGGAGCAATAGAGCGAAACAGAAATTTCAGTGTCCCAGGCCTATGTTTGATAGGGTTAATGCTATTAATGCTAATTTTGCTAATTGCCCAACATATGCAAGTTAGCATCCGGCAGTTTCTAAGTGCTGGGGACCCATACTGTACATTTCTAACTTAAAACTTTGGGGTACTCAACATTTCCAGGTTCACATTGCTGGCAAGTAGACGATAGCCCCAAAGACGACCTGACATTTTATATTAGAGACAAAATAGTTATGCTGCGAGATTATCCACTCATTGCCAACAACAGAGGACATTTCAAATTCACAGCCCAGTTCTAACTGAAAACACACAAAATTGTGACCAATTGGCAAAACTGTACATTACACTGCACTGATTTCTTGCACTTAATCAAAGGGACTGGAGCCTAGTGATTGATAGACATTTTTTTTGATAGACAATTGCGTAGTATACAAAAGTTAATGTAGTTTAACTTGGGGTAACAAAGTGCACTGGATTATGTGTTGAAAGAGTAATATTTTTGCATATTTCAGGAACCACATGATTTTCGTTCAATGTATTTGAAGTGTGATATTTACAGTTGGAAAATGATATTTTGAACTTCTAGATAATTTGATTCTACAGTAGTGATAGAAGAGGTTTTGCTGTTGTGTACTTGTACGAGTAGCTCCATCTAGTAGGTTTATAGTTTTAATTATAAGTTAATAACTGCATGTGAAATTGTGACAAAATATTGCATGCAAAAACGCTGTGCGTGATGGTGATGTTCAGAGTGCCATCGTACAAAAGTAATCAATGCATGTGCACTAAATTTGCGTTACTGTTTTCAATTGGCTGGCCGTGCAAACACGTATTGTACGCAGAGTGTATGGCAATGCAAGTGGTAATTCCTTTGTATTCATTACTACCTGATCGTTAGCCACATGTTTAATTAGTTCGTAATTAGGATAGTGTGAACTATTTTTAAGATTAGTTTTTGGTCATATATGTTACATTGCACTTCTAGTTATTTGCATTGCATTGCACTTTCCAGCAATTATTTGAATCATATAGTGACCAGAATTTCACTCTTTGTACAGCAATAGATGGAGCATTTCAATTGTCCTTCCGTTACCGAATCTTAATTAATGTTTGCCTTTGTTTTGAATCAACCAAATGTCAATTTGTCAAGTGGAATGTGGCAGAATATTCACAAAGCATCAGAGATTGTATTAAGTAACGTTAAAACAACATTGGCATGGAAACTTCACAGAGTTTTGAAAAAATATGCATTGGTTGAAAAACCCATGTCCGTTTTGGCGTCCTTCCGTTACCGACCTCATTAATATGCATAATATGTAAACAAAAGATAACAGTGATCAAATTTTTGGTGGAATTGAGAGGTTTTATGTGTTCTCACATAATTATGGTATTTGATTGATTTTAACAAATAAAGTCTTTGTGATATATGTTTGAAAGATGAAAAATGGTGTCTGAATGTCCTTCCGTTACCGTGGAAATACCCATATGATTCATGAATGGAATGTATAATTAAATATATGATTCATGAATGGAATGTATAATTAAATATATGATTCATGAATGGAATGTATAATTAAATATATGATTCATGAATGAAATGTATAATTAAATATATGATTCATGAATGGAATGTATAATTAAATATATGATTCATGAATGGAATGTATAATTAAATATATGATTCATGAATGGAATGTATAATTAAATATATGATTCATGAATGGAATGTATAATTAAATATATGATTCATGAATGGAATCTATAATTAAATATATGATTAATGAATGGAATGTATAAATAAATATATGATTCATGAATGGAATGTATAATTGAATATACGATTCATGAATGGAATGTATAATTAAATATATGATTAATGAATGGAATGTATTAAATATATGATTAATGAATGGAATGTATAAATAAATATATGATTAATGAATGGAATGTATAATTAAATGTATGATTCATGAATGGAATGTATAATTAAATATATGATTCCTGAATGGAATGTATAATTAAATATATGATTCATGAATGGAATGTCTTATTAAATATATGATTAATGAATGGAATGTATAATTAAATATATGATTAATGAATGGAATGTATAAATAAATATATGATTCATGAATGGAATGTATAATTGAATATACGATTCATGAATGGAATGTATAATTAAATATATGATTAATGAATGGAATGTATTAAATATATGATTAATGAATGGAATGTATAAATAAATATATGATTAATGAATGGAATGTATAATTAAATATATGATTCATGAATGGAATGTATAATTAAATATATGATTCATGAATGGAATGTATAATTAAATATATGATTCATGAATGGAATGTATAATTAAATATATGATTAATGAATGGAATGTATAAATAAATATATGATTCATGAATGGAATGTATTATTGAATATACGATTCATGAATGGAATGTATAATTAAATATATGATTAATGAATGGAATGTATTAAATATATGATTAATGAATGGAATGTATAAATAAATATATGATTAATGAATGGAATGTATAAATAAATATATGATTAATGAATGGAATGTATAATTAAATATATGATTCATGAATGGAATGTATAATTAAATATATGATTCATGAATGGAATGTATAATTAAATATGTGATTCATGAATGGAATGTATAATTAAATATATGATTCATGAATGGAATGTATAATTAAATGTATGATTCATGAATGGAATGTATAATTAAATGTATGATTCATGAATGGAATGTATAATTAAATGTATGATTCATGAATGGAATGTATAATTAAATGTATGATTCATGAATGGAATGTATAATTAAATATATGATTCATGAATGGAATGTATAATTAAATATATGATTCATGAATGGAATGTATAATTAAATATATGATTCATGAATGAATTGTATGATTCGATATATGATTCATTAATGAATTCTATGATTGTATATCGGATTCATGAATGAATTGTATGATTAAATATACAATTCGTGAATGAATTGTATGATTAAATATACAATTCGTGAATGAATTGTATGATTAAATATATGATTCATGAATTAGTTGTATGATTTGATATAGGATTCATTAATGAATTGTATGATTAAATATATAATTCATGAATTACATCGACTGGAAACGATGATTAAATATACAATTCATGAATGAATCGTATGATTGGATATAGGATTCATTCATGAATTGTATGATTGGATATAGGATTCATGAATGAATTGTATGATTAAATATACAATTCATGAATGAATCTTGTGATTGGATATAGGATTCATGAATGAATTGCATGATTGGATATAGGATTCATGAATGAATCGTATGATTAAATATACAATTCATGAATGAATCGTATGATTGGATATAGTATTCATGAATGAATTGTATGATTGGATATAGGATTCATGAATGAATTGTATGATTAAATATACAATTCATGAATGAATCGTATGATTGGATATAGGATTCATGAATGAATTATATGATTAAATATATGATCCATGAATGAATCGTATGATTGGATATAGGATTCATGAATGAATTATATGATTAAATATATAATTGATGAATTCCATCGACTGGAAACGATGATTATATATATGAATATATGAATGAATGAATCGTATGATTGGATATATGATTCATGAATGAAGCATATGACCATAGGGCAGTTGGGGCAAATGCCCGGTGGGCCGGTCCACTCCGAGGGCAATGTGGGGAAATTGCAGATGTGATCAGGGTATGTGTATATATATATATATATATATAAATTACACAATGCGGTCCTCATATGAAAATACTTTATTATTTATTTTTATTGACATCGCTTATTTTCGCTCTCAGTTGGCAGTAACTCCCATATTCGGCAGTCCCAAAGATCCTTCCTCACCAGTCCAGATGTTTTTTGGACCAGCCCAAATAGGCCAATAAGATCACACGGCCAAATCCCACGAATACATCATGTCCCAAGTTTATCGCACAACAAATTTCAAAATTTTCTTCAATGAGTCGAGGTTAACCCTGTTCAATAATTGGATATTTCAATTTCGGTGTTGTTGTACGTACAACTAATGACAAGATTAAAAACATAACTTGTTTTAGATGAGACATTTATGTTGAATTAGCTTTTAAAAAATGAAATAAATAATTACCTGCATCCCAAATTTGGGTCGGTATGCTTACAAATGCCTGGGCCGATGTTTATTCCCACTCTGTCATTGGCCAAGGCCACCTCCTTTAAGAAGGATTGCTGCCTTTACCCCATAAACTCTTGGCATTTGTTTTCAAAACTTCAATCGTAAAGCAACCGTTGATCTGGATTCAGTGTCTTTGTCCTAGTTGAACTGTAGTAGTTGTAGTAGTTGGTGGCAGACGTACCCTCACTTCCGGCTCTGCACACAGGCAAACGCACTACCCCGGATCTTTGATGGAAAGATTGGTCACAAGGCACAACATGTAGAGAAGAAAGCAAAATACGTGTGCGACCATCGTCTTCCTGCCATATGATTCCCTCGGCACTGGGCCTGGTTCTCACTTCCTGCCATCAGATTCCCTCACCACTGGGCCTGGTTCTCACTTCCTGCCATCTGATTCCCTGACCGCTGGGCCTGGTTCTCACTTCCTGCCATCAGATTCCCTCACCACTGGGCCTGGTTCTCACTTCCTGCCATCAGATTCCCTCGCCACTGGGCCTGGTTCTCACTTCCTGCCATCTGATCCCCTCACCACTGGGCCTGGTTCTCACTTCCTGCCGTCTGATTCCCTCACCACTGGGCCTGGTTCTCACTTCCTGCCGTCTGATTCCCTCACCACTGGGCTTGGTTCTCACTTCCTGCCACATGACAACGGAGGATCGCAATACATGTCATGGGTTTGCTGTCCTGGGCGACCACAACCTTGCACACCCTCCATGTTGGTTGATCAGTTACCTGCTCATCACAGTATGTACTACGATTTGACAACGAGTACAAATATTGACCAAGTTTAAGACCAGGTTCATTTTGTGATATTGGAGTTGCTGGAAACGACGAGGGCCTCTTTCACAATGCAACACCATTTTTATTTGTAAACAGAAGTTTAAACATCTTCAGTTCAGGAAACGGGAAACTGTGAAGATCGACAAGCGAAGCTAGGCCGTGCTTTTCCAAAATCCAACAAACAACATTAACCATACACACGTGACGTGTGAAGAAGCAACTCCAGACGTGCAAAGGAAACCTTTCACTTGAAAGTGACCAATGACCATCCACTCTAAACAATCGATACCTTGACCTTTCACCTCACCTGTTTCAGCACATTGTGTCATGCATTTTCCATGTTTATGATTATGTAAAATTGACCTGGAATTTCATTATTTTGCCTCATAAATTACAAAGTATTGACACGGTTGTGAGTCCCAGGAAGGACAAAGCGCATCCACATGGAGTAAATCTAGTTATTCCTTCGTATTCTGTTTAAGAATTTGGATATATCGGATTCATGTGGATACACCTGTTGCAAATGTTACTTGGCGCAGGTACATGTTCTTTCCTTTCTACACTCTGGACTCAAACCATTTAATGCCAAAACCATTTCATGCCAGTTTCACGCCATTCCCTTTCGCTCTAGTAGAGAATCCAGAGCAGTGGGCTCCCCCGGCCCACTTGAAGGACATCTTTGAGACTTCCTTTCAACTGGAAGCCATTAATCTCAAAGTGACAGGTACACACCAGTCTTCCCCTTCCCGGAGGATCCACCACGAAGGCCCCGTCCCACCAATTGGGCTCCGTTTCTGGGCACAGGTATGGGACCCAGCCAATCATCGGTGAGGGTCAGTCCACCCTCGTAGCCTCTGCACCAACAAGGGTCCCAGTGGTGTGAAAGGGGGGGGGGGGGGGGGGAGGGGTGAGGGAATAAAAGGGAGGAACTTGGGGAAGGAAGATGCACTTTTCTTCTTCACTTCAAGACTTATCAGACACCAGAACCATGAGCACTTTTTCTCACCTTTGGGGACTTTACGCATTTCTTCCTTTCCAAACATTCCATACTTCTTCACCACTGACATTCATTTCTTCCTTCCTATTTCTACAGCTCACTCGCTTCGCTTGCCTCCTTCGCACTCTTCGTTCTTTTCATTTCCCCTCACCACACCCACCTCTCCACACTACTAAGCCCTGGTTGCCCACCTCACCACACGGTCACATCAGAGATGTCCACCTCATCCCACTGGCAGCCACTCCCGCAAAAGCCGCAAAGTCCATCACGTCCAGCCAGATACAATGGGGGCGCCCCAGGAGATCGGAGCCTTGAGCGGAGCAGAGGGAAGAATCCGGGATGGAGCGTGAGGGGAGCGATTCACGGACCATCGGATCATTGGGCGGCCACAATCCAGTGTGGAAAAGTGTGTCGGGGCACATAAATGACCCCTCACTAATTCTTTCTCGTCTCTTCTTCTCACCCCTATCCAATCTCTCACCTCTTCAAGTGCATGTGTGATGAAATATGTTGTATTATCGCGAGCAGTATCCGCTGGAAAGGAATGACCTTGAGGGGGCTTCCATAAACTGTGTCCATTCGGTGCGTCAGGTGACATACTGTATCCCTGATTCCCTGTGCAGTATACTACCGAGATGTACCAGGTATGTAAAGGCTTGCAAGGAATTGGAAAGAGATGTATGCTTTGGTTTCCTTTATATGGGACTGATAAACTGTATTATTGTGTTGTAGGATTGGCTTGAGAAATAGTTCAATAAAGCCTCATTTATTGCGAGAGGTCTGAGTTTGATTTCACAACAATTTATTCAGATATTTCCTCAGCCAATCCTGGTAAATCTTACCAAGCCAATCAAGCCAATCCTGGATTTCACAACAGCATGTCTTGGTGCCTATTAGTTACAGCATTAAGTGACTGATCAAGGCCTTAAACGGTGCAAATGACGCGTCTGGAACAAGGGGAACTGCACACGTGCTGTAATATTTGTACATAATTGTTGTATTGCCTGTGCTCGCTTTCTCGCCTTGCTTGCTGATTAAACCCCGTGTGTTATAAAAAAGTGTCTTGACTTATCCTGTTTGGAGTTGGTGCTCCTGGGGGTAATTAGTTCAAGCAGTTGATTGACCTCTGCTAAATGATAGGGTGTGGCGCGTAACGATGGTTCGCTCGGCCAATCGCCATCAGTTGCACAGCCGCTGGAACTTTCCCCCATCGACTTCAATCATTTTCCAGATTTCTCCAAACATCCCTATCCTGCGTTGCTTCCCAAAGCTTTGGAAGAGACAGCTTAGTTGCGGCCATTACCCCCGTCCATCCAGCACATATATGTTCTTCTTCTTCTTCCTCTTCCTTCAAGCTTCATCGTTTCCAACATGCTTGACCTCTCCAGACTGGTTTTCTGCACGCATGATGTGCCCAAACCAAAGTTTGACGGTTTCTGTTTTTACCATCAACACCAATGTACATGGTTCTCTAGTTTCTTCAAGCACCGATTTGCTTGTTGTTCTTGCACTCCATTGAACTTTTAACATTAATCTCCAACACCACATTTCAAAACTGTCAATGTTCTTTTTTTTCTTTCTTTTTCACGGCCCACAACTCGGATTGACGGTGAGAGAAAAGTTTGAACCCAAGCAAGGAAATAACTTTCAGGAAAAGAGGAGGGAAACGGTTACCTGCAAGTAAGAGTTCGTTTAGGGGGATTAATAGGGGTCGTAGAGATGGGGGATAACACGATATGGTACTCCACTGCCTGAAGTCGTTTAATTGACCTCTGGATTAACAACTGAATGAAGAATTAAAACTTTTCATATTTTGACCAAAATACCCTGAAATGAACCAGTTTTCGATTTCTGATCACCGATCCCTCTCCATCTGGTTGGAGGTTATTGAGAAATGTCCTTGGAGATCCCAAAACAGGCAGAGCTCTGGTCTTCGTGGAATAAAAACCATGGAGTCTTTAGATAATAATAAAACACGAGAACGTTTGCACAGCTCTGCTGCTTACCTGTCTCTCCCTCGATGGTCTTTACCTAAGTTTACAGCGTGCCGCTAACCAGCGCATCGCCTCACCCATACCCTGGCCTGTAAGTGCCGAACATGGCAGTGCCACCCAAGCTCGACTGCACAACCTGCCCAACTGCAGCTCATCAAAAATCTCGCCGACGTCTGCAGCATCAGGTAAGTCTTGCTTGTTGGCGAGAACCAGGAAAAAAGCATCGTGAAGCCGCTCATCCATGGACAGGTTCTCCAATGCTCTGCGGGCCATTGGGAGCAGAGAACGGTCAGAACTATCAACGACGAAGACGACACCGTGGACGTTGTTGCACAGAGACCGCGAGTGAGACCACCCACCACCTACGTCCCAAAGAGTAAACGAGGCTCCTCTATGACGTATGGCTTCGCAGCAGAATCCCACAGTAGGAACTGTAGGACCGATGCGTCCGTTCTTGATGCGATCCAACAGGCTGCTGCGACCTGCACCGCATACGCTCAGCATCAGGACGTGAGGACCCAGACCTGCACTGGCATGGGATTGCAAGCTCCCCATCAGGTGAGAATTGTTTCCTTGGGAGGAAGGTAAAGGAACGTTTGAGAAAATGGTGAAAACGCACTGTACCTGGGTCGATATAGCTGATATACCTGTACTGAGGAGTCTCATCACTGGTACAATGACAAACGTTCAATAATGAGGTTGGAATATTTGTACTTCACAAAGTTATCAGAACAACATACATTAATAATCATACATGGGGCATTCACAAGGTTATCAGAACAACATACATTAATAACCATACATGGGGCATTCACAAGGTTATCAGAACAACATATATTAATAACCGTACATGGGGCATTCACAAGGTTATCAGAACATCATACATTAATAACCATACATGGGGCATTCACAAGGTTATCAGAACAACATACATTAATAACCGTACATGGGGCATTCACAAGGTTATCAGCACAACATACATTAATAACCATACATGGGGCATTCACAAGGTTATCAGAACAACATACATTAATAACCATACATGGGGCATTCACAAGGTTATCAGAACAACATACATTAATAACCATACATGGGGCATTCACAAGGTTATCAGAACAACATACATTGATAACCATACATGGGGCATTCACAAGGTTATCAGAACATCATACATTAATAACCATACATGGGGCATTCACAAGGTTATCAGAACATCATACATTAATAACCATACATGGGGCATTCACAAGGTTATCAGAACAACATACATTAATAACCATACATGGGGCATTCACAAGGTTATCAGAACATCATATATTAATAACCATACATGGGGCATTCACAAGGTTATCAGAACATCATATATTAATAACCATACATGGGGCATTCACAAGGTTATCAGAACATCATATATTAATAACCATACATGGGGCATTCACAAAGTTATCAGAACATCATATATTAATAACCATACATGGGGCATTCACAAGGTTATCAGAACAACATACATTAATAACTATACATGGGGCATTCACAAGGTTATCAGAACATCATATATTAATAACCATACATGGGGCATTCACAAGGTTATCAGAACATCATATATTAATAACCATACAAGGGGCATTCACAAGGTTATCAGTGTAGTGAAATCGTATTAATGCTGAACCCAGGTGATGCTCGCTGCTCGCTGACACCGCTAGGGGGGCGCGGCTATAAGACCCGATGCAACCGTTGCTCTGGGCGACTTCTCCTGTGACATGTTACATTGACTAGTAGACTCGCTAACGGTACGTACCGCATAGAATATTACGCTTGCTTTCATTGAACTATATTATGGATTGACCTATGTGATGCCAAACCTTATTTCTATTGCATCCCTGTATTTGCAGAATGATGTCAAAGGTCTTAATGGAATTAAACCAACAGATGGACTAAAGTTGTGGTCTTGAATGATTTCCACAACACTTAATTCCATTAAAATCTACGGACATGGTGGGAAGCAAGATGCTGGCGGTTTCGCAATTCTGCGCCGACCCGCAAGCCCCAGATGCTGGTTTGCAACTGACTCACTGGTTGAAAACTTTGGAGAATCAGTTCGCTGACCAGGACACCGAGCCGACAGCTGCCGCGAAGCTAGCAGCGCTCCAGTCCAGGGTCGACTACAAGGTGTACAACAGTATTGCACGATGTGCGACGTACGACCTCGCTGTCGCGGAGCTCAAGCGATTGTACATAAAGCAAAAGAGCGTGATATATGCTCGGCATTTGCTGTCATCACGACGCCAGCAACCAAACGAGTCGATGGATCACTATGCCCAGGAGCTCCGGCAACTCCTGCTAGACAGCACCCAAGAGCCACGGACTCACGAGCAGGTTCAAGATGACCTTCTCCTAGATGCTTTCGTCTCTGGAGTCTCCTCTCAGGACCTCAGGATCAAGCTCTTGGAGAAGACCGACCTGACCTTCATGGCGGCTCTAGAACAAGGAAAAGTATATACCGAAGCGCGGCTGCAGTCGAACGACTATGATCGCACGCGCCTCTTGGCGGGGACCTCGCTACACACACGGCCGGAGAGTGCTACTGCCGACGAACCGGGAGCGGACCCGCTCACGGAACTCCAGGTAGCCCCGGCGGAGGATCCGGGGATCCTGACGGCTGCCGCTACGGTCAGACCCAAGGCCTTACGCGGAGCCGCATGCTACTTCTGTGGGGGTCAACGACATCTCCGGTCAGTGTGTCCGGCTCGTGACGCAATATGCCATATGTGCTCGCAGAAGGGGCACTATGCAAAAGTGTGCCGGAAAACCGCACGTGGTTCGCGGCCGCGCACGACCTTGAATGGGCTTATTGCAGAGCCTACGGGCCGAGCACGGAACACGGCGCCTTACCCGGCTTTGATGGGCAGTGCCCCTCCTTGCGGGCCCCTGGTCGCCCAATAGACCTTGGCGAGAGCCACCGACCAGCCACAACAGTCTCATCCTCAATCGGACACAGAACGTGCGTCCTTGACTAGACTCCGGGCAACGCGAGGGGCTTTGGGGCCTCGCCAAACCCCTACGGAGGCCCATACTCGTCAAACGGCGATTTTGAATGGCAAGACTACGGAGGCCCATACTCGCCAAACGGCGATTTTGAATGGCAAGGCTACGGAGGCCCATACTCGCAAACGGCGATTTTGAATGGCAAGACTACGGAGGCCCATACTCGTCAAACGGCGATTTCGAATGGCAAGACTACGGAGGCCCATACTCGTCAAACAGCGAGTTTGAATGGCAAGACTATGGATGCCCATACTCGTCAAACAGCGATTTTGAATGGCAAGACAGCGGAATGCATGGGAAGGCTCTCTGACAGCTTTAACGGATGCCCCATGCACAACGAATACTCCGGCAACGACCGCAACACTGCTGATTGCATGGGAACACTCCCTGACAACTTATACGAAACTCCACGGGCACCCTCTGACGCCCGGAAAACTGCGGCTGGCATAGGACCCACCCGTGAGGCGCGACCGACTCACTCGGGAGGTTCGGTCCCACTCCCAGCGGGCTCGTCCGGCCTGGCTCAAGCCGTTATTTCCCTCATGGTCGAGGGCCATTGTGTGCGGGCCTTGGTGGATACAGGGTCTACGGATAGTTTTATCGATCAGCGACTGGTGCACAGGCATGGTTGGCAGGTCTTGGGGACTACGAGATGGATCTTCATGGCTTCCCAGGGACTTCGGCTCAGCACGAAGGGGGAATGTCGATTGAAACTCGTGATAAAGGGACGGGTTTTCCCAGATGTACACCTCATGGTCTTACCTGCTTTATGTGCGGACGTTCTGTTAGGACACAATTTCCTTAAGCGACATGGACGACTGGAAATGGAGTTTGGTGGGCCAGACACGCTTGCTGTTGGTGGGACTGACACGCTTGCTGTGTGTGCCCTAGCGAAAATGGACATCCAGCCACTTTCGCTGTTCCCCAATTTAACCTCCGACTGTACACCTGTAGCGGTAAAATCACGGCGCTACTCTCGAGCAGACATGCAATTCATTGCGGGAGAGACGGCTCAGCTCTTGAAAGACGGCATCATAGAACCCAGCCGGTCGCCGTGGCGGGCCCAGGTCTTAGTGGTGCGAAGCGAAGCACACCGCAGATGCATGGTAATCGACTATTCCCAAACGATTAACCATTTTACACAGCTGGATGCCTACCCCCTTCCGGGGATGGACGCGCTGGTGCGACAGGTGGCCCAATACTCGGTCTACAGCACTCTCGATCTCCGTAGTGCGTATCATCAGATCCCTATCTCTAGGGCAGATCGTATCTATACCGCTTTTGAGTCGGGGCAACGGTTATACCAGTTTACTCAATTGCCTTTTGGGGTGACGAATGGGGTCGCCTGTTTCCAGAGGGCCATGGATGACCTCATTGCGAGGGAGAACTTGACCGATGTTTTCGTCTATCTAGACAATCTTACGGTTTGTGGGTATGACCAAGGGCACCATGATGCTAATCTGAAGCGCTTCCTCGAGGTCGCGCAGAGGTATCGCTTAACCATGAACGAGGCTAAGTGCCAATACTCCCTACACAAGATAGATCTTCTGGGGTACACCGTGACCCATGGCTCTGTCGCTCCGGATAAGGAGCGTCTGCGACCTCTGCTCGACATGGCCCCTCCCAGCGATCGGGCGTCCCTGAAGCGCGCTCTCGGGCTATTCGCCCATTACTCCAAGTGGGTCCCAAATTTCTCCATGAAACTTCGCCCCCTTGTGGCCTGCAACACATTCCCTCTGCGTCCGGCCGCTTTGGCGGCCTTTGGAGGCCTTAAGGCCGACATCGCCAGTGCCGCTGTGGCGACGATCGACGAGAGCGGATCTTTCGTCCTAGAAAGTGATGCCTCGGATCATGCCATAGCGGCGACCCTCTCCCAAGGTGGGCGCCTGGTGGCTTTCTTTTCACGGACTCTTACCTCCGCTGAGCGGAGACATTCGTCAGTCGAAAAGGAAGCGTACGCGATCGTCGAGTCGATTCGGCGATGGCACCCGTACCTACTCGGACGATGCTTTCAAATCATCACGGACCAACAAAGTGTTGCGTTCATGTACGACACCTTACACGCCCAGCGCATTAAGAATGAGAAAATCACTCGCTGGCGTATAGAGCTTGCCGACTTCTGCTACACTATCAAATACCGCCCGGGGAAGGATAACCAGGTCGCCGACGCCTTATCGAGACCGGTTACGTGCGCGGGTATCGTCACTCTAGAGGGCCTATGCGCTTTGCACGAAACTGCGGGGCATCCGGGCGTGACGCGTTTCGCTCATTTTGTGCGACATGGCAATCTACCGTACTCGATTGACGATATCCGCCGTATCTGTCGCGACTATGCTATATGCGCCGAAATAAAACCACGTTTCTATAACCCTCCCATGGGGACGCTGGTTAGGGCTACGAGGCCGTGGGAGAGATTGGCAATGGATTTCAAGGGCCCGTTGCCGGTGTCGAGTAACTCTAGCTATCTGCTCACTATCGTCGATGAGTACTCGCGATTTCCTTTTGCTTATACATGCGTGGATATGATGGCTGCCATGGTAATGCGATGCCTGCAGAATTTGTTCTCCATGTTTGGGTACCCGGCCTACGTGCATAATGATCGGGGTGCGGTCTTTTTGTCTCAGGAAGTGCGAGGCTACTTGCTCCAAAATAACGTCGCCTCTAGTTATACCACGCCGTACAGACCCCAAGCGAATGGGCAGATCGAACGCTTCAACGGGATTATATGGAGGGCCGTCGTGCTCAAACTCCGGACCCTCGGCCGGGGCCTCTAAATGGGCTTGGTCGCTACCTGCGGCGCTGAACTCGATTAGGGCTCTCCTATGTACGGCCACCAACCAGACTCCCCACGAGAGACTTTTCCACCACCCGAGGAGCTCGGGGTGTATCCGGTCATTATCCAGTTGGCTCGCTGAGCCCGGGCCGGCCTATCTCAAATGGGCGGTCCGCACGAGCAAGTACGACCCCTTAGTGGACAAAGTGCAGGTACTCCAGGCTAATCCCGAGCATGCACGTGTGATGACGGCAGATGGGCGTGAGTCCACTGTCTCCGTACGCCATCTTGCCCCATGCGGGGTCACCGACCCTTATAAGGAATCGGATGAGCCAATCTATGAGACTATGGACTCTTCCGACACTTCCGTCACTGAACGTCTGCCGGCCCTCCCTTCGCCACAGCCACCCTTGCCTGAAAGCTTGGCGGTACCCCCTTCGTCACCTGACTCCGGCAGCTACTCCGACGCCGGGGTCTCTTGGTTACGTGATGCCGTACCCGGGGAATTTCGGACACGTGCTGGCAGGGAAATTCGCCGTCCGGAGCGGTACGGTTGGGCCGACTGATACCATGATTCCGCACCCTGTTAATGCTGACGCCTCGCTCGTTTCTAGCCGCACGGCAGTGTAATTCTAACGGTGGGGAGAATGTAGTGAAATCGTATTAATGCTGAACCCAGGTGATGCTCGCTGCTCGCTGACACCGCTAGGGGGGCGCGGCTATAAGACCCGATGCAACCGTTGCTCTGGGCGACTTCTCCTGTGACATGTTACATTGACTAGTAGACTCGCTAACGGTACGTACCGCATAGAATATTACGCTTGCTTTCATTGAACTATATTATGGATTGACCTATGTGATGCCAAACCTTATTTCTATTGCATCCCTGTATTTGCAGAATGATGTCAAAGGTCTTAATGGAATTAAACCAACAGATGGACTAAAGTTGTGGTCTTGAATGATTTCCACAACAATCAGAACATCATATACTAATAACCATACATGGGGCATTCACAAGGTTATCAGAACATCATATATTAATAACCAGAGATGGGGCATTCACAAGGTTATCAGAACATCATACATTAATAACCATACATGGGGCATTCACAAGGTTATCAGAACATCATACATTAATAACCATACATGGGGCATTCACAAGGTTATCAGAACAACATATATTAATAACCATACATGGGGCATTCACAAGGTTATCAGAACAACATACATTAATAACTATACATGGGGCATTCACAAGGTTATCAGAACAACATATATTAATAACCATACATGGGGCATTCACAAGGATATCAGAACAACATACATTAATAACCATACATGGGGCATTCACCAGGTTATCAGAACAACATACATTAATAACCATACATGGGGCATTCACAAGGTTATCAGAACAACATACATTAATAATCATACATGGGGCATTCACCAGGTTATCAGCACAACATACATTAATAACCATACATGGGGCATTCACCAGGTTATCAGCACAACATACATTAATAACCATACATGGGGCATTCACAAGGTTATCAGAACAACATACATTAATAATCATACATGGGGCATTCACAAGGTTATCAGAACAACATACATTAATAATCATACATGGGGCATTCACAAGGTTATCAGCACAACATACATTGATAACAATACATGGGGCATTCATCAGGTTATCAGAACAACATACATTAATAACCATACATGGGGCATTCACAAGGTTATCAGCACAACATACATTAATAACCATACATGGGGCATTCACCAGGTTATCAGAACATCATACATTAATAACCATACATTGGGCATTCACAAGGTTATGAGAACAACATACATTAATAACCATACATGGGGCATTCACAAGGTTATCAGAACAACATACATTAATAACCATACATGGGGCATTCACAAGGTTATCAGAACAACATACATTAGTAACCATACATGGGGCATTCACAAGGTTATCAGAACAACATACATTAATAACCATACATGGGGCATTCACAAGGTTATCAGCACAACATACATTCATAACCATACATGGGGCATTCACAAGGTTATCAGCACAACATACATTCATAACCATACATGGGGCATTCACAAGGTTATCAGCACAACATACATTAATAACCATACATGGGGCATTCACAAGGTTATCAGAACAACATATATTAATAACCATACATGGGGCATTCACAAGGTTATCAGCACAACATACATTCATAACCATACATGGGGCATTCACAAGGTTATCAGAACAACATATATTAATAACCATACATGGGGGCATTCACAAGGTTATCAGAACAACATATATTAATAACCATACATGGGGCATTCACAAGGTTATCAGAACAACATATATTAATAACCATACATGGGGCATTCACAAGGTTATCAGCACAACATACATTCATAACCATACATGGGGCATTCACAAGGTTATCAGCACAACATACATTAATAACCATACATGGGGCATTCACCAGGTTATCAGCACAACATACATTCATAACCATACATGGGGCATTCACAAGGTTATCAGCACAACATACATTCATAACCATACATGGGGCATTCACAAGGTTATCAGAACAACATATATTAATAACCATACATGGGGCATTCACAAGGTTATCAGCACAACATATATTAATAACCATACATGGGGCATTCACCAGGTTATCAGGTCGAGCAGGGCACGACCCTTGTGACGAGCAGGCACGACCCCTGTGACGAGCAGGGCACGACCCCTGTGACGAGCAGGGCACGGCCCCTGTGACGAGCAGGGCACGGCCCCTGTGACGAGCAGGGCACGACCCTTGTGACGAGCAGGGCACGGCCCCTGTGACGAGCAGGGCACGGCCCCTGTGACGAGCAGGGCACGACCCCTGTGACGAGCAGGGCACGACCCCTGTGACGAGCAGGGCACGGCCCCTGTGACGAGCAGGCACGATCACGTTGGTGTTATGCAGGAAGGTATCGTGTGTCGCCGTCCGTGGTCACGTTTGTTCGCCTCCGCACGTCTTCGTTCCTCGTGGACCAAGGTCCGTCGCTACGGCTGGTCCCCTCCTTGTGTCATGATGATCCCCTCTGTCTCTGCGTCCGACTGTGGGGACAATAAGGATCGTGACGTAAATGTTTAGCCACTCCCCCTGCTCCTCTCGCGAGGTCCACGTGACACGTAGATCGTAACAAACAATCCTTGACACACCTGCCCGTACCTTTCATTGAAGTTTCGATTGGTGAAGTCGATGAACTGGTTCGTTTGGATACCGCTCATCCGAGGTGCAGAATCATTGTTGTGTTGAGCTCACCTTTGCACACGGATTGGCTCTCGTGGACCATGGTGTGTCCGTGCCAAGCTCCAGGTGAATCGCGAACGTTCCTGCCAACCAATGTCACCACCAAACCATTGTGATCGTCACACAATTTGTGACCTCATCGTCTCCATCTTTTGAAATTTGTAGGGTGACGTCATTACGTTTATGTTACCATGAGATCACTTTCACCGCCAGGCGAGTAATGCTTTCAGGGACAAGGTTCACTTTTGGGGCATATCAGTCAGGTGCACGATGTTTTTTCGTTCAAAATTTTTGGTAGATTAGCAAAACTATACATTTCTGGAATACTCAGAGCATGAGGAATCCAAAACTTAATGTTTACATTTGCGTAGACACCTTTGCGAAAATGACACTCAGGACAGTGATGAAGATCTGTAAGAGCATATTCCTGAACGGTGTAGACCTCGTAGATCCTGTGTATAGGACTTATAGTTCAATCTGATACTACCTATAACTTCCTATAACAACCTATAACTTCAAAGGACTTGCAATATCATGTATTGTGTAATACAGTTATATCACAAATATAAAGACAATGGTTTTCAATTACCTTTGTTTGTTGCTTTTCTATAATCCTGAGCACTATTTTGAGGCCTCTATTGGATTCCTTGACCCAGAAAACATAGGATTAGCATATTTAATTAAGTCTCTAGGTTGACTAGAAGCCGAGATCGCGCAAAATATGTATTTTATGGCGGCCATTTTCAAAATCCAAAATGGCGGCCATGCAGGTGTCTGTGCAAACGCCAACATTGATTTTCGGATTCTCCATGCTCTGAAGATTCCAAAAATGTACAGGTTTGCTAATCCCAAAATTTTTAACGAAATTATATTTGTTAACATAGTGAACCTGACTATTAGCAAGGTTGATTTTTCAGGTGTCATGCAAGCAATCTGATACACCTGCAATTTCAATAAACTGGGATTACAACTAAATAACGAGGATTTCAACTAAATAACCAGGGTTTCATTAAACTGGGATTTCAACTAAATAACCAGGGTTTCATTAAACTGGGATTTCAACTAAATAACCAGGGTTTCATTAAACTGGGATTTCAACTAAATAACCAGGGTTTCATTAAACTGGGATTTCAACTAAATAACCAGGGTTTCATTAAACTGGGATTTCAACTAAATAACCAGGGTTTCATTAAACTGGGATTTCAACTAAATAACCAGGGTTTCATTAAACTGGGATTTCAACTAAATAACCAGGGTTTCATTAAACTGGGATTTCAACTAAATAACCAGGGTTTCATTAAACTGGGATTTCAACTAAATAACCAGGGTTTCATTAAACTGGGATTTCAACTAAATAACCAGGGATTAGGATTTTAATAAACTGGGATTATAACTAAATAACTAGGATTTCAATAAAATGGGATTACAACTAAATAACCAGGGTTTCATTAAACTGGGATTTCAACTAAATAACCAGGGTTTCATTAAACTGGGATTTTAACTAAATAACCAGGGTTTCATTAAACTGGGATTTCAACTAAATAACCAGGGTTTCATTAAACTGGGATTTCAACTAAATAACCAGGGTTTCATTAAACTGGGATTTCAACTAAATAACCAGGGTTTCATTAAACTGGGATTTCAACTAAATAACCAGGGTTTCATTAAACTGGGATTTCAACTAAATAACCAGGGTTTCATTAAACTGGGATTTCAACTAAATAACCAGGGATTAGGATTTTAATAAACTGGGATTATAACTAAATAACTAGGATTTCAATAAAATGGGATTACAACTAAATAACCAGGGTTTCATTAAACTGGGATTTCAACTAAATCACCAGGGTTTCATTAAACTGGGATTTCAACTAAATAACCAGGGTTTCATTAAACTGGGATTTCAACTAAATAACCAGGGTTTCATTAAACTGGGATTTCAACTAAATAACCAGGGTTTCATTAAACTGGGATTTCAACTAAATAACCAGGGTTTCATTAAACTGGGATTTCAACTAAATAACCAGGGTTTCATTAAACTGGGATTTCAACTAAATAACCAGGGTTTCATTAAACTGGGATTTCAACTAAATAACCAGGGTTTCATTAAACTGTGATTTCAACTAAATAACCAGGGTTTCATTAAACTGGGATTTCAACTAAATAACCAGGGTTTCATTAAACTGGGATTTCAACTAAATAACCAGGCTTTCATTAAACTGGGATTTCAACTAAATAACCAGGGTTTCATTAAACTGGGATTTCAACTAAATAACCAGGGTTTCATTAAACTGGGATTTCAACTAAATAACCAGGGTTTCATTAAACTGGGATTTCAACTAAATAACCAGGGTTTCATTAAACTGGGATTTCAACTAAATAACCAGGGTTTCATTAAACTGGGATTTCAACTAAATAACCAGGGTTTCATTAAACTGGGATTTCAACTAAATAACCAGGGTTTCATTAAACTGGGATTTCAACTAAATAACCAGGCTTTCATTAAACTGGGATTTCAACTAAATAACCAGGGTTTCATTAAACTGGGATTTCAACTAAATCACCAGGGTTTCATTAAACTGGGATTTCAACTAAATAACCAGGATTTCATTAAACTGGGATTTCAACTAAATAACCAGGATTTCATTAAACTGGGATTTCAACTAAATAACCAGGGTTTCATTAAACTGGGATTTCAACTAAATAACCAGGGTTTCATTAAACTGGGATTTCAACTAAATAACCAGGATTTCATTAAACTGGGATTACAACTAAATAACCAGGGTTTCATTAAACTGGGATTTCAACTAAATAACCAGGGTTTCATTAAACTGGGATTTCAACTAAATAACCAGGGTTTCATTAAAATGGGATTACAACTAAATAACCAGGGTTTCATTAAACTGGGATTTCAACTAAATAACCAGGGTTTCATTAAACTGGGATTTCAACTAAATAACCAGGGTTTCATTAAACTGGGATTTCAACTAAATAACCAGGGTTTCATTAAACTGGGATTTCAACTAAATAACCAGGGTTTCATTAAACTGGGATTTCAACTAAATAACCAGGGTTTCATTAAACTGGGATTTCAACTAAATAACCAGGGTTTCATTAAACTGGGATTTCAACTAAATAACCAGGGTTTCATTAAACTGGGATTTCAACTAAATAACCAGGGTTTCATTAAACTGGGATTTCAACTAAATAACCAGGGATTAGGATTTTAATAAACTGGGATTATAACTAAATAACTAGGATTTCAATAAAATGGGATTACAACTAAATAACCAGGGTTTCATTAAACTGGGATTTCAACGAAATAACCAGGGTTTCATTAAACTGGGATTTCAACTAAATAACCAGGGTTTCATTAAACTGGGATTTCAACTAAATAACCAGGGTTTCATTAAACTGGGATTTCAACTAAATAACCAGGGTTTCATTAAACTGGGATTTCAACTAAATAACCAGGGTTTCATTAAACTGGGATTTCAACTAAATAACCAGGGTTTCATTAAACTGTGATTTCAACTAAATAACCAGGGTTTCATTAAACTGGGATTTCAACTAAATAACCAGGGTTTCATTAAACTGGGATTTCAACTAAATAACCAGGCTTTCATTAAACTGGGATTTCAACTAAATAACCAGGGTTTCATTAAACTGGGATTTCAACTAAATAACCAGGGTTTCATTAAACTGGGATTTCAACTAAATAACCAGGGTTTCATTAAACTGGGATTTCAACTAAATAACCAGGGTTTCATTAAACTGGGATTTCAACTAAATAACCAGGGTTTCATTAAACTGGGATTTCAACTAAATAACCAGGATTTCATTAAACTGGGATTTCAACTAAATAACCAGGGTTTCATTAAACTGGGATTTCAACTAAATAACCAGGCTTTCATTAAACTGGGATTTCAACTAAATAACCAGGGTTTCATTAAACTGGGATTTCAACTAAATCACCAGGGTTTCATTAAACTGGGATTTCAACTAAATAACCAGGATTTCATTAAACTGGGATTTCAACTAAATAACCAGGATTTCATTAAACTGGGATTTCAACTAAATAACCAGGGTTTCATTAAACTGGGATTTCAACTAAATAACCAGGGTTTCATTAAACTGGGATTTCAACTAAATAACCAGGATTTCATTAAACTGGGATTACAACTAAATAACCAGGGTTTCATTAAACTGGGATTTCAACTAAATAACCAGGGTTTCATTAAACTGGGATTTCAACTAAATAACCAGGGTTTCATTAAAATGGGATTACAACTAAATAACCAGGGTTTCATTAAACTGGGATTTCAACTAAATAACCAGGGTTTCATTAAACTGGGATTTCAACTAAATAACCAGGCTTTCATTAAACTGGGATTTCAACTAAATAACCAGGGTTTCATTAAACTGGGATTTCAACTAAATCACCAGGGTTTCATTAAACTGGGATTTCAACTAAATAACCAGGGTTTCATTAAACTGGGATTTCAACTAAATAACCAGGATTTCATTAAACTGGGATTTCAACTAGATAACCAGGGTTTCATTAAACTGGGATTTCAACTAAATAACCAGGGTTTCATTAAACTGGGATTACAACTAAATAACCAGGGTTTCATTAAACTGGGATTTCAACTAAATAACCAGGGTTTCATTAAACTGGGATTTCAACTAAATAACTAGGATTTCATTAAACTGGGATTTCAACTAAATAACCAGGCTTTCATTAAACTGGGATTTCAACTAAATAACCAGGGTTTCATTAAACTGGGATTTCAACTAAATAACCAGGGTTTCATTAAAATGGGATTACAACTAAATAACCAGGGTTTCATTAAACTGGGATTTCAACTAAATAACCAGGGTTTCATTAAACTGGGATTTCAACTAAATAACTAGGATTTCATTAAACTGGGATTATAAATAAATAACTGGGATTTCAATAAAATGGGATTACAACTAAATAACCAGGGTTTCATTAAACTGGGATTTCAACTAAATAACAAGGATTTCATTAAACTGGGATTTCAACTAAATAACCAGGCTTTCATTAAACTGGGATTTCAACTAAATAACCAGGGTTTGATTAAACTGGGATTTCAACGAAATAACCAGGGTTTCATTAAACTGGGATTTCAACTAAATAACCAGGGTTTCATTAAACTGGGATTTCAACTAAATATGGTGCCGGGGGGGGGGGGGGTGGGGGGGGGATAAGTTTTAGGGGGTAGGATAATGGTGTGGGGGGGGGGGGGAATACGTTTTAGGGGGTAGGATAATGGTGTGGGGGGGAGGGGGTGTAAGGTTTAGAGGGTAGGATAATGGTGCGGGGGGGATAAGGTTTAGGTGGTAGGAAAATGGTGCGGGGGGGATAAGGTTTAGGTGGTAGGAAAATGGTGCGGGGGGGGGGGGATAAGTTTTAGGGGGTAGGATAATGGTGTGGGGGGGAGAGGGGTAAGGTTTAGAGGGTAGGATAATGGTGCGGGGGTGATAAGGTTTCGGGTGTAGGAAAATGGTGCGGGGGGGGATAAGGTTTAGGTGGTAGGAAAATGGTGCGGGGGGGGGATAAGGTTTAGGGGGTAGGATAATGGTGCGGGGGGGATAAGGTTTAGGTGGTAGGAAAATGGTGTGGGGGGTGATAAGGTTTCGGGTGTAGGATAATGGTGCGGGGGAGGGGGGGGGATAAGGTTTAGGGGGTAGGATAATGGTGCGGGGGGGATAAGGTTTAGGGGGTAGGATAATGGTCCCGGGGGGGGGGGGGTAAGGTTTTGGGGGTGGGATAATGGTGCATGGTGGGGATAAGGTTTAGGGGGTAGGATAATGGTGCGGGGGGGGGGATAAGGTTTAGGGGGTAGGATAATGGTGCGGGGGGGATAAGGTTTAGGGGTAGGATAATGGTCCCGGGGGGGGATAAGGTTTTGGGGGTAGGATAATGGTGCGCGGGGGGGATAAGGTTTAGGGGGTATGATAATGGTGCGGGGGTGATAAGGTTTCGGGAGTAGGATAATGGTGCGGGGGTGGGATAAGGTTTCGGGAGTAGGATAATGGTGCGGGGGTGGGATAAGGTTTCGGGTGTAGGATAATGGTGCGGGGGTGGGATAAGGTTTAGGGGGTAGGATAATGGTGCGGGGGGGGGGGGAATAAGGTTTAGGGGGAGGATAATGGTGCAGGGGGGGGGAGGATAAGGTTTAGTGTGTCGGGTAATGGTGCGGGGAGGGGGTAAGGTTGGGGGGGGGGTAGGATAATTGTGCGGGGGGTGGGGGGGAGGATAAGGTTTAGTGTGTCGGGTAATGGTGCGGGGGGAGGGATAAGGTTTAGGGGGTAGGATAATGGTGCGGGGAGGGGGTAAGGTTGGGGGGGGGGTAGGATAATGGTGCGGGGAGGGTGTAAGGTTGGGGGGGGGGGTAGGATAATGGTGCGGGGAGGGGGGCGTTTCAGGTTTAGGGGGTAGGATAATGGTGCGGGGAGGGGGTAAGGTTTAGGGGGTAGGATAATGGTGCGGGGGGGGGGGCGTATAAGGTTTAGGGGGTAGGTTGATGGTGCGGGACGGTGAGGAGGATATTCAAAATGACATTCTTTTTTCTGCTTAGGTGATTTGCTGACGAATTCTTAAACTAGAGCTACAGGTTAGAAGGTTAATCCATTCGTCACCAAGTTAATGACGAACCACCGGGCTCGCCCAGCAGGCAGCAAGGTAGCCTACCTGGTTAACCGAGAGCTGACTCGATCATTCGGCAGCAAGGTAACCTTCTGTGTTAACCCAGAGCTGACTCGACCAATTGGGCAGCAAGGTAACCTGTGTTAACCCAGAGCTGACTCGACCAATTGGGCAGAAAGGTAACCTAGCAGTTCGCATCTCACCCCAAAGATCGAAACTACGCCAGGTGTGGGTGGTATAAACAAATCAAATGGTTTCCCTCTCTTTTCATGTCCCAACTTGCTGTCCCCTCCATTCGGCCACGACTCCTGAATCACGCCTTACCTGGGCGACATGGTAACGAGACACGTGACACGTGACTATTCATTTTAAAAAGATTCATAAACGGTTTTATCCCCATTCTCCTGCATTCAAATCCTTTATGTGTAATCATTGATTTAATTACCTGTCAATTGTGTGTGTGTGTGTGTGTGTGTGTGTGTGTGTGTGTGTGTGTGTGTGTGTGTGTGTGTGTGTGTGTGTGTGTGAGAGTATGTGTGTTTGTGTGTGTGCGTGTGTGTTTGTGTGTGTGTGTGTATGCGTGCGTGCGTGTGTGTATGTGTGTGTATATGTGTTTGTGTGTATGCGTGCGTGTGTGTGTGTGTGTGTGTGTGTGTATATGTGTTTGTGTGTATGTGTGTGTGTGTGTGTGTGTGTGTGTGTGTGTGTGTGTGTGTGTGTGTGTGTGTGAGAGTATGTGTGTTTGTGTGTGTGCGTGTGTGTTTGTGTGTGTGTGTGTGTGTGTGTGTGTGTGTGTGTGTGTGTATATATGTGTTTGTGTGTATGCGTGCGTGTGTGTGTGTGTGTGTGTGTGTGTGTGTGTGTATATGTGTGTGTGTGTGTATTTGTGTGTGTTTGTGTGTTTGTGTGTGTATATGTGTGTTTGTGTGTGTGTGTGTGTGTGTGTGTGTGTGTGTGTGTGTGTGTGTGTGTGTGTGTGTGTGTGTGTGTGTGCGTGTGTGCCTGTATGCTAAAGATCTCCTTTACCCTTCTGTTGGGGGGAGTGCGGTTGGGGGAGAAGGAATTGTCAATGCTAAAGATGGCATTACCTTCATGGGAGTGGAGAACACATGGATCCTGTAATCCTCCTCTCATTCTCTCCTTAACCCAGCCATAGATACAACAATGGAGTTCTGAATTATTTATAAACTAACAAAGGTACCGGAGTTGCCAGGTAACACAAAGTCGCTTCCTGACGGGAATATGAAGGGAGGGGAGAGGATGCAGCGGTGAAGAGAGAGGGGCAGGCTGTAATTGGAGGAGTGGGAGAGTTGAGTGAGAGAGTGAGAAGTGGGAGAGTGAGGGGTGGGAGAGTGAGTAGTGGGAGAGTGAGGGGTGGGAGAGTGAGTAGTGGGAGAGTTGAGTGAGAGAGTGAGAAGCGAGAGAGTGAGGAGTGAGAGAGAGAGTAAACATTTTTTGTCTCGCCCCAATGACGTTTGGAGACTTTTCTAATGGCTGTCCGTGTCTATCTGTGTATCTCTTTGTCCACATCGATATATTTTTTACTTTAAAATGTTTTTCTCTGCAACTGCTTTTCCGATCAATGCGCAACTTTAAGCACAGGAGGGATTCCCCATGGCGAATATTTTATTGATAACTCTGACGTCATGTGTGGCAGCGTCACATATGGCAGCCATTAGATTCAAGGAAATGTCATCAACTTAGCAGATGTCATCAACTCCCCATGTGTCATCAACTACATGGGGCATATAGGGTGAGAGCGATGACATCATCGGTGAAGTGGTATTACAGCCATAATTGGATGAATCCAAATCCTCATCCGAAAAATCTGAAACTTCATATATTTGAATTACGATCTGATGTAAGTGAAGAATTAAGTTTATGACGTCATTGGTCACGTGGTCAATATTGGGGGGGGAAAAAAACCTGCCTTTCGAGGTCATTTTTTCCCGCAGAGCAGGGGTTGGCCTTTTTTGGGCACCGAGGTCCCCTTTTTGAAGCAATGTTTTATGGCCGGATGCTCTTCCTGCCACCAACCCTGTTAGTCGCCTCTTGCAACACACAGGGAATTAGCAGTGAACTGGTACTCAATTTGCCGACCTCGGAAGGATGACAGGCTGAGTCAACCCCCCTGGTGTTAATTCAGCGATCGACCGGGATTCAAACCCAGGATCCGAGGATCCCAAGCCGGCACCCAAACCGCTAAGCCAACGAACCCAGGATCCTAGGATCCCAAGCCGACACCCTAACTGCTAAGCCAACGAACCCAGGATCCTAGGATCCCAAGCCGGCACCCTAACCACGAAGCCAACGAACCCAGGATCCTAGGATCCCAAGCCGGCACCCTAACCACGAAGCCAACGAACCCAGGATCCTAGGATCCCAAACCGGCACCCTAACCGCTAAGCCAACGAACCCATGATCCTAGGTTCCAAGCTGGCACCCTAACCGCTAAGCCAACGAACCCAGGATCCTAGGTTCCCAAGCCTGCACCCTAACCGCTAAGCCAACGAACCCAGGATCCTAGGATCCCAAGCCGGCATCCTAACCGCTAAGCCAACGAACCCAGGATCGTAGGATCTCAAGCCGGCACCCTAATTGCTAAGCCAACGAACCCAGGATCCTCGGATCCCAGGCCGGCACCCTAACAGCTAAGTCAACGAACCGAGGCTCCTAGGATCTCAAGCCGGCACCCTAACCGCTAAGCCAACGAACCCAGGATCCTAGGATCCCATGCCGGCACCCTAATCGCTAAGCCAACGAACCCAGGATCCTAGGATCCCAAGCCGGCACCCTAACCACTAAGTCAACGAACCGAGGATCCTAGGATCCCAAACCGGCACCCTAACCGCTAAGCCAACCAACCCAGGATCCTAGGATCCCAAGCCGACACCCTAACCGCTAAGCCAACGAACCCAGGGTCCTAGGATCCCAAGCCGACACCCTTACGGCTAAGCCAACGAACCCAGGATCCTAGGATCCCAAGCCGGCACCCTAACCGCTAGGTCAACGAACCCAGGATCGTAGGATCCCAAGCCGGCACCCTAACCGCTAAGCCAACGAACCCAGGATCCTAGGATCCCAAGCTGGCACCCTAACCGCTAAGCCAACGAACCCAGGATCCTAGGATCCCAAGCCGGCACCCTAACCGCTAAGCCAACAAACCCAGGATCCTTGGATCCCAAGCCAGCACCCTAATCGCTAAGCCAACGAACCCAGGATCCTAGGATCCCAAGCCGGCACCCTAACTACTAAGCCAACGAACCCAGGATCCTAGGATCCCAAGCCGGCACCCAAAACGCTAAGCCAACGAACCCAGGATCCTAGGATCTCAAGCCGGCACCCTAACCGCTAAGCCAACGAACCCAGGATCCTAGGATCCCAAGCCGGCACCCAAACCGCTAAGCCAACGAATCCAGGATCCTCGGATCCCAAGCCGGCACCCAAAGCGCTAAGCCAACGAACCCAGGATCCTAGGATCCCAAGCCGGCACCCTAACCGCTAAGCCAACGAACCCAGGATCCTAGGATCCCAAGCCGGCACCCAAACCGCTCAGCCAATGAACCCAGGATCCTAGGATCCCAAGCCGGCACCCTAATCTCTAAGCCAAATAACCCAGGATCCTAAGATCCCAAGCCGGCACCCTAATCGCTAAGCCAACACCAGGCTTGGTTAATATTGGATTGAAAATAAAAACCTTCTTCTCCAGAACCACTTAAGAGATTGATGGAAAACTTCATGCATATGACGTAGCATACCAACCATGGGGAATATACTTTATTCATCTTCATTGACGCAATTTAGCCTAAATGTGCACAAAGTAGTCGTTAAATATTCCAATAATGAATCAATGAATCAATAACGAAACGGCTAGTTGCAATGTACTTCCATGTGACATAATACTAATAGGGTGCAAGTATATCGGCCATAATAGTAGTGTCCCATAATAGTAGTGTGTCATAACAGGAGTGTCCCATAATAGTAGTGTGCCATAATAGTAGTGTCCCATAATAGTAGTGTCCCATAATAGCAGTGTCCCATAATAGTAGTGTCCCATAATAGCAGTGTCCCATAATAGTAGTGTCCCATAATAGCAGTGTCCCATAATAGTAGTGTTCCATAATAGTAGTGTCCCATAATAGCAGTGTCCCATAATAGTAGTGTTCCATAATAGTAGTGTCCCATAATAGTAGTGTCCCATAATAGCAGTGTCCCATAATAGTAGTGTCCCATAATAGCAGTGTCCCATAATAGTAGTGTCCAATAATAGCAGTGTCCCATAATAGTAGTGTCCCATAATAGCAGTGTCCCATAATAGTAGTGTTCCATAATAGTAGTGTCCCATAATAGTAGTGTCCCATAATAGCAGTGTCCCATAATAGTAGTGTCCCATAATAGCAGTGTCCCATAATAGTAGTGTCCTATAATAGCAGTGTCCCATAATAGTAGTGTCCCATAATAGTAGTGTCCCATAATAGTAGTGTCCCATAATACTAGTGTCCCATAATAGTAGTGTCCCATAATAGTAGTGTCCCATAATAGTAGTGTCCCATAATAGTAGTGTCCCATAATAGTATTGTGCAATAATAGTAGTGTCCCATAATAGTAGTGTCCCATAATAGCAGTGTCCCATAATAGTAGTGTCCCATAATAGTAGTGTCCCATAATACTAGTGTCCCATAATAGTAGTGTCCCATAATAGTATTGTCCCATAATAGTAGTGTCCCATAATAGTATTGTCCCATAATAGTAGTGTGCAATAATAGTAGTGTCCCATAGTAGTAGTGTTCCATAATAGTAGTTGTAGTGAAATTATACCAAGGTGAACCCAGGGGTGCTCGCTACGGAAGGGGCCGTCTATAAGACCCGGGACAACCGGGGCGTGCGGACACTTCAGCGGAACTCACTGCGACATTATCCAGTAGTTTGAATGGTATGTACGCCCCCAAATGCTGCGCTGACAATGCGCTGCGCTAACCATTGTTATATTGAAACTACCATTGCTGCTCATGAATGCTCTGATTTAATGCCTGTTGCATGCATGTATATTTACAGGATGTACTCCAGATCTAAATGATATTAAAACCTACCCAGAGGTCAAGTCGTGTCTGAGCTTGATTTTCACGACATTTAATATCATTTAGATCGCCGGAATGGCTGACCACAAGATGATCGTGGTACCGATTCCCGGAGCCGACCCTCAAGCTGAGGGATCTGCATCGGAGTTTGCTCGTTGGCTCAAACGCTGCAGAATCACTTTGCGGCTCACGAGACAGAGCCCACCGCTGCGATAAAGCTGTCCGGGGTCCATCACACTGTTGTCAAGAACATTTCTCGATTTGGGACGTACGCTACGGCCCTAGCCGAGCTGAAGTGCCTCTACGTAAAGACACGGAGCGCTGTGCACGGCCGGCATCAACTCTCTCAGCGGAGACAGCAACCGTCTGAATCGATCGATCGCTTCGCGCAGGAGCTGCGCTGCTTATTGGCAGACTGCGTGCAGGACGTCCGGACCCATGAGCAAGTGCAGGACGATTTGCTCCGAGATTCATTCATCTCCGGAATAAGTTCTGGAGTCTTGCGGCTCCGTCTCTTGGAGGTCGCGGAGCTGACATTTACAGAAGCACTACGGCTGGCACGCGTATACACAGATGCCTGAGAAAAATTGACCGCATATGATCACCCACGAGTCGTGGCAGGGACCTCGCAACACGCGCGACCTGAGAGGGCTACCGCCGAGGATACGGAGGAGGACCCGACCACCACGACGGCCGAGTCTCTGGGAGCTCCGGAAGCGGACTCCGCTTCCGGCCTCACTGCTGCCGCCGCTGCCCGGCCACGGCCTGCCCGGTATGCAAAACGTTATTTTTGTGGAAATCGGCAGCATCCTCGCTCTGAATGCCCGGCCCGAGAGGCGACGTGTCACCTGTGCTCCACTAAGGGCCATTTTGCAAAGGTCTGCAGAAAGGCCGCTCGGGGCACGCATTCCGCTGATCGTGATTCCGTGACGAGCGGAGATCAGCGGAACATAGAGCTACTCGGCGGAACCATCTCCTCCGCGCGAATCACGCACTGCTCGTCGGAATCACGCCGTCACGACCGGCTCACTCCGACCACTCGCTACTCGGTGGCCCATCTCCTCCGCGCGAATCGCGCACTGCTCGTCGGAATCACGCCGTGTCTCTCACGACCGGCTCACTCCGACCACTCGCTACTCTGTGGCCCATCTCCTCCGCGCGAATCGTGCACTGCTCGTTGGAAGCACGCCGTGCCTCTCACGACCGGCGTACTCCGACCACTCGTTACTCGGTGGAACCACCTCCTCCACGCGAATCGTCATGCACTGCACCCATCGCGTGCTAATACTCTGGGAGGCCCGCGATCCCATTCTGATTCCGATCACCTCCTCGCCGCGAAGCCGCACGTTGCTCCCTTTTGCGGGCCCTACTCGGCGAGGCCCACGATATTGGCGAGGCCCACGATTCCGAACGTTGCTCGGAATCACCTCCTATGCGAAGCCACACGTGGCACCCATCGCGGGCCCTCTCTGCGACGCCGGCGATTCCTATCGCTGCTCGTCGGAACCCCTCTTACGCGCGAATCACGCGCCGCACCGTCGCTGGATGGAATCCCTACAATGCACGACGCGCCAGTTGCGCGCGCCGCATCTTCGCTGGATGGACCCCTTTGCATGCGGTTCCTCTCGCAGGCCCTACTCTGTGAGGCCGGCGATTCTGATCGCGGCCGTCACAATCCCACCTACATGTGGCTACTCCCCGAGGCCGGCGAACTCCGCTGCCCGGAATCGCCTCAATGGAGGCTCGCTTGGCACCATGCGACGACTCGTCGCAGCACGGATGAGTTTCTAAGGACGTCGAGCGGGACCTTCATAGCCTTTCACGGCACTCGGGCTTATGCTTATGGTGGTTGATCGTATACCATGTGTATCCTATAAGATGATCGTTCTTCTTCGTCCTTTGTTTTACCGGATTTGTTGTTCCCGATCTTCAAACGGCGTATACGTGAAACACCTGCGACCATTGTACACCGACTGCTTTCATTCCTTTTTCACACCCCGCGTTTCACCCAATTAATTTAATTTGATAACTGTTGGATTGAATTAATGTGGTGTTGGTGTAGAGCAGGCTTGACGGACCAAATGGCCTCCTCTTCATCCTTCATGCTCTGACCCGAAAACGAGACGCTACTTCAGGTCGTGCAGTCTATTGCTGCCAAGCATGCTCGCCACCTCGACTCGGCGGGCTCACCCGCACTGGATCAACAGGCCGAGCTCAACTTTCGGTTTCCCTCGTACGCGGTGCGCCCTAGATATTACTTTCGCCCGTCGGCCGGGTTTGTATTCCGTATACCGATCTCGAGCTCGCTCGAATGCTGCTGCCCCATGGACGCGAGACTTTAGATTTCGGAGTGCTACTTTACTCCGTCTGGGGATGCCGCTCAGCTAGAACTCGCCGTCAAACCCGCCCGCACGCACGCGCCCGAACTAATTGATGACGTCATCGACTATATCACGCGTTTGCTTTACAGCGTCATTAACGTAATTGCGTGCTTCCCGCGATCTCATCGGGGATTCGTTTACATTTCCCTGTACCTTGGTAGACTACGTACCAAATGTCCTTTACGTAAACGCCGTAAACAACGTAACGCAGCGCTACCTCAGGGTCGCGCGCCAGCGCCGTTTAGGGAGTACACGGTGACCTCGTGAAATGGTGACATTGAGCGTCGCGCCCGACTCCCTTGTCACCTGCGCATGTAATGGGGCACCGTACTGCCTGCTCGCCCTTGACCTTGGGCTCGTTGTTTACTCTGGGCTCGTTGTTTATCGGACAGAGCTCTTGGCTCGTACATTTCGAGCCTGCGAGACGCCTCGTCTGATTCCATTTTCCCTCTGCCCGGACTGCCTGTGACTCAGCCTGACCCAGACTGTGAAGGTCGTCTGTCTTCGGTATGCAGCGCACTGCTGCACCCGACACAGAATGGCTACAGATGTTTCGTCTACCTCGATAATCTTACGGTTTGTGGATATGTCCAAGGGATATGACCATGATGCTAATTTGCAGCGCTTCCTTGAGGTCGCGCTGGTATTACTTAACTATGCACGAGGATACGTGCAAATACTCCCTACGCACGTGCAACTCCCTACGCACGATGGATATATTTCTGGGGTACACCGTGACCCATGACTCTGTCGCTCCGGGTAAGGAGCGTCTGCGACCTTTGCTCGACATGGCCCCTCCCTGTGATCGGGCCACCTCGCCCCTTGTGGGGGCCCGGGAGGTTATTGTTGCTCACCCGGGTGCCGTCTGGTATAACGCCTCCCACCTCGCCCCTTGTGGGGGCCCAGGATGGACACTTTGAGTCCATGGATGGTCGATCCGAGCCATTCCATGATGGTGTTGAATGGATGGATTGGTCGGACAGCCGTGGATGGACAGTCCATCCGGGGCGATGGCTGTCTTTGGGTCTCTGTGCCATTGTGTCCGTGGATGGTCGATCCATCCGCGGTCCGGCTGGATCCGTGCCATGCAATGATGGCGTTGTATGGATGGATCGGTCGGACATCCGGGGATGGCCAATCCATCCGGGTCATCTAGCATGACAATCATCTCGACATCTAGACAATCCATCCGGGACAGCGCTGGGACAAACATGGTTTGTCCAGCCGGGACTCTCTCTCGGTCTGCCGATCTTCTCCGATCCTCCGCGCGCGCTGTACAGCTGGACAGGATGCCATATGCATCCCGGGGGTTCTGCGCGCTTCGCTGGAGAGGCGCGTTTCGGTCGTTTTGTGCGTCGTCGTAATCAGCCATGCCGGTCGTCCAGGCAGCCTTCAGAGGCCGCTCGTGTCTTGTGCGATCGCTGCCAACGGTAGATTCGCGTGCCGAAACAAGTGTTTGTAATGCGTATGTACCCTTGAGAGCCAAGGCAGGTACAGACTTACTGTAGTGCTTACTGTAATGGACTTACTGTAGTGGCCTCCTGTCATGTACTCTTACTTACTGTTACGGCTTACTGTAAAGAGGCTTACTGCTTTACACATCTTCCACATCGACACATCTTCCTGAAATGTTGCCTTGCGACGAATAGACATGGCTTACTGGTTTACACATCTGCCACATCGACACATCTGCCTGTAATGTGTTGCCTTGCGACGAATGGACAGTCGCTCTTCGTCAAGGCACACCTTATGTAATGAGTTGCATAACGCAAAGGTACACCTTATCCATCTAGCTGCTGTGCCGACTACCCCACAGTAAGACTACTGCTACCCACGGGCTCATCGACTTCTCCCTGGGATGAACACTGCTTGCTCGGTTCGATATCTTCTTGATTGGGATTTCCTCCTCAATACTTCTATATCTGGGGATTGATGCTAACCAGGCTAACAGGTTGAAATGCAGTAACCCTGCCATCGACGTGGATTGACGTGACCCATTCGTTTATTGCTGATGCTTGCTTGCAACCTGCCGAGCGGCAGTATAGTTCTAACGGCGGGGAGAATGTAGTGAAATTATACCAAGGTGAACCCAGGGGTGCTCGCTACGGAAGGGGCCGTCTATAAGACCCGGGACAACCGGGGCGTGCGGACACTTCAGCGGAACTCACTGCGACATTATCCAGTAGTTTGAATGGTATGTACGCCCCCAAATGCTGCGCTGACAATGCGCTGCGCTAACCATTGTTATATTGAAACTACCATTGCTGCTCATGAATGCTCTGATTTAATGCCTGTTGCATGCATGTATATTTACAGGATGTACTCCAGATCTAAATGATATTAAAACCTACCCAGAGGTCAAGTCGTGTCTGAGCTTGATTTTCACGACAGTAGTGTCCCATAATAGCAGTGTCACATAATAGTAGTGTCCCATAATAGCAGTGTCCCATAATAGTAGTGTCCCATAATAGTAGTGTCCCATAATACTAGTGTCCCATAATAGTAGTGTCCCATAATAGTATTGTCCCATAATAGTAGTATCCCATAATAGTATTGTCCCATAATAGTAGTGTGCAATAATAGTAGTGTCCCATAATAGTAGTGTTCCATAATAGTAGTGTTCCATAATAGTAGTGTCCCATAATAGTAGTGTCCCATAATAGCAGTGTCCCATAATAGTAGTGTCCAATAATAGCAGTGTCCCATAATAGTAGTGTCCCATAATAGTAGTGTCCCATAATAGTAGTGTCCCATAATAGTAGTGTCCCATAATAGTCGTGTCCCATAATAGCAGTGTCCCATAATAGCAGTGTCCCATAATAGTAGTGTCCCATAATAGTAGTGTCCCATAATAGTAGTGTCCCATAATAGTAGTGTCCCATAATAGTAGTGTCCCATAATAGTAGTGTCCCATAATAGTAGTGTCCCATAATAGTATTGTCCCATAATAGTAGTGTCCCATAATAGTATTGTCCCATAATGGTAGTGTCCCATAATAGTAGTGTGCAATAATAATAATAATAATAATAATTCATTGATTTTGTATAGCGCTTTTCCAGAAGCCCAAAGGCGCTTTGACAGAGTGGCAAACATAATGCATAACAATACATGAAAACAACAATTGCAAAAAGACAAGAATCAATCGGGAAATATTTAAAGCAAAAGGAGGGAGAAGGAAAAGAGATAGTCAGGGGTTAAATGCTGTGGGTTGAATGTTGAATGCAGTGTTGAACAGGTGGGTCTTTAGTGATGTTTTGAATGTGGTGAGTGAGGAGGAGTCTCTGATGGTGTGAGGTAGTGAGTTCCAGAGGGTGGGAGCAGCGATGGAGAAGGCCCTGTCCCCCCAGGATCTAAATTTGGTCCGGATGGGGGGGGGGGGGGTCAGGAGGTTGGTACCAGCAGAGCGGAGGTTGCGGGTGGGAGTGTGTCTGGAGAGGAGGTCAGCCAGGTAGGATGGGGCCAGGTTATGGAGGGCTTTGTAGGTCAAGAGGAGGATTTTGTACTGGATTCTCTGGGAGATGGGGAGCCAGTGAAGCTTGTAAAGGACGGGGGTGATGTGGTCACGGGTCCGGGAATGGGTGAGTAGACGGGCAGCGGAGTTCTGAATGTATTGGAGTTTATTGGTGATTTTTGAGGGTGAACCATAGAGGAGGCTATTGCAGTAGTCCAGACGGGAGGTGATGAAGGCGTGGATGAGGGTTTCTGCAGCCGTGGAGGAGAGGGATGAGCGGAGACGGGCAATGTTTTTCAGGTGAAAGAAGGCTGACTTTGTGATCTGTTTAGTGTATTTGTCGAAGGAAAGGGTTTGGTCAAAGATGACGCCAAGATTCCGGATGTGAGGGGAGGTGGATACTGGGATACCGTCGATGTTGAGGGCAAAGTTATGGGTGGATTTTGTGAGCGTTTTTGGGCCAATGATGATTATTTCAGATTTATCACAGTTAAGCTTGAGGAAGTTGATTTGAAGCCAGGATTTTATTTCAGTGATGCAGTTTGTCAGGATAGAGTGGGTGTCGGTGGAGACGGACTTGGTGGAGATGAAAAGCTGGATGTCATCGGCGAAGCAGTGGAATTGGAGACCATGACGGCGGATTAAGTGACCGAGCGGGGACAGGTAAAGGATGAAGAGGAGGGGGCCAAGAATTGAACCTTGGGGGACACCTTGGGGGAGGGGAGCAGTGGGGGATTTGCAGTTATTGATGGAGATGAACTGGCATCTGTCAGAGAGGTATGATTTAATCCAAGAGAGGGCAGTGCCGGTAACGTTAAAGGTGGATTCAAGTCGGGTGAGGAGGATAGTGTGATCGATGGTGTCAAAGGCAGCGCTGAGGTCGAGGAGGACGAGAATGTTGAGGTTGCCAGCGTCAGAGGAGAGGAGAAGGTCGTTGGTGATTTTGAGGAGAGCAGTTTCAGTACTGTGGTTGGACCGGAATCCGGATTGGAATGTTTCATACAGGTTATTGGCAGAGAGATGATGTTTGAGTTGAGTTGTAATAGTTGATGTAATAGTTTGTAATAGTTGTAATAGTTTGATGTAATAGTTGTGTTCTGACATTGGCGTCATTAGGGGAGTGCATCCCGTGCAAATGCATGGGGCTCCCAGATGACGAGGGCCCCCCAGATAACGAGGGTCCCCCAGATAACTAAGGGCCCCCAGATAACGAGGGACCCCCAGACAACGAGGTGCCCCCCAGATAACGAGGTGCCCTCCAGATAACGAGGTGCCTCCAGATAACGAGGGCTCCCCAGATAATGAGGGCCCCCCAGATAACGAAGGCCCCCCAGATAACGAGGGCTCCCCAGATAACGAGGGCCCCCCAGATAACGAGGTGCCCCCCAGATAAGGAAGGCCCCCCAGATAACGAGGTGCCCCCCAGATAACGAGTATCCCCCAGATAACGAGGGCACTCCAGATAATGAAGGCCCCCCAGATAACGAGGGCCCCCCAGATAACGAGGGCACTCCAGATAACGAAGGCCCCCCAGATAACGAGGGCCCCCCAGATAACGAGGGCCCCCCAGATAACGAGGGCCCCCCAGATAACGAGGGACCCCAGATAACGAGGGACCCCAGAAAACGAGGGCCCCCCAATATCTCGAGGACCACACACGACCTATCTTCGTTCACGATCCTTCGAGACGGACCCCGAGGTTGAGGTCTCACTTTGCCAACAAAACATATCAAATTGGTGAGTGGTGATAAACATATCGCAAAGGGAAAGCTTCATCTCAAGGAAATAATTAGCATTGTCACATGATGAATCAATTAAAAAAACATTTTCCTCTGATGTTTAACTAGACAGGAGCACAGGTGACAGAATTACCGAAATTAACCTTTTTCGTTACACAAGCGACAGAACCAGGAAAGGGTCCTCGGTCGGTCGCTGGGGTGTGTTCCATTACCAAGCATCTTGTAGAACGAGTTCACCAAGTGGATTAAGCACTCCAAGGAAACGGTTGATAAGGAACGGCTGGCTTGCCAAGCGATAGCAAGCTGATTGGTTATGGAACACATACCTGGATCAGCTTTTTGTATGAGTTTGTCTTTATGGCGGTGTTAGGTGAGGTTAGGGGTTAACGTTATTCTAATCACATAAAATAATTTATATATACTGTATATATATATATATATATATATATATATATATATATATATATATATATATAATCAGTCATTATGCACCTTCATACCATGAGTGGTGAACCGCCATTAAGGTATGCCATCCAGCTATCGCTGTACCTTAATGGGAGCGATAAGCACCGCCTGCCACACGGTGCATTATCTCTGGTATCCACTCATTCTATGGAGTCGCCTGAATGCAGCCGGGAGTAACCAATCAGATTATAATTTAAGTTCTTCAGCCTAATGAGTGCAAGCTGTGACGTCACCATCACGTACGTGCGCTTTGCCTGCCAAGCTCCGGAAAAACCATCCGACAGTGCGTAATTTAGATCTTCGTTCAGATACTGTACTCTTCTCCAATCCTCTTCATTTTTACGTTGGGGTTGAACGAGAGGTCATCACCGAGCCCTGCCTTCTTCATCTCTCTGTCTATCACTTTTACTTGTTTACTTGTCCAATTTCCTGGAGTGAATGAGGCGCCTGTATCTGTAGTTTCATGATAAGGTGACTGTATAAGGGGCTTGTGTGCTAAGGGTAAGACTTTCTTTTGTGACACTATATTACTTGTGTATACGTGTCTGTTTGTTAACATGACGAATCGTTTCCAACCTGCCCAATTGTCTCTTTCTCTATTGGTTAGACACTCGTGTGTAAATAGTGGATGGGAGTTTTGCCTCACAGTTTCGCTCCGGTAATAGACTAGTCGACATCCCACTTACGGTTCTGCTCGGCCGTTCTTGATTCATAGGGGTGGTGCATCGAGAGCACGGTTCTCTATCTGGGGGGATTTATTTTCCAGGGAAGTAACACGGGAATTAGATCGAGCACTCTACCTAAATTAATCGTCTCAAACGGCGTCTGTGGGTGCTTAGCAACCCGTCGTGCCAGAGCATAAAAGGGTGGGAAGCGGGTCTGAGAAGCCACTGAAGACCCGGCCGGCAATATACAGGCGGAAAAAGGTTCCTGTGCATCTTAGAGACCGATCTAAAATGAGTGCAGTATTTTGATACATCACATCATGATAGTTGGTGATGTTATTTATTAATGTTTTGTGTACAGGAGACCAATGTCCAACGGTCAAAGGATTTGCGCAAGGCATGTTCATAGGGGCTCCAACATGGATGAGATCAAAAGTGGTCAAACAAAGTCAGTATTTGGTGTCACCATCATTAGCTTAAACACGTGCTTGGGCACGACACTTCATTGATGGCACATGATGATTGAACAAGTACAAAAAGTTTTAATTAAAACAAAAGCCACGTCGATGTTACACAATGCCTAGATGCAGCTGTGCCTATAACGTCGATGTTATAGGCACAGGACATTCCTATTGATTCGATTACTTGATGTTATTTTTGTGCAAAGTGAAAATATATCTCGGCAATTTCCCGTGTGTGGCGACGAATTTTTAATATATCTCGGCAATTTCCCGTGTGTGGCGACGAATTTTTAATATATCTCGGCATTTTCCCGTCTGTTATTTCGGGCGGTGTATGACTGACCATGCCGCGATTAAAAAAATATATATCTCGGCAATTTCCCGTGTGTGGCGACACGTGAACGAAGCTATGCTCCTCTCTCCACATTATTGTGACGACGTATAAATTAAATATTTCATCGTGACGATTGTCATCAAATGGACGAATTTTTAATATATCTCGGCATTTTCCCGTCTGTTATTTTGGGCGGTGTATGACTGAGCATGCCGCGATTTAAACAAAATATATATATCTCGGCATTTTCCCGTCTGTTATTTCGGGCGGTGTATGACTGACCATGCCGCGATTTAAAAAAATATATCTCAATGGACCTGAAGTTACAGGCCTTTGAGAATTCATTTCGTTCTATAAAGGGCAACTTTCATCGGATTTTCTTCCCGTTTTTTTTCAACCGAGTCTAAAACTATGTTAGCGACTGTGAAAAATGAAATGATATATCGAATTTGATTTGAAATAAAACTGTGTGAGAGAGGAAGACACCACGGGCCTACAAAACAGGCCTCAAAGCTATGCGAGTTAATAAAATGGTGGATATTTGTTTATATGAAGCCTCTCCCAGAATGGGTGTAGCTATGGTTCCCAGAATGGGTGGAGCTTTGAGGTTTTGTCTTCTCTGCAAGAACAAGAAGAAGAAGAAGAAGAACAAGAAGAACAACAACAACAGCGGAGGGCACTCTATGAGCAGCGTCTGCGACGCGGCTAAAAAGGCTTGAGATGTTATTCCAGATCCCTTCCAGGGCCTGTACCAATTGGGCCCGGCTGGTTTGGAAGCGGCACAATCGTCGATGTATTTCATCCCAAACATGTTCTATCGGAGAAATATCAGTGAAACAGCAGGCCAAGGCAGTGTTGCAATGTTATATTGTGCTAGGAATCAGTGACGACACGTGTGACACATGGGCATGCGTTGTCCTGCTGTAACGTGATGTTACGTCCATGGGCCTGCAGGAATGGGAGGACGTGGTAGCGGATAACTTCATCCAGATATCGCACACCCATCAAACTGCCATTGATCACTTTGAGCTGGGTTAGTTAATGAGCTGTGATGCCTTCCCATTACCATCACACTTCCTCCACCAATCCCTGAACGTTCCACAACGCAAGTTTCATTGGAGGGTTCTCCGACAGGTGGATGCACTCATACACTCTACAACTGCCGTCACTGCTGCCAAGATGGAAACGACTCATCTGTGCACAGGACAGCGGCCAATCTTGAATCCTGAACTGACTATGTTACAACGTTGGAATAAAATTGAATGTACTACCTGGGCATTGCATCTGCATCGCACCTTGATGTGATGGATGATAAGGTTCGTTGGTGTAAACGCTTCCTTACACAATTGGCATTGATTGGTCTCAACCATAGGATATTTCTGGCATTTCAAGATTGCAGTCTCGAACCGATTCCTAAATCCGAAGGTGCACTGCCATGGTCCCAGGGATATTTCTGGCAATCAAGACTGCAGTCTGGAACCGATTCCTAAATCCGAAGGTGCACTGCCATGGTCCCAGGGATATTTCTGGCAATCAAGATTGCAGTCTGGAACCGATTCCTAAATCCTAAGGTGCACTGCCATGGTCCCAGGGATATTTCTGGCAATCAAGACTGCAGTCTGGAACCGATTCCTAAATCCGAAGGTGCACTGCCATGGTCCCAGGGATATTTCTGGCAATCAAGACTGCAGTCTGGAACCGATTCCTAAATCCTAAGGTGCACTACTGTGGTCCCAGGGATATTTCTGGCAATCACGATTGCAGTCTGGAACCGATTCCTAAATCCTAAGGTGCACTGCCATGGTCCCAGGGATATTTCTGGCAATCAAGACTGCAGTCTGGAACCGATTCCTAAATCCTAAGGTGCACTACTGTGGTCCCAGGGATATTTCTGGCAATCAAGATTGCAGTCTGGAACCGATTCCTAAATCCGAAGGTGCACTGCCATGGTCCCAGGGATATTTCTGGCAATCAAGATTGCAGTCTGGAACCGATTCCTAAATCCTAAGGTGCACTGCCATGGTCCCAGGGATATTTCTGGCAATCACGATTGCAGTCTGGAACCGATTCCTAAATCCTAAGGTGCACTGCCATGGTCCCAGGGATATTTCTGGCAATCAAGACTGCAGTCTGGAACCGATTCCTAAATCCTAAGGTGCACTACTGTGGTCCCAGGGATATTTCTGGCAATCACGATTGCAGTCTGGAACCGATTCCTAAATCCTAAGGTGCACTGCCATGGTCCCAGGGATATTTCTGGCAATCAAGATTGCAGTCTGGAACCGATTCCTAAATCCGAAGGTGCACTGCCATGGTCCCAGGGATATTTCTGGCAATCAAGATTGCAGTCTGGAACCGATTCCTAAATCCTAAGGTGCACTGCCATGGTCCCAGGGATATTTCTGGCAATCAAGACTGCAGTCTGGAACCGATTCCTAAATCCTAAGGTGCACTACTGTGGTCCCAGGGATATTTCTGGCAATCAAGATTGCAGTCTGGAACCGATTCCTAAATCCTAAGGTGCACTGCTATGGTCCCAGGGATATTTCTGGCAATCACGATTGCAGTCTGGAACCGATTCCTAAATCCTAAGGTGCACTGCCATGGTCCCAGGGATATTTCTGGCAATCAAGACTGCAGTCTGGAACCGATTCCTAAATCCTAAGGTGCACTACTGTGGTCCCAGGGATATTTCTGGCAATCAAGATTGCAGTCTGGAACCGATTCCTAAATCCGAAGGTGCACTGCCATGGTCCCAGGGATATTTCTGGCAATCAAGATTGCAGTCTGGAACCGATTCCTAAATCCTAAGGTGCACTGCTATGGTCCCAGGGATATTTCTGGCAATCACGATTGCAGTCTGGAACCGATTCCTAAATCCTAAGGTGCACTGCCATGGTCCCAGGGATATTTCTGGCAATCAAGACTGCAGTCTGGAACCGATTCCTAAATCCTAAGGTGCACTACTGTGGTCCCAGGGATATTTCTGGCAATCAAGATTGCAGTCTGGAACCGATTCCTAAATCCGAAGGTGCACTGCCATGGTCCCAGGGATATTTCTGGCAATCAAGATTGCAGTCTGGAACCGATTCCTAAATCCTAAGGTGCACTGCCATGGTCCCAGGGATATTTCTGGCAATCAAGACTGCAGTCTGGAACCGATTCCTAAATCCTAAGGTGCACTACTGTGGTCCCAGGGATATTTCTGGCAATCAAGATTGCAGTCTGGAACCGATTCCTAAATCCTAAGGTGCACTGCTATGGTCCCAGGGATATTTCTGGCAATCAAGATTGCAGTCTGGAACCGATTCCTAAATCCGAAGGTGCACTGCCATGGTCCCAGGGATATTTCTGGCAATCAAGATTGCAGTCTGGAACCGATTCCTAAATCCTAAGGTGCACTGCCATGGTCCCAGGGATATTTCTGGCAATCAAGACTGCAGTCTGGAACCGATTCCTAAATCCTAAGGTGCACTACTGTGGTCCCAGGGATATTTCTGGCAATCAAGATTGCAGTCTGGAACCACTTCCTAAATCCTAAGGTGCACTTCGCGGCTATGGTTACCTTGCAGACAGGGTCGCCCAGAATGTGGTCGGTGTTTGGTGCTTCCGGATTGTCGATAACGTCTCCAGAGAGACCGTACTGTGTTTCGATTAACACCAAAATGCATAGCAACGGATTCGCACCATTCCTCTCTCAAACATGGTCATCGCACATGGACGCTTACAGAAAGGACGATGATGACGTTCAGAATTCAACAACTGCGTGAAACCTAAGCTGGAGAGACCAATAATCTTAATGTGTTGTAAATTGTTCAAAACCACATGTAACAATATCATATGGCTAAAAACATGTAAACATTGAATCGTCCACACGGTGCACAAAAAAGGTCGTAATGGCGACCCATCCTGGATTGTACTTCTTAGCCAATCAAACTGCCTTGGCAGCTCCTATGTGTCTCACAGCGTGGAAGGAATGGTTATCATTAGGTCATCCAACGTCGATTCTCGAAGAGACGAACTTATAACATGGGTCGTGATGTCCGGATGTCTGGCCTGGCCGTCCGTTAACTTTCTGCTAATTTTTGTTCCGCCTCCCTTATTACCTGGTTGATTATTCTGAAACTTGACACATTATCACAAGACAGTATCCTGCACAATCGCTCGGGCTTCGATTTTTCCATTTAGGATCCTGGGGGTTACCAGGGGGCAGGGTTACCCCCTCAAATTTTGGATCCCGACTCGTCCCTTATTTACAAACCAACTTCTCTAAAACCCGATAGAGTTCTTCTACTCGATGGTCCACAGGATCTCTAGGTCTTAGACAGTTAGACTTTTCCATTTCGGATTGGGGGATGTCCCTCAAAGCCCCCAAATCATCCCCCAAAATCAAAAATGATGATCCCCCAAATCAGCAGAGGTCTGACCCACAACCTCAAGAGATGACCGTCTGCCCACTCGGGTGGGTTGGGGGCAATTTTTATGATGATTACCATCTACCATTCACAGGAACTTCATCCTGCTCATATGTAACCTTCCATTTTTGAGATATTTCAACCAACACAACAATGAACATATGTCACCCACAGGGTGAACCGTATCTTGCCCCTGCATCTGTCTATTTTACCTTTTGGTCAAAATTGAATGACCTTCAAAATGACCTTGAAGGTCAAGGCCGATCGACACCAAAAACTAATCAGCTGAGCGCCATACCACACCCTATATACCCACCAAGTTTGGAGATCATAAGATCAAAGTTACTCAAAAAATAAGGGTTTCGTTGACCTCCATGATTGACCGCAAAGTGACCTTGCCATTTGACCTTGACCTTAATAATTTCGTATGGTGAATAGTATGTCTTCATGACCAACGCACATGAAATATTGAAAGATTTTGATGAGAACTGAGGAAATAATTTTTTCATGAAAATTCCGTTTTTTCGTCATGACGTCATCAAATGACGTCATAGCGTCAAACTGTTTACAGATCTGGGAAGCACTCATCAAGGGCATTCATATGAGGTATTACTCGATATGGTACCTACGATTTCAAAATTTGACCTTGGGGTCAATAATTTTCGACCTCCAGCGCTAACCATGAAGGTCAAGGCCGATCGCCACCAAAAACTAATCAGCTGAGCGCCGGACCATATACTAGATTCCCATGAAGTTTGGAGACGATCCGATCAAAGTTACTCAAAAAATTAGTGTTTCGTCGACATCCATGATTGACCACAAAGTGACCTTGACCTTTGACCTTGACCTTCAAAATTTTGTGTGCTGAAGGGTATCTCTATAGGACTCTGATATGCGAAGTTACAGGAGTTTCCAATAATAACTGTGGTCTACAGAGTGATCTAAACGTGAAAAAAAATGATTAACCACAAACAAAAAAATAAACCTATGTCACCCACAGGGTGAACCGTATCTTGCCAAAATGTGAACATGAGTGACTTGCTTCAGGTCACACTGAGGTGAACAGAACTGCTATCCACTAGAAGCGACTCTTTGAGGAATGTCTGCCCACGAGATATTGAAAGATTTTGATGAGAACTGAGGAAATAATTTTTTCATGAAAATTCCGTTTTTTCGTCATGACGTCATCAAATGACGTCATAGCGTCAAACTGTTTACAGATCTGGGAAGCACTCATCAAGGGCATTCATATGAGGTATTACTCGATATGGTACCTACGATTTCAAAATTTGACCTTGGGGTCAATAATTTTCGACCTCCAGCGCTAACCATGAAGGTCAAGGCCGATCGCCACCAAAAACTAATCAGCTGAGCGCCGGACCATATACTAGATTCCCATGAAGTTTGGAGACGATCCGATCAAAGTTACTCAAAAAATAACGATTTCAACATTTGACCTTGGGGTCAATAATTTTCGACCTCCAGCGCTAACCATGAAGGTCAAGGCCGATCGCCACCAAAAACTAATCAGCTGAGCGCCGGACCATATACTAGATTCCCATGAAGTTTGGAGACGATCCGATCAAAGTTACTCAAAAAATAAGGGTTTCGTCGACCTCCATGATTGACCACAAAGTGACCTTGACCTTTGACCTTGACCTTCAAAATTTTGTGTGCTGAAGGGTATCTCTATAGGACTCTGATATGCGAAGTTACAGGAGTTTCCAATAATAACTGTGGTCTACAGAGTGATCTGAAGGTCAAGGTCAAAGGTCAAGGTCGACCTCCAGCGCTAACCATGAAGGTCAAGGCCGATCGCCACAAAAAACTAATCAGCTGAGCGCCGGACCATATACTAGATTCCCATGAAGTTTGGAGACGATCCGATCAAAGTTACTCAAAAAATAACGATTTCAACATTTGACCTTGGGGTCAATAATTTTCGACCTCCAGCGCTAACCATGAAGGTCAAGGCCGATCGCCACCAAAAACTAATCAGCTGAGCGCCGGACCATATACTAGATTCCCATGAAGTTTGGAGACGATCCGATCAAAGTTACTCAAAAAATAAGGGTTTCGTCGACCTCCATGATTGACCACAAAGTGACCTTGACCTTTGACCTTGACCTTCAAAATTTTGGGTGCTGAAGGGTATCTCTATAGGACTCTGATATGCGAAGTTACAGGAGTTTCCAATAATAACTGTGGTCTACAGAGTGATCTAAACGTGGAAAAAAAATGATTAACCACAAACAAAAAAACAAAAAAAAAAACAAACAAAAAAACAAACATACAAGCTGACTAATACATCTTGCAAAAACTTCGTTTTGGCAAGATAACAAATAAACCTATGTCACCCACAGGGTGAACCGTATCTTGCCAAAATGTGAACATGAGTGACTTGCTTCAGGTCACACTGAGGTGAACAGAACTGCTATCCACTAGAAGCGACTCTTTGAGGAATGTCTGCCCACGAGATATTGAAAGATTTTGATGAGAACTGAGGAAATAATTTTTTCATGAAAATTCCGTTTTTTCGTCATGACGTCATCAAATGACGTCATAGCGTCAAACTGTTTACAGATCTGGGAAGCACTCATCAAGGGCATTCATATGAGGTATTACTCGATATGGTACCTACGATTTCAAAATTTGACCTTGGGGTCAATAATTTTCGACCTCCAGCGCTAACCATGAAGGTCAAGGCCGATCGCCACCAAAAACTAATCAGCTGAGCGCCGGACCATATACTAGATTCCCATGAAGTTTGGAGACGATCCGATCAAAGTTACTCAAAAAATAACGATTTCAACATTTGACCTTGGGGTCAATAATTTTCGACCTCCAGCGCTAACCATGAAGGTCAAGGCCGATCGCCACCAAAAACTAATCAGCTGAGCGCCGGACCATATACTAGATTCCCATGAAGTTTGGAGACGATCCGATCAAAGTTACTCAAAAAATAAGGGTTTCGTCGACCTCCATGATTGACCACAAAGTGACCTTGACCTTTGACCTTGACCTTCAAAATTTTGTGTGCTGAAGGGTATCTCTATAGGACTCTGATATGCGAAGTTACAGGAGTTTCCAATAATAACTGTGGTCTACAGAGTGATCTGAAGGTCAAGGTCAAAGGTCAAGGTCGACCTCCAGCGCTAACCATGAAGGTCAAGGCCGATCGCCACAAAAAACTAATCAGCTGAGCGCCGGACCATATACTAGATTCCCATGAAGTTTGGAGACGATCCGATCAAAGTTACTCAAAAAATAACGATTTCAACATTTGACCTTGGGGTCAATAATTTTCGACCTCCAGCGCTAACCATGAAGGTCAAGGCCGATCGCCACCAAAAACTAATCAGCTGAGCGCCGGACCATATACTAGATTCCCATGAAGTTTGGAGACGATCCGATCAAAGTTACTCAAAAAATAAGGGTTTCGTCGACCTCCATGATTGACCACAAAGTGACCTTGACCTTTGACCTTGACCTTCAAAATTTTGGGTGCTGAAGGGTATCTCTATAGGACTCTGATATGCGAAGTTACAGGAGTTTCCAATAATAACTGTGGTCTACAGAGTGATCTAAACGTGGAAAAAAAATGATTAACCACAAACAAAAAAACAAAAAAAAAAACAAACAAAAAAACAAACATACAAGCTGACTAATACATCTTGCAAAAACTTCGTTTTGGCAAGATAACAAACATACAAGCTGACTAATACATCTTGCAAAAACTTCGTTTTGGCAAGATAAAAAAAACAAACAAACATACAAGCTGACTAATACATCTTGCAAAAACTTCGTTTTGGCAAGATAACAAAAGGCTTCCTTTTTCTCTGTCTTTGTTACATCATGGCATTGTTACCAATGCCTTCTGCTGGTGTTATATTAGTCTCATTCATCCGCAGGGTGTGCCAAGCGTTTTTTTTTTTGGTTTTTTTGTATACAGAATCGACGCTCGTGAAAGAGTTAACATTTATCAAACAAACAAATCAAACAAACAAGCAAACAAAGTATATAAAAAGGGGAGCGGCAGACAAGATGGGGAGAGAAGGGGACGAAGCACACAAACACAACATTTGAGAGCAGGGACATCGGGAGATGTGTGGGAGGGAGAGGGCTTGGGGGGAGGCAGGATAGCTATAAAACGCAAGGACACCAAGGACTTCCAGGAAAGCGGTTGGTATTTAAAAAAAGTGGATTTGGTGTGAAATTAGCGGGGGTAGAAAAGATCAAGGTTTTGGATGGGGGAAGATAAGAGATGGTGGTGAACAGCTGTTTTAAAGACCTGGCGGGAGGAGTGGGATTGAAGAGAGTGAGGGAGTTTTTTTTTTTTTTTTTGTATACAAGATCGAGGCTCGTGAAAGAGCGAACATTAATCACACAGAAAGCACCATTAGCACCATTTTTCTAAAAATTTTGTGTTTTTGTGTTTTGTGTGTTTTTTTGTGTTTTTAGTTTTTCTAAACCTAGCACCGTTTTGTGTTGTTTTGGTTTTTCTAAACTTAGCACCGTTTTCTGTTTTTAGTTTTTCTAAATTATCACCATTTTGTGTTGTTTTGGTTTTTAACTTAGCACCGTTTTGTGTTAATTTAGTTTTGTTCCAGAGGCGGGAGAAAAGAGGAATGAAGGAGTGAAGGTGAGCAGAGAGTCTTGATTTTGGCAGTTTAACCATAGGAGGGTTGCAGGCAGATCTTGTGCGACCTGTAGGAATATTTGGGGGACAGAGCCCAGAGAGAGCTGGGGGGGCAAGGCCAGAGAGGAGTCGGTAGAAGACGGAAAGGCCACCAACCTGCCTGCGGTGAGTGAGTGAGAGGCCCTCGGAGATAGCGTCATCGCGGGAGATTCCAATGATTCTGAACGCTTTGGTTTCAACAGCGTGAAGACGAGCTAGGTGTGAGGCAGGAGCACCAGCCCAGAGGGGAGAGCAGTATTCCATTGAGCTGCGGATGAGTAGAAGTTTAGTTTTGTTTAGTTTTGTTTGCGTAGTTTAGCGGTTTTGCGGCTAAGTAGTTTTGCGGCTAAGTAGACCTTCAGAGGGACTTCAACTCCTTCCAACCCAGTAGCAACTCCCCTCGATTTGAAAGACAATATAGATGAGATGTTGTAACATTTATTACTCCGCTCCAATTCCTTCATTAACCCTCACCTGCACACAAATCAGTTACATTGCACAAACCCACCTTCCCTTAAACTCGTGGCTCTGAATAATTTCAAGTAACATGATTTTTTTTCTATAGCTTAGCTCTTCCGTGAGTGTCGGTCTTGTAGAGAAAAAGAAAACAGGCAATTTCTCCTTTTACACGTATGAATCATGATATGCGGCGAGGAACAAGATATACAAGAACGTATAAAGAACTTGCATACAGGTGCATACAGGAGAAGGGCATTTGGCCCTTCATGCCTGTGCTTTATCAACACCAAATCAATTGGATTTGTAAGTTCATTTATTTTATTTGGACGCAGAAGTGGGAATGGGAGGAGAATAGTCCAGTCACCAGGGGATTTTATTTTCTTTGGACATAAGAGACCAGGAAAAGCTTTACCATGGATTAATCGTTTTCATGCCTCTTAAACACTCAACTCCAAACATATCTATGGTGGATTACAAAAGCTTACACAGAAAACCACAACAATTTCCCTCCACCCGATATGTACAGTACAGTATTATATTATTATTATTATTATTATTATTATTTTTTTTTTGTATACTGAATCGAGGCTCGTGAAAGAGCTAACATTTATTTCACAAACAAACAAACAAAACAAACCAGACAAACAAAATATACAAAAAGAGGGAGCGGAAGACAAGATGGGGAGAGAAGGGGAAGCACACAACCACAACATTTGAGAGCAGGGAGAAGTGTGGGAGGGAGAGGGCTTGGGGGCAGGAGGCATGGGAGGGGGAGGGGGGGTGGAGAGGTATAAAACACAAGGGGACCGAAATTAGCGGGGGTAGAAAAGATCAAGGTTTTGGATGGGGGAGGATAAGAGATGGTGGTGAACAGCTGTTTTAAAGACCTGGAGGGTGGAGTGGGATTGAAGAGAGTGAGGGAGTTTGTTCCAGAGGCGGGAGAAAAGAGGAATGAAGGAGTGAAGGTGAGCAGAAAGTCTTGATTTTGGCAGTTTAACCATAAGAGGGTTGCAGGCAGATCTTGTGCGACCTGTAGGAATATTTGGGGGACAGAGCCCAGAGAGGGCTGGGGGGGCAAGGCCAGAGAGGAGACGGTAGAAGACGGAAAGACCACCAACCTGCCTGCGGTGAGTGAGTGAAAGGCCCTTGGAGTTAGCTTAATCACGGGAGATTCCAATGATTCTGAACGCTTTGGTTTCAACAGCGTGAAGACGGGCTAGGTGTGAGGCAGGAGCACCAGACCAGAGGGGAGAGCAGTATTCCATTCAGCCGTGGATGAAAGCCTTGTATGTGGTGAGGAGCTCAGGTGTGCCAAGGAAGGACTTCGCACGACGGAGGATGCCCAGTCGGCGACTGGCTTTGGAGGCCAGATTTGAAATGTGGTTTTCCCAGGAAAGATCATGGCAAATAGTGAGACCCAAAAGCTTGAGTGACAGAACTTCTTGGAGAGGATTATTCAGAAAGTGGATGGGAGGGTTTTCCAGTCGGTCTTTTCAGAGAGACATCGTAAGAGTGTGAGATTTGTCATGATTGAAAGACATGTTCCATTTGTTTGCCCAGTCTGTGATTTTGTCCAGGTCTGCAGAGAGTGAGGAGGCTGCAGACTGCCGATCTGAGGGATGAGGAATGGAGCGACAGAGAGTAGAATCGTCAGCAAAGAGATAGAGAGGATTTTCAAGAGAGTCAGAGAGATCATTGATGAAGACCAGAAAAAGCACAGGGCCCAGAACACTGCCTTGTGGAACTCCAGCCTGAACAGGAAGAGGAGATGAGAGAAACCCATTCAGGGCCACACGTTGACTACGACCAGAGAGGAAGTCCGCCAGCCATGCGTGGAGATTTCCATGGATAGCTTGGAGAAAGGGAAGAATGGGGCGGACAAGAGGTTTGATGGAGATTGGGTGAGGCACAGTGAGGTGTTATTTGAGGAGGGGGAAGAGCGAGGCAGAAGGTTGGGGGAGATGAAGGTGAAAGTTGGAAGGGGGAAGAAGCAGGGAGGATGCTTTGAGGAGGAGGGGTGAGAGGGGAGTCTCGGAGGGGAGGAGCGAGGGAGAGTCTCGGAGGGGAGGGGTGTGGGGGGAGTTTAGGAGGGAGGGGAGGGAAGGGGCAAGGGGGGAGATTTGAAAGGGATGGGTGATGGGGAGGATTTGGAGGGGAGGGGTGAGATTGGATTTTGAAAAGTGTACGATTCAATGATTCATGGGAAACGAACATTTTTTGCAAAATGATTTGTAAGGATTCACAAGGACTTTGTAATTAGACATCGGGTGAGAATGAACTCGGATTTCTCACCAATTCGGACCAAAGCTCATTAAGCAACAGCAAAATTGTTCCACCTAATTGGTTTCCCAGACAATTTAAACATCGTTATCCTTCCTGTACCCCCCAAAATCCTTTCATGTGGATGCGACGTGCCTTTTTGAAACTCGTGAAAACGATTCTAAATCAAGGCCTGTATAGGCCTCGACCCCTACCTAACACCATGACTCTCGGCCTATCATTGAAACCAACACGGTGTCACCATGACGATCCACACATCACCACCCGACGGACGGGCAATGCTTCAAGAAAACTTTTTCACAGAGGTTTGCGGAAGTTCCTCGACCATGTGCGACCGGTTCACTTTACGCTGATGTACAATGTCAGGGACAGAAAGGCTGCTTTGTGTGCTCCATTTTCCATTAATGAAAGATTTGCTGGAGCGAATCCATCATGGGGCCTTCGCTGGCGGGTTCATCAGCCATTGTGACCCAAACCAGTTGCAACAATTCCAATTTTATCTTACCTTGACATAAGGTTCTTGGTGGGGCTTGTACGTACGTACCACACGACGGACAAATATATTAGCAGACAGGAGTGTACACATCAAGTCCAATTACAAGGACGTTAGTATAGTTATCCAGTTCGTCAAGTCAAGGCCGACTTCTGGTGACATTCTTGTTCAGATATCTCCAAACATCCCGAAGCTCTGGCAGAAGTGGGAATGGCAGCTTGGTTGCATCATTTACCCCATCCATCAGGGACGTACAGGCCTGCCTCTTCCGAGCATAGTTTTTTTTTTTCCACCAGACCTTCATTTTCTGGTGTCTCCAAAATAAGACAGTTTCTGTTTTAACATCAACACTTCTAATGAACATGGTGGTCTAACTTCTTCAAACACTGATTTGTTTCTTATCTCCGCCACCAAAGGTGGATGGAAGTTATGTTTTCACCCCTGTCTGTGTTTGTTACTTGCAAAAAAAAAAAAAAAAAAAAATTGTGCAAGTTTGATCACTCCGGTCTGTGTGTGTGTGTTTGTCTGTCCGCTCACTTATACTTGCCTACAGGTCACAATTTTAAATCGAGCTTCACAAAACTTCACAAAACGGTAGAGTTCGTGGTCCGACAAAATCCTACATATTTTTGAGTTTAAAAGGTCACAAGGTCAACATAGGCCAGAGGTCAACTACTTTTTTCAAATTAAAAAATCCTCAATTTCCATCCGATTGACTTGAAATTTGAATAGGATTTTCATATCAGCTAACTGAATTCACCCACCAACTATTTTTTAAGATCAGCAAGGGCTAAAAGGTCAACATAGGCCAACGGTCAAGCACGTTTTTGAAATTTCTAAAATCCTCAATTTTCATCCGATTGATTTGAAATCTGAATAGGATTTGCATAACAGCTTACTGAAACCAACCACCAACTACTCTTGAGGTCAACATAGGTGAAAAGGTCAACATAAGCCAAAGGTCAACCAGTTTTTTCAAATTTCTAAAATCCTCAATTTTCATCCGATTGACTTGGAATTTGAATCGGATTTGGATATCGGCGAACTGAATTCAACCATAAACTATTTTTGAGATCAGCATAGGCCGAAAGGTCAACATAGGCCAAAGGTCAACAACCATTTCAAATTTCTAAAATCCTCAATTTTCATGATTGACTTGAAAATTGAATGGGATTTACGAATCAGGTAACTGAATTCTACCAACAACTATTTTTGAGGTCAAAATAATTCATAAGGTCAACATAGGCCAAAGGTCAACTATTTTTTTCAAATTCCAAAATCCTCAATTTTCATCCGATTGACTTGAAATTTGAATAGGATTTTCATATCAGCTAACTGAATTCAACCACCGACTATTTTTGAGATCAGCATAGGCCAAAAGGTCAACATAGGCCAAAGGTCAACAACAATTTCAAATTTCTAAAATCCTCAATTTTCATCCGATTCACTTGAAAAATAAATGGGATTTACATATCAGCTAACTGAATTCAACCACCGACTATTTTTGAGAGAATCATAGGCCAAAAGGTCAACATAGGTCAAAGGTCAACAACAATTTCAAATTTCTAAAATCCTCAATTTTCATCCGATTCACTTGAAATTTAAATGGGATTTACATATCAGCAAACTGAATTCAACCACCAACTATTTTTGAGAGCATCATAGGCAAAAAGGTCAACATAGACCAAAGGTCAACAACTATTTCAAATTTCTAAAATCCTCAATTTTCATCCGATTGACTTGAAATCTGAATAAGATTTGCATATCAGCTTACTGAAACCAACCACCAACTATTTTTGAGGTCAACATAGGCCAAAAGGTCAACATAGGCGAAATTTCTAAAATTGTCAATTTTCATCCGAATAACTTAAACTTTGAAGACGATTTCCATATTAGGTCACTGAATTCTACCACAAATTATTTTTGAGGTCAAAAGGATGCTCTACTGAGTACCATGCTACTTTGTTCTGTTTTGCCAAGTGTCACTCTGTGAGTGATTTTTCATTTGTCTGTCTGTCTGTGAACAAGATACCTCAAGTTATGGACGGATTTGGACGAACCTTGGTGGACAGGTTGGGTGTGTGACAAGGAAGAATTGATTCAATTTTGGTGACGATTCGAATCCGGATCAGGTAATTTTTAAAAAGTGATTCTTCACTATTGAGAGATAGGGCTAAAACCGATATATAGCAGGATATCTCAAAAAGTTATGGACGGATTTGGCTGAAACCTGGTGGACCGGTTGGGTGTGTGACAAGACCTAATCGATTCGAGTTTGGTGAAGATCTGAATATGGATTCGGATACGAGTATTATTTAATTTTTTAAGTGATTCTTCACCATTGGGAGATATGGTGAAAAGTGATAAATAACATGATATTTAAAAAAGTTATGGACGAGTTATGACTAAACTTGCTGGACGAGTTGGTTAGGTGACAAGAACAAGCCAATTAGATTTTGGTTCAGGTCCGAATCCAGATGCAGTCTGGGATACAAATGGGGGTTACAAAACATAAACTGTTCTGCCTGGCGGAGGTATGCACTCTACCAAGGGCCGTTCTAGTTCGTCTTGGAATTCATGGAACATTCAACATTCATCTCCAACACCACCACTATTTCCACCTGATAATCTCCCAATCTGAACACATCGATCTCTTCCATTGACAATATTTTAACCTTTTTTATGTTTAAATAAAGACCAGTTGTTTTTTTTCGTCAAGTCCTCTTTACTTCCTGCCAACAGAGTATCAACAGCATACCTTGGGTTGTTGATACATCTTCCTTCATTCCTGACTCCAGCCTCCATGTCATCCAAGTTTAATTTCCTCGTGATGTAATAACTATACATATTGAACAAGTAAGGGTAGAGAATGAATCCTAGTGTGACCCCTTTTTCCAATTCCAAACCATTCTCTCTCTCTCTCTCTGTCTCTGTATCTGTCTCTCTCTCTCTCTCTCTCTCTCTCTCTGTCTCTATATCTGTCTCTCTCTCTCTCTCTCTGTCTCTGTATCTGTCTCTCTCTCTCTCTCTCTCTCTCTCTCTCTCTCTCGCGCCCCCTGCTGGTCGTTTGCATGCTGGTTGTACTGTCATGGCGTCTGCTTGTGGAGGCCTGTGAGTGCTCTGTGTTGTTGCTCCATTCCCCCCCCGTTTTCCCCCCTCTGTGTCCTTGTACCTGTTCGTGGAGTCTTCCTGGTGATTCCCATATACGTTGAGATGGGAGAGAGAGCCGGAGAGCACAGGGTGATCGCTGGTAAGGGTTCGCCGTTTTTGGGCGTCGCCCGATCGGTGTTTGCTCCTTCATCTTAAACCTCTATTTTCTTTATTTCCTTTCGTTTATCCTTCCTTCAGTTTGTTTTGTTGCCTCCCTTTTCCGAAGTTAGGGAAATCGGAGAGGTCTGATTGCTTCCCATTCCCGGAGTTCGGGTAGGGAAGATTGTATTATATATTCACCCTCCCCGAGTTGGGGAGGGGTTGTAAGTGCAGCTGTTCCAGCATGGCAGCTGCACTATCTCGATTTACGGCCTTTCAGAGCCTGACCCGTAAGCACGGGTTCTTTTGTGTACCTCCGGAACGTGAGGTTAGTGTCGAGGACGTTGTCCTCGCAACCGGTCGTGTTGTCGGGATCGACAAGGTTGTTGCCGCTTCGCGGATGAACAAGCGGATCGTTATTTTTTTGTCCGACGTGGATTGTGTCCCACAAATTGTCGAACAGGGTTTGACAATCGATCCAGATTTATTTGTAATGATTTCCCCACTAGATAGCCCAGCGATAAAAGTCGTGATATCAAATTGCCCCCCATTTGTATCCGACGATGTACTAATTAAAGAGTTGTCCCGATACGGTACCATCGTGTCTCGTATCTCCATGATTCCCTTCGGGTCACGAAACAACGATTTAAGGCACGTGGTCTCATTCCGGCGGCAAGTGTTTATGATTTTAAAAAATTCCCAGAAGGATTTAAACCTTATAATAAAATTAAAACATCAACAGAACGAATATACAGTGTACGTGTCCACCAACGTTCTAAAATGTTTTGGCTGCGGACAATTTGGGCATGTTAAGCATGACTGCCCCCGAAAAGAGAATTCTCCACAAGTGCAACCTCCCCTCCGAGCCGGGAATAAGCAACCCCCCCACCTTCCCACCACCGGTCCAAACCCTTCCACCACTGACCCAAGCCTTCCCACCACCGACCCAAGCCTTCCCACCACCGAACCAAACCTTCCCACCACCGAACCAAGCCCTCCCGCCGCCGAACCAAGCCCTCCCACCACCGACCCGAACCTTCCCACCATCGACCCAAGCCTTACCACCACTGATCCCAATCTGTCCACCACCGACCCAAGCCCTCTTACCACCAATCCAAACCCCCCCGCCGTACCCCCCTCCCCTCCCCTTGAAACAGGGGCCCCTCCCTCTACTGAAGGATCTAATTGCAGCCATCTCCTGTTAACTATAGATCTCACCCCCCAGGCGACATCGTCCAATCACAGCTTGTTGCCTGCTATAACTGATCCTACCTCTCCCGCCGTGGTAGCCGATGGGATCCCCCTCCCGATGATCACGTCCTCCCCCCAAACCCTTGCAATCTCTTCCCACTAACCAGGACGAGTTTCAATTAGTCTGCCCAAAAGGAAAAAGACATCTGCAAACAACAGATGAAAACGGTCATCTCTTTAAAAAACCTACAACTGAAAACCGACAGCCCCTCCTCTCTGGCCTAGATTTGTCCCTCGTCACAGAAAATCGTTTCTCGGTATTGGAGGACATAGATGTGGATGAATCCTCGCCCTTGTCTACTGACCTAGAAACTGATATGGTTGAACCACAAAAATTAGTACCCCCCCCCTCCCCTGAAGATGGCTCATTTCTCTCCCTCCCCGTCCCCCCCCCTCTATGGACTATGCCCCATCCGATAACGTGGAGGGATGTGATGACGGTGAGGAGATAAATGATGAAAACCAGTGTGACACACCATCTGAGCCATCTGATATAGATGACTCTGTTAGTGAATGTGGTAGCCTTAAGGAAGAAGAAATCCCTCCAATCCCTCCCTCCGAGATAAAAAGGTTTCTTAAGGACACATTCCGAAAAAGGAATGTTGTAATAGAAACCTTTTTTCCGGAGCTACCTGATTTTATACATTCCGCTAAACTGATGGTAAAACGGCCCCACGTTTTTAATTTCAATTCCTCCCAACGTCACCGTTTAAAGAAGTGGTTGCAAAAAGCTAAGAATGAACTGCTATCAAAAAATTGAGTGGTGGTCACTCCTCCTTATAGCTGTAATGAGTTTTTCCATTTGTAGCCTGAATATTAACGGAGGATGTAGCTCTGTCCGTAAAGTTCAAGTAAGGGATTTTTTATTACAGAAGAAAGTTGACATTGCCCTCTTACAAGAGACCCATGCCAACGACTGCTGTGTCGCAGAGTGGTGTAGGCTCTTCCCCGGCCTGTCCTTCTTTAGTAACGGTGACTCCCGCAAAGGCGGTGTCGCAATAATTCTTAGCCCCTCCTTTTCGCCTTCATCGCTTAAATTCGACGAAATACACAAGGGATCCCTAGCATCCCTAGAATTCCACTACTGTGGAAAATTCTATACTATTTTTAATATCTATGCCCCAAGTACGCCTGTAGCTCGGCGAGTTTTTTTTAATGACCTTGGGACACACCTAACGTCCCTCGACAGTCAAAACGCCCTAAAAAACCAAGACAATCATGTTTGTATTGGTGGAGATTTTAACTGCACCCTCCAACCCCAACTCGACAGGAACAGTGCAGAGCCCCATCCTGCCTCCACAATCCCTCTCACCAAATTTTTAAAACAAATGAATTTGACAGATATATGGCGGGTACAGCACCCATCAATCAGGCAATACACATGGTGTCGATGTATTCAGGGTAATATTGTACTTGCTCGCTTGGACAAGTTTTATATTAATCCTCCACTTGAACGCCTCGTTCTGTCATCCAAAATTTACCCATCAGGATTCTCGGACCACAGCGCAACATTTCTCAAAATTTCTGCCCCCTGCCCGAAACACAAGAGTGCTTTTTGGAAATTTAATAACAACTTACTTGATGATAGTACCTTTAAGGACATTTTTCCGGAAATTTGGAATATTCTGGTTGCCTCCCAAGGGAATTTCTCAAACCTCAGACAATGGTGGGATAATGCCAAAACGCACATCAGACTGTTCTGCCAACAATATCGTGCGTATGGTGTTCAAGAGGAAAGAAAAACCACAACCTTACTTGAAGATGAAATCCTGGAATTACAGGAACAGCTTCAGGGAACTGCAAGTGTGAGCTACCAGGGAATGAGGCAACAAATCCATGGAAAAACGGCCTTACTGAATTCCATATCCGAAAGGCGAGCACAAAATGCTTTATTGCGCCTGAAGATGAGGTACATACACGACCTTGATGCTCCAACCAAATTCTTCTTCAGCCTTAAAAGGGGGACCTCTTCGTCAATGATTACACGCTTGCTCCATGATGGGGAACTCCTTTTTGAAGATGGCAGAATCAGGGAATGTGCCCGGAAACATTTTAAACAACGGTTTATGCGGCATGACATTAACCAGGATGCAATATCGGAACTTGTTTCTAACCTTCCAACATTGGCGGAGGATCAGAAGCAGCAGTTGGAGGATCCTCTTAGGTTACCTGAGCTCACCGCTGCCTTGAAGGCCTTGGAACCTGATAAAGCCCCTGGACTGGATGGGCTGACTAGTGAATTTTTCCAGTTTTTTTGGGACACCATTGGACCTCACCTACTGCGGGTATTGAATGAATGTTTAGAGGATGGACAACTGCCGTGGAGTTGCCGGAGAGCAGTCACCACCTTAATTCCTAAGAAAGCGGACACTCAACTTATAGAGAACTGGCGTCCTATTTCTGTTTTATGTACGGATTATAAAATTTTAGCCAAAGCCTTGTCTAATCGAATGAAACCTTTTATGAATGTACTAATAGGAGAACATCAATCCTTTTGTATTCCTGGACGTACTATTTTTAATAATATCTTTCTTATCCGTGATACCATTCGGTTTTGTAACAATTTTAATATGAATGTTGGTCTGTTTTTTATTGACCAAGGAAAAGCCTTTGACTGTATTGACCACATGTACCTTTTTAGAGTTTTAGAGAATTTTGGGTTTGGACCTATTTTTATCTCGTACGTTAAACTTTTGTATTGTAATATATCCAGTGTTCTTAAAATTAATCAAGTATTGTGTAGCCCCATTGCTGTACAACGGGGAGTACGGCAAGGTTGCCCGCTATCTGGACTTTTATACTCTCTTGCCATCGAACCTCTTCTGCTCCAATTACGTACGCACATTTCTGGCTTCACTGGATCAATTCTTACCACACCGCTAAAAGTCTCTGCCTATGCAGATGATGTCTGTATTTATATAAAAAATAGTACTGACGTCACTGCGGTGGCTCAGGCACTAAAAACATATTGTCAGGCTTGTTCAGGCCAGGTAAACTGGAAGAAGAGTGAAGCCCTTTGGATAGGACCCGGAGATTGCCCGCCAATTGTCCTACCAGGAGGAGTGAACTGGCAGAAAAGTGGCATTAAATACCTCGGTATTTTCCTCGGAGACAACACCTTTGAGCAGCAGAACTGGGTGGGATTACCAGACAAGGTAATGGCAAAACTGGCCCGCCGGAAAGGACTTCTTTTTCAACTTTCGTACCGCGGAAGAACTCTCGTCATTAACAATCTTGTCGCCTCTATGCTATGGCATAAGATGATATGCCTACAACCGCCCGGGAGCCTTCTTATTACACTGCAAAAGAGCATTGTCGACTTTTTCTGGAGCGGGAAACACTGGCTCCAACCCCCCGTGGCATACTTGCCACTCGCTGAAGGTGGCCAAGGTCTTATTGATATCCGCAGCCGGATTATGGTCTTCCGGCTTCATATCGTGCGCCAACTTGTATATGGAGATGAAGCCCTACTCTGGAGGCCTCTGGCTAACTGCATATTACAGCTTACATGCAAGCTGGGTTACGACCGAGAACTTTTCTTGATGAACCCTCATCAAATCGATTCATCCTTGCTGCCCACCTTTTACCAAGGGGTGATGAACGCCTGGCAAGCCCTGTCCTTTTCCCGTGAAATGGCAACATACAACATGGAAATGTTGTTGAACGAGCCCCTATGCTACAACCCCTTCCTGGAAAACAGCTTGAATAATAGGGGACTCGTTCAACGTTTTGTTGATGCCAAGCTGCTGCGAGTGAAAGACCTCATGACAGAGTCTGGGAGCTGCCGGCTGAGTGCTGCCGCTGTGGCACAAAAAACAGGAATAAAATCTGTCAGGATCATCTCTCGGTTCCTTCAAGGGATATCCACAACGTATCATAATACCTGCGAGGAACTTGGCCCTTCCCCCGAGGAAACAACGGGTGACTTCCCCAAACTCCTAGTCTTCAGCCCGCCACTTAATCTGTCCCCTGGCCTGAACAGCCCTGATGATACTGCATTATCCCTTCCCGCCTTTCCAAAGAAAACTTTGTACAACGCGTACGTTAAAATTTTATACGCAAAAACATTTTCTGAGCACCCGAGGCTTCGATGGCGGGATGTTTTACCCCCAATACCCCCCAATTGCCCCAATTGGCGAAGTTTTTATCTCTTGCCTACTCCAAAGTATGTTGGAGATATTCAATGGAAACTTGTACACTGGATTTTACCTTATAATGTTTTACTGAACCGGTTTTCTACTGCTAACTCTAATCTATGCCCTTTCTGTGCATCCATTGAAACCCTACCGCATATATACCTTGAGTGTGAACGATTGCAACCTCTTTTTACATTCCTTCAGGAACGCTTTGTGAAGCTTGGTTCCCTCTTCAATCACAATGTTTTTATTTATGGTGTTTTAGGACCGTCTTCCCTTAGGAATGTGGTTTTAATGAATTTTTTAATTGGCCAGGCCAAGTTTGCAATTTATAAATCCAGGAAGAAAAAAATGGGAAACGCTTCTGACTCGTCATGTGATGTACTGCTCACCCTTAAGGCTCTTGTAAATGCAAGACTAAAGCTAGAGTACCGGTTTTTTTAAATGAACAATAATTTAACATGTTTTAAAGAAAAGTGGGTTTTTAATGATGTCATATGCACACTTGATGATGATGATTTGAAAATAACCTTTCCTTGAGACCATTTTATTGTGTTTTGTTTCTTTGTGACTGAACATAACTGATTTTTTGTACTCTTGTAATAAAAGGAAGAAACAGTCAGTCTCTCTATCTCTCTATCTGTCTCTCTCTCTCTCTCTCTCTCTCTCTCTATCTCTCTATCTCTCTATCTCTCTCTCCATTCTCTGTTATTACTGTAGATTATTGTTTGGTGCGCTGGATTCTTATCAGATGCATCAAGTGCTCCAATATCCCCATTTCTCTCAACACAATCCACATCAATTCATGATCAACACAATCGAAGGTTTTGCTATAACTTATGAAACCGAGATTCACCTTCCTTTGATATTCCCTTTGCATTTTCCATGACCCACCTCGGATTTTCCATGATTTCCACTTCTGAAACCTACTTGGGCTTTTATTGCTAACTAAAGTCTTCCATTCCATGTTGAATAATCTTTAGTAATATCTTGCGAGCATGTGAAATGAAGGGCGTGGTTCATTTATAGTCGATGGACAAATATATGGTATAAGGGATTTGAACCTGGGTCAATGAATGTATCATGAGCAAGAATTCAAATGAGAACACAAACAGGTGAACTCAACGATATTAGAAAGAAAACTATGAAAGCAATTTCCACTCCAACGTGAATGTCTTCCTCGGGAGAGACCTCTGTGTAATTATCAACATGCGGAGGGAGGATATCTACATAATTCCTTAAACCTCTACTGAACTTTCAGATCGCCAACTCCTATTAAAAAGCCCTTCACGTCTAACAGGTATCCGTGCTGGACCCTGAAATGGGATAGTGCGCAGCAAACACCTTCAAACATAACCCCATACTGATCAATCATCCATAAACACAAATTAATACAATGTACAGAATAAAGCAAAATCAACAACTATGCAGAAAGTACACAATTTATTAATTATACACATGTTCGTGCAGGATCGGACACCACAAACCGCACCTGGGGTTAAGCTTTAAACGACAGCAGTGTATATAGAGGTGGGTTAATACTGTGTGTGATAGATCGAAGGTTGCGGGTAAGAGTTCAGATAAAACCGGAGTGCACGACGTGAGCTCGGCGCAGAATCGGATAATCGGATCAGGAATGGTTTGGAAAAGTTTCAAAAGGGCACAGTGAAGCTTTTCGTGTCTCAACGCCACAAAACGCAGCTGTTTGGAAATCCAAGAACAGAGGAACCTCTTGTAGGCCTCACTCTTGAGAACGGTCAATTTGATGTTAGCTCAACATTCAAAAGTGATGAAAGGAGAACATAATCAAGCTTCTTACGGAAAGAGGGAATGTTCAGGAAAATGAAGCATTTAAATGCTTTCAAATACATACAGTGACAGACTGGAGATAATGTATAAAAGAGCAAATTCAAAGCCGAAGGTGTTAATGCGAATACGCGGACGAGCCACAAGATAAAACTGGGATGTTGTTGTTGTTTTTCCTCCCATGATCTACAATTAAATACATCTTGGTGTTTTTTTTCCAATCACGCATTCCACATCAAATGAAGATACAAAAGACCATTGTGACAAAGAAGTCCATTGTGACACAAAATGGTCTGTAAGCCCCATCCCCACTTGCATGTAACAACGTTATACACCCCTAGACTGTCCGCCGCGAGGTCCAACTTGTGCTGCTGAGGGTGTTAAAGAAAGAGAAGACTAGTGGTTAAAGTCCACGACGTGGCTTTCTCAGAATCATAAACCGTGAACCAAAAGTGGCTTTTCCTTATCCCCCGAAGTCTCGTTAAAGCTTATCTGACTTGAACCATCGAGACGATTCCATGTTATAGATGCCAAATGGTTTTAGGTCACGTCAGATGTTGTTGTATAGCCCCGGACATTTCTCTTGAACAAGGTCACGGCACGGAGACAGCTGATCGATGTCGCAGGAGCGACCCAGAGATCCCCCACATCAGGGATGGTGTACCCCCCACCTTCACAAAGTCAGGGCCACAACAGAGTTAGAGTAAGAGTGAAAGAGAGCGAGACAAGAGGGAAAGGGCCGGTCCATGGTCACCAATTGGTACTCTGACCGTGACCGCGCTGACCTGAGAAATCCAGGCAGCAGGGAAGAATGGGGAAGATTTGGCCCTCGACTCACGAAGAGGTGTCCCCGATAGTTGTACATATCAGATGTTGTCCCAGGTGGTAAAACCTTGGTCACAGGGTGGGCCATTTAAACACCATGTACCGCATATATATATATATATGGGAAATCACTTTTATGGGGGTTCTTTTTATATCAAGGTATGGTCTTAAATCAATGGAGTAAAATAAATTACAACAGATTCTCTTTGCTTCCATTACCAACCTTCAAAAAGAATCAAAACATAGCATCACAATACTTTCTCGTGCCCCAGTCATTATTTAGTGAAGTATCTGATACGAAGAAGGAAAAAGCATGGTCACGTGATCTTATCTGGCTTAACCCACAACTTTCTCCCCAGTGCTAACTCGCTGAAGAGCTTTGAATAGAATTACATTAAAAAAGAATGAAACCTGAAAATGGAAGCGAAAAATGTAACAAAGTATGGGAATCGAACCCAAGCCATTTCCACCACGCAAGGTGCCCCGACCAATGGGACGGCAGGACGCACGAGCGAGTGAGCCCAAGGGTCCCGGGAAGGGTCGATCATCCCTTGCGGACGGACGCTAGCCAACTGAGGCCCTCCTGGAGACCGTCGCCCTTGGTGGCGCAAGATGGCTGCACGTACCAGATGCGGTCGCGGAGGCGCGTCAGCTGGAGCTTCTCCTGGACCTCGGACGGTCTCATGGCGCCCTGGACGTCCTGCTTGTTCGCGAACACCAGCAGGGTGGCTCCTCGCATTTCACGGTCGTTTATGATGCGATGCAGCTCCTGGCGAGCCTCCTCCACGCGGTCCTTGTCCGTGCTGTCCACCACGAAGATCAGAGCCTGCGTGCCCGTGTAGTAGTGACGCCATAGCGGTCGGATCTTGTCCTGTCCGCCGACGTCCCAAACGTTGAAACGAAACTTCTTGTACGATACGGTCTCGACGTTGAAGCCCACCGTGGGAATGGTCGTCTGCACCGTGTTTCCCAGCTTGAGCCTGTACAAGACCGTGGTCTTCCCCGCGGCGTCGAGCCCCAGCATGAGAACGCGCATCTCCTTGGAGCCCCAGGACTTGGAGAAGAGTTTCCCCATGGCGTGGGCGGGTGTGGGTGGACGCTGGAGCGTTGGCGGCCTCTCTGCCCCCCCGCGCACACCTCGACGGCACAGGTAGCGCGACGTGCACGTTAACGAGCCCCGACTTGCCCGGGTGCGGCGTCTCCACCAGCGACACCAAACACACGTTTCGCAAACGCCCGGAGAAACTTTCCGAACAAACTTTTCCTCCCTTTGCTCGTCCTGTCCGTGTGATTATCTGCAATTCAAGAACACGCGTTAACCGGTTAACCGAGGAGCGAAAGAGCTTTGAAAACGAGGGTCGGCTTCTTGCCGCCATACAACTACTTACATACAACGTAAACGTTAACAGCATATACAGCTACAGTGTAATAACAAGTACCTACCTTACAAAGCAGAGGTAGAGTGAGTGCCCCGTGGCATCCGCACCAACGTAACTCCTGGGAACTCCCTCCGTGGCTCGGCTCGTAGCACGTGACGTATGGCTGTGACGTCAGTTCGTACGAGAAGGGATGGAATAGTTAATGAGGTCGTCTGTTTGTATGGGCGTGGCATTCGTTCGCCAACTGAGCAAAGCTGTTCAAGAGCAAAATAATAAATAAATAAATACGCATTTGTTGAGGAACAAATGTTAACACGGTTTAGTCTTTTGGTTTACCGTCCAGGGTCATTCAAGGTCCGAATTACCCAGGTGTGCTGATTTGGCCGTAAACGCCGCAAGCATACTTGATCTCTGATGAGACACCTGATCTCTATAGTCCTTTAAAAGTTGAAATAAGATCTCTTATAACATACCTGATCTCTGATTTCTTCTAACATAGCTTATAACCAATCTGTGATGACATGCTCGATCTCTGATAACATAGCTGATCTCTGATAACATAATGCCTGATCTGTGATAACATGCCCGATATCTGATAACATATCTGATCTCTGATAACATGCCCAAACTCTGATAACATACCCGATCTCTGATAACATAATGCCTGATCTGTGATAACATGCCCGATATCTGATAACAGAACCGATCTCTGATAACATACATGCCTGATCTGTCATAACATGCTCGAGCTCTGATAGCATACCCGATCTCTGATAGCATACATGATCTGTGATAACATACCCGACCTCTAATAACATACATGCCTGATCTGTGATAACATGCTCGTTCTCTGATAACATATCTGATCTCTGATAACATACCCGATCTCTGATAGCACGCATGATCTGTGATAACATACCCGACCTCTAATAACATACATGCCTGATCTGTGATAACATGCTCGTTCTCTGATAACATATCTGATCTCTGATAACATGCCCAAACTCTGATAACATACCCGATCTCTGATAACATACCCGATCTCTGATAGCATGCATGATCTGTGATAACATACCCGAAATCTAATAACATACATGCCTGATCTGTGATAACATACTCGCTCTCTGATAACATATCTGATCTCTGATAACATGTCCAAACTCTGATAACATACCCGATCTCTGATAACATACATGCCTGATCTGTGATAACATGCTCGATCTCTGATAACATATCTGATCTCTGATAACATATCTGATCTCTGATAACATGCCCAAACTCTGATAACATACCCGATCTCTGATAACATACCCGATCTCTGATAACATAATGCCTGATCTGTGATAACATGCCCGATATCTGATAACAGAACCGATCTCTGATAACATACATGCATGATCTGTCATAACATGCTCAAGCTCTGATAGCATACGTGATCTCTGATAGCATACATGATCTGTGATAACATACCCGACCTCTAATAACATACATGCCTGATCTGTGATAACATATTCGATCTCTGATAACATATCTGATCTCTGATAACATACCCAAACCCTGATAACCTACCCGATCTCTGATAACATACATGCCTGATCTGTGATAACATGCTCGAGCTCTGATAACAGAACTGATCTCTGATAGCATACATGCCTGATCTGTGATAACTGATAACATACTCGATCTCTGATAGCATACCCGATCTCTGATAGCATACATGATCTGTGATAACATACCCGATCGCTGATAACATACATGATCTGTGATAACATACCCGATCTCTGATAGCATACATGATCTGTGATAACATACTCGATCTCTGATAGTATACCCGATCTCTGATAGCATACATGATCTGTGATAACATACCCGATCTCTGATAACATTCATGGCTGATATTTAATAGCATGCTCGATCTGTGGTAGCATACCCAATATGTGATAACATACCTGATCTTTGATAGCATACCCGATCTCCGATAACATACCCAAGCTGTGATATCATACCCGATACCCCAAAATGTAAGAAATTTCAGAAAAGAAGGGAAAGGGAAGGGTTGGAAGCAAAGGAGTGGGTAAGGGGGTGTGGTGGTGTGGGTGGAGAAGGAAAATAAGGTTGGTGGAGTTAGCAGTCAAGGTGTGTAGTTGGGAAGGGAGTGGGTATAGGGTAGTGGCTAAATAACACCGTTGTTATGCACACGTAATAAATAGATGGAACCCTGGGATATGTGTGGCATATTAATAACAACAATACATTATTTTCGATGTGACTAACCATTTCGAGTCAATGAGGATTCAAAATGGCAGCATGACAGAGAATGGAATTCGTAGATAAAAATTCACAAAGTCAGGGTCATGAGGTCATGCCATATAAATGGTTTGGATCACCGGAGTACCTTTGTGAATTATTATTGAAACATGTCAGCGAGAGCCACAGGATTGGGTACTATTAAAGGACTGAAATATATTCAGCACAAATGTCAAATGAACGCAGAGAAATATTCTTATTTATTTATTTTCATTTTTTCCTGTTGAACAAAGTACCATCCAAATAGTTTCACTGATAGGGCATCAAAGGAACTGCCCATCATTAAAAGTTGCTCAATTCAACCTTCAGTACTAACTGTCCCTAACAAGCCCACAAAATGAAGTCACTTCTCAATCGCCATCTTATATTGCATCACATGATCTCTGATAACAACTACTTTAACCACGATTCTGAAAAAGAAAACTATTTTCGGATTTTTCAATCACTCGAAATAGAATCCTGTGCAGGATTCCATACATCTTGTACATCTAAATTCCATACATCTAAATGGTCCATACATCTTGTCCGCCCACGATTCAAAACCAGGAGGAACCATCATTTTTTTTAGTGGTCGGGAGTTCCATGAAGATGATTAACGAAGTTGGCCTAACTGCACGAATGCCGTGACGATACCGTCACGACTGCAGTAACAGAAGGGCCGAGATGCCAATATGCCAAGATATCAATATGGCAAGGTGCCAATATGCCAAGGTGCCAATATGCCAAGGTGCCAATATGCCAATATGCCAAGGTGCCAATATGCCAAGATGCCAATGTGCCAAGGTGCCAATATGCCAAGGTGCCAATATGCCAAGGTGCCAAGGTGCCAATATTCCAAGGTGCCAATATGCCAATATGCCAAGGTGCCAATATGCCAAGGTGCCAAGGTGCCAATATGCCAAGGTGCCAATATGCCAAGGTGCCAATATGCCAAAGTGCCAAGGTGCCAATATTCCAAGGTGCCAATATGCCAATATGCCAAGGTGCCAATATGCCAAGGTGCCAAGGTGCCAATATGCCAAGGTGCCAATATGCCAAGGTGCCAATATGCCAAGGTGCCAAGGTGCCAATATGCCAAGGTGCCAATATGCCAATATGCCAAGGTGCCAATATGCCAAGGTGCCAAGATGCCAATATGCCAAGGTGCCAATATGCCAAGGCGCCAATATGCCAAGGTGCCAATATGCCAATATGCCAAGATGCCAACATGCCAATATGCCAAGGTGCCAATATGCCAAGGTGCCAATATGCCAATATGCCAAGGTGCCAATATGCCAATGTGCCAACATGCCAAGGTGCCAATATGCCAAGGTGCCAATATGCCAATATGCCAAGGTGCCAATATGCCAATATGCCAAGGTGCCAATATGCCAATATGCCAATATGCCAATATGCCAAGGTGGCAATATGCCAAGGTGCCAAGGTGCCAATATGCCAATATGCCAAGGTGCCAAGGTGCCAATATACCAAGGTGCCAATATGCCAATATGCCAATGTGCCAAGGTGCCAATATGCCAAGGTGCCAATATGCCAAGGTGCCAATATGCCAAGGTGCCAATATGCCAATATGCCAATATGCCAATATGCCAAGATGCCAATGTGCCAAGGTGCCAATATCCCAAGGTGCCAATATGCCAAGGTGCCAAGGTGCCAATATTCCAAGGTGCCAATATGCCAATATGCCAAGGTGCCAATATGCCAAGGCGCCAATATGCCAAGGTGCCAATATGCCAATATGCCAAGATGCCAACATGCCAATGTGCCAATATGCCAAGGTGCCAATATGCCAAGGTGCCAATATGCCAATATGCCAAGGTGCCAATATGCCAATGTGCCAACATGCCAAGTTGCCAATATGCCAAGGTGCCAATATGCCAATATGCCAAGACGCCAAGGTGCCAATATGCCAAGGTGCCAAGGTGCCAATATGCCAAGGTGCCAAGATGCCAATATGCCAAGGTGCCAATATGCCAAGGCGCCAATATGCCAAGGTGCCAATATGCCAAAGTGCCAATATGCCAAGATGCCAATATGCCAAGAGGCCAATATGCCAAGGTGCCAATATGCCAAGGTGCCAATATGCCAAGGTGCCAATATGCCAATATGCCAATATGCCAATATGCCAAGATGCCAATATGCCAAGGTGCCAATATGCCAATATGCCAAGGTGCCAATATGCCAATATGCCAATATGCCAATATGCCAATATGCCAAGGTGCCAATATGCCAAGGTGCCAATATGACAATGTGCCAATATGCCAATATGCCAAGGTGCCAAGGTGCCAATATACCAAGGTGCCAATATGCCAATATGCCAATGTGCCAAGGTGCCAATATGCCAACGTGCCAATATGCCAAGGTGCCAATATGCCAAGGTGCCAATATGACATTATGCCAATATGCCAAGGTGCCAATATGCCAATATGCCAAGATGCCAATGTGCCAAGGTGCCAATATCCCAAGGTGCCAATATGCCAAGGTGCCAATATTCCAAGGTGCCAATATGCCAATATGCCAAGGTGCCAATATGCCAAGGTGCCAAGGTGCCAATATGCCAAGGTGCCAATATGCCAAGGTGCCAATATGCCAAGGTACCAAGGTGCCAATATTCCAAGGTGCCAATATGCCAATATGCCAAGGTGCCAAGGTGCCAAGGTGCCAATATGCCAAGGTGCCAATATGCCAAGGTGCCAATATGCCAAGGTGCCAAGGTGCCAATATGCCAAGGTGCCAATATGCCAATATGCCAAGGTGTCAAGGTGCCAATATGCCAAGGTGCCAAGATGCCAATATGCCAAGGTGCCAATATGCCAAGGCACCAATATGCCAAGGTGCCAATATGCCAAAGTGCCAATATGCCAAGATGCCAAGATGTCAATATGCCAATATGCCAAGAGGCCAATATGCCAAGGTGCCAATATGCCAAGGTGCCAATATGCCAAGGTGCCAATATGCCAAGGTGCCAATATGCCAATATGCCAATATGCCAAGATGCCAATATGCCAAGGTGCCAATATGCCAAAGTGCCAATATGCCAAGATGCCAAGATGTCAATATGCCAATTAGTCTAGTAGGAAGACTAGGTCCCCCTGCACCCCCCGGAGATATACTTCTAATCAGTGTTTCTAGATTGGAAAAAATGTGTAGAAAATGACTAGCTATGGCCCCAAGCTGAAAAAATGTCCCACATACCATTTTTATGCAAATTACTGCTGCAAATTTTATGCAAAATTATGCAAATTTTATGCAAATTTTTGATGAGGAGTAGAGTTGAGGGGTCTTTGAGGGCTTCATCGAGGTGCTCTCGGTTGCAAGACTGGGTCATTCTGAGAAGCACAGCAGGGTCAGAGATCATGATGTTCTCCTCCTCAGTGAATCTCTCCATCAACAGCCTCTCCATTGCCTCACACACTGTTTTGAGGCAAAAGAGGGACTTTGCGTAGGCCTTTCCACTGAGAACACCTTTGAGAGATCCACTTGTTACTAGTTGTGCCTCAAAGAGAATCTCTGCATATCCAGAACCACGCATCTTGTGTCCAGTGAGCATCCCGATGTAGTTCATGGATGTGTGGAAGGGTCCAATCGTTACTACATGACTAGCAAATTCATTTGGCCAGCGCCAGATGATGGGAAGGGCTTTCATGCAGACACCCAGATCAAATGTATTCAGGACCCATCTCTGACCCACCTCAGCAGTTGCTGCCTCGGAACGCTTCAGTAGCTCACGAACAACTGCGTTGTCTGTGATCGGTCTGTGCCTGGTGCCTGCATGGCATGGCAATGGCCTGCAGCCTGTGCCTGGGCTAGGGGGTTTCACCTCTGCAACTGGTTCTCCCCCACCCAGCAAATCAACAGTCGACTACTGCACGCCTATCCACCAACCGATCACAGACAACGCAGTTGTTCGTGAGCTACTGAAGCGTTCCGAGGCAGCAACTGCTGAGGTGGGTCAGAGATGGGTCCTGAATACATTTGATCTGGGTGTCTGCATGAAAGCCCTTCCCATCATCTGGCGCTGGCCAAATGAATTTGCTAGTCATGTAGTAACGATTGGACCCTTCCACACATCCATGAACTACATCGGGATGCTCACTGGACACAAGATGCGTGGTTCTGGATATGCAGAGATTCTCTTTGAGGCACAACTAGTAACAAGTGGATCTCTCAAAGGTGTTCTCAGTGGAAAGGCCTACGCAAAGTCCCTCTTTTGCCTCAAAACAGTGTGTGAGGCAATGGAGAGGCTGTTGATGGAGAGATTCACTGAGGAGGAGAACATCATGATCTCTGACCCTGCTGTGCTTCTCAGAATGACCCAGTCTTGCAACCGAGAGCACCTCGATGAAGCCCTCAAAGACCCCTCAACTCTACTCCTCATCAAAAATTTGCATAAAATTTGCATAATTTTGCATAAAATTTGCAGCAGTAATTTGCATAAAAATGGTATGTGGGACATTTTTCAGCTTGGGGCCATAGCTAGTCATTTTCTACACATTTTTTCCAATCTAGAAACACTGATTAGAAGTATATCTCCGGGGGGTGCAGGGGGACCTAGTCTTCCTACTAGACTAAATATGCCAAGAGGCCAATATGCCAAGGTGCCAATATGCCAAGGTGCCAATATGCCAAGGTGCCAATATGCCAAGGTGCCAATATGCCAATATGCCAATATGCCAAGATGCCAATATGCCAAGGTGCCAATATGCCAAGATGCCAATATGCCAAGGTGCCAAGATCAAATGATATCAGCAAGCAGATGAAAAGTGAAGCCAGCGACTAGTTTCGCCCTGTTAGGGGCTTGTCAGGATGGTACAGCGATGCGTTGCTCTCGACACAACATGAATAAAACCTTTGTACACTCAAGAGGATTGCTGAGTTGATGTTGATTTAAAAACTGAACAACGCGCTGTCCATCATGAAATAAAGGTATGTTTTGATTGCAACCCATGCAGAGGAAAGAAGGTAGTCATGATTAATATGTGAAGATTCTAATAATAATAATAAAATAACTCCAACCTGTCCCTTTTATGTTGAAACCATCAGCCGCCACCAGTGAAAACATTAATTTTGTGCACAATTTTGGTTTTTACCCGAGTTTTAAGGCTGAATAGTGTGCAAATATAGGATTAATAACCAAACTGTGTTTCACATGTGCATGGACATGTATTCACACATTATGTAAAGTAAGTAAGTTGTTTACATTACATTTATAGATCTGCAGCATTGCCAGTACCTATTTTGGAAAACTGTGTGGGCAGCGTCTGATCTAACTCTATATGATAAAATGTCATACATGTCTATGACCATGGGGTTTCCACGTGTGCTGCATGGCATACTAATGTGTGTGTGTGTATATATACAAAGAGTGGTGCAAGCTTAACCCGATACGGACATCTCATGGGAAATGTGCACAAAAAGGTTTTTCAATGGATGACGAGGTCAACACCTGAATGTGATTGTGGGACACCCATTCCAAACAATGACCCCTATTACATCTGCATGTCCTATCCTCTGTGTTTGCCTCAAAATGTTTGTGTCCCAAACCCATCGCTCTCTGCACCCACCTTACCCAGTCGAACCCAGCTGCTCCTGGACTCTGTGTCCTTCTCTCCTGACAAGGTGGACACGTTTCTGTCAATCCTCGACTCTGATTCTGCAACTGGACCAGACAGCATCAGCCCACGGGTCCTAAAATCCTGCTCTGCCGCTCTATCTCACCCTCTCTCTGTTCTTATCACCCTCTCTTTTGCTCAAGGTCATCTGCCATCTGCTTGGAAATCTGCCAACATCACCGCTTTACACAAAAAGGTGCACAAACAGATCCTTGCAACTACAGACCAATCAGCCTTCTCCCAATTATCAGCAAGGTCATGGAATCCATCAATGCTTCAGATATCAAATCCTTCCTCTTCTCCAATGGCTTGATCTCTGATCATCAATTTGGATTCAGACCAGGTCACTCTACTCTGGACATGTTGCTTCTGCTGTCTCAACAATGGATGGAGGTCCTCAATGCCAAACAGGAAATCAGAGCTGTCTCCATTGACATATCACGTGCCTTCAATATGGCCTGGCCAAACTCTTCCTGTTCACCCTGATCCCTGCTCACCAACTCTTCTCTTTTGGTATCCATGGAAACCTTCACGCATGGCTTGCAGACTTCCATGTGGCCCTGAATGGAATTCTCTCATCTCCCCTTCCTGTCCAGGCTGGAGTTCCCCAAGGCAGTGTTCTGGGCCCCGTGCTTTTTCTGGTCTTCATCAATGATCTATCTGACTGTCTGGAAAATCCTCTCTATCTCTTTGCTGATGACTCCACTCTCTGCCGCTCCATATCTCAACCCTCAGATCAGCAAGCATCAGCCTCTTCACTCTCTGCAGACGTGGACAAAATCACAAACTGGTCAAACAAGTGGAACATGTCTTTCAATCCTGACAAATCTCACACTCTCACTTTGTCTCTCCGAAAAGACCGACTGGAAAACCCTCCCATCTACTTTCTCAACAATCCACTTCAATAAGTTCTGTCACTCAAGATTTTGGGTCTCACTATCTGCCGTGATCTCTCCTGGGAAAACCACATTTCCAAGCTGGCCTCCAAAGCCAGTCGCCGACTGGGCATCCTCGTCGTGCGAAGTCCTTCCTTGGCACACCTGAGCTCCTCACCAAATACAAGGCTTTGATCCACAGCTCAATGGAGTACTGCTCTCCCCTCTGGGCTGGTGCTCCTGCCTCACACCTAGCTCATCTTCACGCTGTTGAAACCAAAGCGTTCAGAATCATTGGAATCTCCCGCGATGAAGCTAACTCCGAGGGCCTTTTACTCACTCACCGCAGGCAGGTTGGTGGTCTTTCTGTCTTCTACCGACTCCTCTCCGGCATAGCTCCCCCTGCTCTGTCTGTACTCTGTCCCACAAATATTCCTTCAGGACCCACAATATCTGCCAGCAACCCTCTTATGGTTAAACTGCCAAAATCAAGGCTCTCTATTCACATTCACTTTTTCATTCCTCTTTTCTCCCGCCTCTGGAACAAACTCCCTCACTCTCTTCCATCCCACTCCTCCCTCCAGGTCTGTAAAACAGCTGTTCACCACCATTTATCATCTTCCCCCATCCAAAACCTTGATCTTTTCTCAGTTTACTCAGCCTGTCATCTTTCCGAGGTCGGCAAATTGAGTGCCAGCTCACTGGTAATTGGGGCACTGCATCAGCGGCACAAACGCGCTTCCAGAGAAATGATGCAACCAGCAGCTACAGGCTGCATACGAAACAACAAGTCAGAGTAGTTCAGTTTATGCATAGAATGGTCTCCCTAGAAAGGTAGTAGCAGCAGAAAGAATGGATAGTTTTACATTGGAATTAGATAGATACTTGGAATCATCGGAGTGAAGAGGGGTATGGGACTATTGACAGGACTTGTAGGTATCTTACATGTGGATGGGTGATGGTATACATATGTGTAGTCATTGTGATGTCTGTGGATGAGTGTTGGTCAGTCTTTATGCATTCGTCCTCCCCTCCACCACCAACAACAAAAAGTACAGATACATTCAAAGTACACCGCCCCCATGCCAAACAAATAAATAACATCTCTTCTAGTGTGCGGCACATATAGACGGTATTGGGAGGGTACGGTGCACAATAATTGATTAATTAATTGTGTAATTATAATCAATAAAGAGTAATCGTAAAATAATTAATTTCTTAATCAATTGGCTAATAGCATACCCAAACCACCAGTGTTTCATCCGAAGCTGTAACTTTTTGAAAATTAAATAAATATATAATTAATCTAAAATTTTAAATAATTAATCGATTAATTGATTAATGAATAAATCAAAAATATCCTTTATAGCCAAATCACTTCATCACGGTCGTATCCAAATATCAGCTTCCTAGCTCAAAAGGTGCCTGAGAATATGCCCAGCTGAAAAAGAAAATAAATAAGTATTCAATAAATCGATAATAATTAAGTAATTAATCAATTCATTGATTAATCCAAAAAAAAAAAAATGCCGGTTTTTTCCCCAACTCGTGCTCACTATTGTGCCCAAATTTTAGCTTCCGAGCTCAAAGGATCTAGCTGAGATATCGCCCAGACAAACAAATAAATGAAAAATCACTGATAGAGCGACACTAGTCAAAACAGAACAAAGTAGAATGGCACTCAGTGGAGCATCCTTTTGACCTCAAAAATAGTTGGTGGTTGAATTCAGTGACCTGTTATGGAAATCGTCTTCAAAGTTTAAGTTAATCAGATGAAAATTGATAATTTTAGAAATTTGGCCTATGTTGACCTCAAAAATAGTTGGTGGTTGAATTCAGTTAGCTGAAATGTAAATCCTATTCAGTTTTCAAGTAAATCAGATGAAAATTGAGGATTTTAGAAATTTGAAAAAATTGGTTGACCTTTGGCCTATGATGACCTTTTGACCACAACAATATATAGAATTTTGTCGGACCATGAACGCTATCATTTGGTGAAGTTCCGTGGAAATCGGTTTAAAATTGTGACCTGTACGCAAGTATAAGTGAGCGGACAGACAAACACACACACAAACCGGAGTGATCAACATACTTGTCAAAAATTTTTTTTTTGCCAAATGACAAGAAAGAAAGCAAGAAAGAAACTGGAGTGAAATAATAAAAATTCGTGTATATATATTTTTTGTTGGCATAGCGAAACCTCCCTTTGTCCTCCCGTTGAGTTTGAGGTGGATTTGTTTGGTCTGGTGTTGGTGTAGCCACAGGCATGATGGCCTCAATGGTCTCCCCCTGTGTCAAAGTTTCTTGTTATTTGTTATTGTAACAACTATTTCACTTTCTTTATATTTGCTTTTGGGATGTTATTTTTGGCTTCTTCTTTTACAATATCTTCAACTTTTTTGCCACAATTTGTCTGAGATTCTGTCAACCATGTCCAGCTCTGCAAATCCGTTTTTAAAAAACATTTATTGCATATTTTGTAGGAATGTTTTTAAGGTCATATCTGGTTAGAGATTTTTGTTTTTTAAACTTTTCTCAATCCGACTCATCGATTAGCCGCAAGGATGGAGGATCTCATCGATTAGCCGCAAGGATGGAGGATCTCATCGATTCGAGCCACAAGGATGGAGGATTTCATCGATTCGAGCTACAAGGATGGAAGATCTCATCGATTAGCCACAATGATGGAGGCTCTCATCGATTCGAGCCGCAAGGATGGAGGATCTCATCGATTAGCCACAATTATGGAGGATCTCATCGATTCGAGCCACAAGGATGGAGGATTTCATCGATTCGAGCTACAAGGATGGAGGATCTCATCGATTAGCCGCAAGGATGGAGGATCTCATCGATTAGCCACAAGGATGGAGGATTTCATCGATTCGAGCTACAAGGATGGAAGATCTCATCGATTAGCCACAATGATGGAGGCTCTCATCGATTCGAGCCGCAAGGATGGAGGATCTCATCGATTAGCCACAATTATGGAGGATCTCATAGATTCGAGCCACAAGGATGGAGGATTTCATCGATTCGAGCCACAAGGATGGAGGATCTCATCGATTAGCCGCAAGGATGGAGGATCTCATCGATTAGCCACAAGGATGGAGGATTTCATCGATTCGAGCTACAAGGATGGAAGATCTCATCGATTAACCACAATGATGGAGGTTCTCATCGATTAACCACAAGGATGGAGGCTCTCATCGATTAGCCGCAAGGATGGAGGATCTCATCGATTCGAGCCACAAGGATGGAGGATCTCATCGATTCGAGCCACAAGGATGGAGGAGCTCATCGATTCGAGCCACAAGGATGGAGGATCTCATCGATTCGAGCCACAAGGATGGAGGATCTCATCGATTCGAGCCACAAGGATGGAGGCTCTCATCGATTAGCCGCAAGGATGGAGGATCTCATCGATTCGAGCCACAAGGATGGAGGATCTCATCGATTAGCCGCAAGGATGGAGGATCTCATCGATTCGAGCCACAAGGATGGAGGATCTCATCGATTAGCCGCAAGGATGGAGGCTCTCATCGATTCGAGCCACAAGGATGGAGGAGCTCATCGATTCGAGCCACAAGGATGGAGGAGCTCATCGATTCGAGCCACAAGGATGGAGGCTCTCATCGATTAGCCGCAAGGATGGAGGATCTCATCGATTCGAGCCACAAGGATGGAGGATCTCATCGAATCGAGCCACAAGGATGGAGGATCTCATCGATTCGAGCCACAAGGATGGAGGATCTCATCGATTCGAGCCACAAGGTTGGAGAATTTCATCGATTCGAGCTACAAGGATGGAAGATCTCATCGATTAGCCACAATGATGGAGGTTCTCATCGATTAACCACAAGGATGGAGGCTCTCATCGATTCGAACCACAAGGATGGAGGCTCTCATCGATTCGAGCCACAAGGATGGAGGATCTCATCGATTCGAGCCACAAGGATGGAGGATCTCATCGATTCGAGCCACAAGGATGGAAGATCTCATCGATTAGCCACAATGATGGAGGTTCTCATCGATTAACCACAAGGATGGAGGCTCTCATCGATTAGCTGCAAGGATGGAGGTGGAGGATCTCATCGATTAGCTGCAAGGATGGAGGATCTCATCGATTCGAGCCACAAGGATGGAGGATCTCATCGATTCGAGCCACAAGGATGGAGGATCTCATCGATTCGAGCCACAAGGATGGAGGATCTCATCGATTCGAGCCACAAGGATGGAGGATTTCATCGATTCGAGCCACAAGGATGGAGGATCTCATCGATTCGAGCTAAAATTATGGAGGTTCTCATCGATTAACCACAAGGATTGAGGCTCTCATCGATTAACCACAAGGATGGAGGCTCTCATCGATTAACCACAAGGATGGAGGCTCTCATCGATTAGACACAAGGATGGAGGCTCTCATCGATTCGAGCCACAATGATGAAGGATCTCGACAATTAGCCACAATGATGGAGGATGTCATCGATTCGAGCTAAAATTATGGAGGCTCTCATCGATTAGCCACAATGATGGAGGAACTCATCGATTCGAGCCACAAGGATGGAGGATCTCATCGATTCGAGCCACAAGGATGGAAGATCTCATCGATTAGCCACAATGATGGAGGTTCTCATCGATTAACCACAAGGATGGAGGCTCTCATCGATTAGCCGCAAGGATGGAGGTGGAGGATCTCATCGATTAGCTGCAAGGATGGAGGATCTCATCGATTCGAGCCACAAGGATGGAGGATCTCATCGATTCGAGCCACAAGGATGGAGGATCTCATCGATTCGAGCCACAAGGATGGAGGATCTCATCGATTCGAGCCACAAGGATGGAGGATTTCATCGATTCGAGCCACAAGGATGGAGGATCTCATCGATTCGAGCTAAAATTATGGAGGTTCTCATCGATTAACCACAAGGATTGAGGCTCTCATCGATTAACCACAAGGATGGAGGCTCTCATCGATTAACCACAAGGATGGAGGCTCTCATCGATTAGACACAAGGATGGAGGCTCTCATCGATTCGAGCCACAATTTTTTTTTTTGTATACAACATCGAGGCTCGTGAAAGAGCGAAAATTAATCACACAGAAAGACAAACAGACACATAAAACAAATAACATCGGGAGCGGTAGACAAGATGGGGAGAGAGGGGGAAGGACACAAACACAACATTTGAGAGCAGGGACCGAGAGACATGGAGACATCGAGAGATCTGTGGGAGGGAGAGGGCTTTGGGGGGGAGGCATGTGAAGGGGGGAGGCATGTGAAGGGGGGGAGGCATGTGAAGGGGGGGGGGGGGGGTGGGAGAGGTATAAACATATGGACACTGCCAGGATTTCCAGGAAATAAGTTGGAATTTCAAACAAGGTGGATCTGGGGTGAATTAGTGGGGGTAGAAAAGATCAAGGTTATGGATGGGGGAAGATAAGAGATGGTGGTGAACAGCTGTTTTAAAGACCTGGAGGGAGGAGAGGGATTGAAGGGAGTGTGGGAGTTTGTTCCACAGGCGGGAGAAAAGAGGAATGAAAGAGTGAAGGTGAGCAGAGAGCCGAGATTTCGGCAGTTTAACCATCAGAGGGTTGCTGGCAGATCTTGTGCGACCTGTAGGAATATTTGGGGGACAGAGCACGGAGAGAGCTGGGGGAGCAAGGCCGGAGAGGAGTCGGTAGAAGACAGAAAGACCACCTACCTGCCTGCGGTGAGTGAGTGAAAGGCCCTCAGAGATAGCTTCATCGCGGGAGATTCCAATGATTTTGAAAGCTTTGGATTCAACAGCGTGAAGCCGAGCCAGGTGTGAGGCAGGAGCACCAGCCCATAGGGGAGAACAGTATTCCATTGAGCTGCGGATGAAAGCCTTGTCGATCCTTCAATGATGAAGGATCTCGACAATTAGCCACAATGATGGAGGATGTCATCGATTCGAGCTAAAATTATGGAGGCTCTCATCGATTAGCCACAATGATGGAGGAACTCATCGATTCGAGCCACAAGGATGGAGGATCTCATCGATTCGAGCCACAAGGATGGAAGATCTCATAAATTAGCCACAATGATGGAGGATCTCATCGATTCGAGCTAAAATTATGGAGGTTCTCATCGATTAACCACAAGGATGGAGGCTCTCATCGATTAACCACAAGGATGGAGGCTCTCATCGATTAACCACAATGATGGAGGGTCTCATCGATTCGAGCCACAATGATGGAGGGTCTCATCGATTTGAGCCACAATGATAAAGGGTCTCATCGATTCGAGCCACAATGATGGAGGGTCTCATCGATTCGAGCCACAATGATGGAGGGTCTCATCGATTCGAGCCACAATGATGGAGGATCTCATCGATTCGAGCCACAATGATAGAGGGTCTCATCGATTCGAGCCACAATGATGGAGGATCTCATCGATTCGAGCCACAATGATAGAGGGTCTCATCGATTCGAGCCACAATGATAGAGGGTCTCATCGATTCGAGCCACAATGATAGAGGGTCTCATCGATTCGAGCCACAATGATAGAGGGTCTCATCGATTCGAGCCACAATGATGGAGGGTCTCATCGATTCGAGCCACAATGATGGAGGGTCTCATCGATTCGAGCCACAATGATGGAGGGTCTCATCGATTCGAGCCACAATGATGGAGGGTCTCATCGATTCGAGCCACAACGATTAAGGCTCTCATCGATTCGAGCCACAATGATGGAGGATCTCATCGATTTGAGCCACAATGATGGAGGGTCTCATCGATTCGAGCCACAATGATGGAGGGTCTCATCGATTCGAGCCACAATGATGGAGGGTCTCATCGATTCGAGCCATAACGATGGAGGCTCTCATCGATTCGAGCCACAATGATGGAGGCTTTCATCGATTCGAGCCACAATGATGGAGGGTCTCATCGATTCGAGCCACAACGATGGAGGCTCTCATCGATTCGAGCCACAATGATGAAGGCTCTCATCGATTCGAGCCACAATGATGGAGGCTCTCATCGATTCGAGCCATAAGTGTTGGCAGATTGCACTCCATTTCTCCATCTTCTATTGATCAGAATGCAGTCAATCTGATTTCCATGCTGCCCGTGGGGTGAAGTCCATGTGTACAGACTACAGTCGATGCTTGTGTTGTTTGAACCAAGTGTTTACAATTATGAGATCATTCCCCAAACAGATATCTCGCATTCTCTCCCCTGGACCAACTGGAGAATGCTCTGTCTGGCCTTGACCCCGCTTCGACGACGAACCCAGATGATTTTAGTGCCAATGTTGTCATTATTTACTTTATGACACGTTATTTACTTATTTCTTCATTATGTACGAAAGTTTATAACGACATGACTCGTTATATATATAATGTAACAATACATAGCACGAAATGCTGAATGAGGCGGTGTATAGGCTGACCGCCGCTCCTACCTTGATAATTTATAAACATATAAATATACACAAAAGTACATCTTTAATGAACTGTGAGATGTAATAAAGCTTACATAGAATACATAATTTTCGGCTTCCTTTAACCAACTACAACTGCGTGACGAAGGCAGGTTGCAATGACGATGGTATAACCATAGGCATAACGTGGCGGCGTTCCTCGTTAAAAGGAGATTAAACGATAAAGTGAACAGCAGAAGTGAAATTGCGAATAGAGATATTGATTTGTCGATGGCGGACAATGATGGCGCGATGGAACAAGCGGTCAGGCGGGGTAAATCTTTTCTGATGAAAGGAAGCTCCTCTAGCGGCCTTAGTGTGTAAGTTCCTTCATTATAACTCTTAAGAAGTGTAATTTTATTAATGTATCTACGGTGTGCACAAGTTTACAAACAAACTCTACCGTGATGTGTATTATTATGTTGAGGTAAAAGTAAAACATTGAAGTTTAAAAAACCTTCTTCATGAAATAATAAGTGTGTATATTTAAATATATCGTTGTGGTTATGAGTCCCAAATAAATCCTTCCATAATGTTTAGTTTAACTGTCGAAAGTCCGTGTTGAAAGATCTGCGTTGCGATTGTGTTATTAAATATTAGGAACCCCAAATATCATTTTTTATCAATCCATATTCGTTTTTTACCGATCATCTGCGGAATATTTTCCTCAGCCAAGAAGGCATTATTCCCTCAGCCAAGAAGGCATTATTCCCTCAGCCAAGAAGGCATTATTCCCTCAGCCAAGAAGGCATTATTCCCTCAGCCAAGAAGGCATTATTCCCTCAGCCAAGAAGGCATTATTCCCTCAGCCAAGAAGGCATTATTCCCTCAGCCAAGAAGGCATTATTCCCTCAGCCAAGAAGGCATTATTCCCTCAGCCAAGAAGGCATTATTCCCTCAGCCAAGAAGGCATTATTCCCTCAGCCAAGAAGGCATTATTCCCTCAGCCAAGAAGGCATTATTCCCTCAGCCAAGAAGGCATTATTCCCTCAGCCAAGAAGGCATTATTCCCTCAGCCCCCCGTTAACCATTTCATAAGCGAGTCTGATCAAAGATGACGCCATAAATCCATACTCGGAATCGATTAGCCTCACGAGTGCCCTGAGGGTAGCTGTCGGGCGCGTTTCACGAGCGACTCCCGAAGCAGATCGCGCCAAGAAAGCGGCCCCGCCTATGGGCGAGGGGAGGGGCGGAGCGAAAAACCTGAGGGGATAAGAATAACTAAACTCAACATCAAAAGAAACGTATCAAATCTTTTGAAGGACTCATTGAAATCCTCCGCGCAAAAATGAAAAATATTTGAACACAGAGGTGAAGTTCAGCCATCTTTACTAAACACAAGTCAATAAACTGGGTTAAGTCAATAAACTGGGTTAAGTCAATAAACTGGGTTAAGTCAATAAACTGGGTTAAGTCAATAAACTGGGTTAAGTCAATAAACTGGATTAAGTCAATAAACTGGGTTAAGTCAATAAACTGGGTTAAGTCAATAAACTGGTTTAAGTCAATAAACTGGGTGGATTTTGCAAGCATCGTGCTCGACATGACGTCTTCTTGTGTATTTTTTCATGATTCGTACCTTTAGCATTTTGTTTTCAAATGATACCTGCATGGATGTGCCCACCCCTCTGTAGGTATGAGCACGTCACGCAGGTGTTAACTCGAATATTGGATGAGCGCACACCGGATGCTGCGGACATCTTCGAAACACTATCCAGCGATGCCAAACGAGAGAGACTCGTGTGTCCCTCGCCGTCACCGCGAGACGAAGCACCCTGTGTCGTGGGTTTGGAGCAAGCGAAGGCCTGGTGCAGAATTTTTGGGAAACGGGAAGAAGAAGTCTTCGATGAGGACTTGGTACGAATGCTGCATGAGCTCTTGAGCACTTAGAACGTGTGGGTATTTGCCCTCGCCTGTGGAAAGTGTATTACGTTTGGGTCACTTTGATACTTGCGAAGTATCTCATCGAAGATGTTTCAAGTACTGTATATTGGTTTGTCTTGTGTGTTATTGTATTTGTTTGTCTGTCTGTTTGCCTGTTTGTTTATTTGTCGCTTGCCTACAGGTCGCAAATCTAAACCGATCGTCTTGAAACATTACCGAGTTGTAGCGATAGTCACAACCGAGAAGCCTTTTGATTTTGAGGTCAAAGGTCATCTTCATCAAATTTCTAAAATCTGATTGACGTGAAAGTGGAATGGCATTTGCATATTGAGTCACTGAATCGGGAAATCAACTATTTTGAGGTCAAAGGTCAAACTTCTAAAATCATCAAATTTCATCTGAAAATCATCCCTTTTCATCCGATTGACTTGAAAATTAAAGTTATTGCATAGGGTCTCTTTCAACTAGGAAACCAACTATTTAAGGTCAAAGATCAGCTCAAGGTCAAACTTTTAAAATCATTAATTTTCATCTGATTGGCTTGAGAATTAAACACCAATTGCATAGTGTCTCACTGAATTGGGAAACCAAATATTTTAAGTTCAAAGGTCAAACTTATAAAATCATCAATTTTCATCCGATTGCCCTGAGATTCTATTAGATGAAGATTGTCAATTTTAATCCTAGTGAAATGGACAAGTTGATGTATCCATGGAAACGTTTTTGGGGGAAGTAGGGTGGGTGTGGATTCTGCAAGAATCGTGCTCTGCAAGAATCGTGCTCTGCAAGAATCGTGCTCTGCAAGAAGCGTGCTCTGCAAGAATCGTGCTCTGCAAGAATCGTGCTCTGCAAGGATCGTGCTCTGCAAGGATCGTGCTCTGCAAGAATCGTGCTCTGCACGACGCCTTTCTTGTTTGTCTGTTTGTATTTTCATCGCCTACAGGTCGCAATTTTAAACTGATCTTTATGAAACTTCACTAAACGGTAGAGTTGGTCATAAGGAAGAAGCCTATTGATTTTGAGGGCAAAAGGTCAACAAAGGTCAAAGGTCAATAAATTTTGTCAAATTTATAAAATCCTCAATTTTCATCTGATTGACTTGAAATTTGATGAGGATCAGGTCATTGAATTCAACCATTATTTTTGAGGTCAACAATAGGCCAACGGTCGCCAACGTATTTTCGGGATTTCGCAGCAAGTATGCATGACATATTTCTTGTTCCTTGCGAAAATCGAAGATTTTTCAAGTATATTGGTCGGTCTTGTGCATAATTACTTGGCAACAAAATGTTTTTGGGATAGGTATGTTGATCACTCCGGTTTGAGTGTGTGTGTGTGTGTGTGTGTGTGTGTGTGTGTGTGTGTGTGTGTGTGTGTGTGTGTGTGTGTGTGTGTGTGTGTGTGTGTGTGTGTGTCTGTCCGCTCACTTATACTTGCCTCACTTATACTATATATAAAGGTCACAATTTTAAACCGATCTTCACAAAACTTCACCAAACAGTAGAGCTCATGGTCCGAAAAATCCTATTTATTTTTGAGGTCAAGAGGTGAAAAGGTCAACGTAGGCCAAAGGTCAACCACTTTTTTCAAAATTCTAAAATCCTCAATTTTCATCAGATTTACTTGAAATTTGAAGATGATTTACAAAACAGCTACCTGGATTCACCAACTATTTTGGAGATCAACATTGGCCAAAGGTCAACATATGTCAAAAGGCCACCACAGGCCATAGGTCACCAACTTTTTTGTCCCCCGTCGCACCGCGGAGCGAAAGGGGGACTATGGTTTTCCCCTGCGTCCGTGCGTCCGTCCATGCGTGCGTATGTGCGTGCATGCGTGCGTAAGCGAAGGACCAAATTCTAATTTGGTGTGTGGGTGCAACCCACGTCAAAATCCAGGATGGCCGCCGCCACGTATGTCTGAACCTTATGAGCGGAATATCTTGAAAAATAAGCGAAGTACCAACTTCTAATTTGGTGTGTGGGTGTATCTCGGCATAAGGAAGAACGCTATTGAAAATTGGGTCGCCACGTCAAAATCCAAGATGGCCGCCACCATATATATGTCTGAACCTTGTGAGCGAAATATCTTGAAAAATAAACGAACTACTAACTTCTAATCTGGTGTGTGGGTGTATCTACGCATAAGGGAGAACGCTATTGAAAATGGGGTCGCCACGTCAAAATCCAAGATGGCCGCCTTGCGTCTTCCACTTTGTCAACTCAGATGACTTCACCGACGGGGGACCTAGGCGTAACGCTCATCAAATTTCTAAAACGCTCAATTTTCATCCGATTGACTTGAAATTTGAATATGATTAACGTATCATTTAACTGAATTCAACCACCAATTATTTTTGAGATCAGCATAGGCCAAAAGGTCAACATTGTCCAAAGGTGAACAACCATTTCAAATTTCTAAAATCATAAATTTTCATCCGATTGACTTGAAATTTGAATCGAATTTTCATATCAGCGAACTGAATTCAACCACCAACAATTTGTGAGATCAACATAGGTCACAAGGTCAACATAAGTCAAAGGTCAACCACTTTTTTTTCAAATTTCTAAAATCCTCAATCTTCATCCGATTGACTTGAAATTTGAATAGGATTTTGAGATCAGCAAACTGAATTCAACCAACTATTTTGAGATCAACATCGGTCAGAATGCCAACATAGGCCAAAGGTCAACCACTTTTTTCAAATTTCTAATATACTCTTATCTTCATCCGATTTTATTTTTGTATATAGAATCGAGGCTCGTGTGAGAGCTAACACATTGAACATGAAAGCATGCACAGACACATAAAACATATAATGAAGGGAGTGGGAGACAAGAGGGGGAAGGAGAGGGAAGTACACAAGCACAACAACAGTAGCGAACAGGGACGTCGGTAGATCTGTGAAAGAGGGAGGGCTGGGGAAGGAGGGAGGGGTACACGGTATAAAGCAAATGAACACTACTAGGATTATCAGGAAATAAGTTGGGGATTGAAAGAGGCGGATTTGGGTTCTTTTAACGGGGTAGAAAAGATCAAGGTTTTGGATGGGGGAAGATAAGAGATGGTGGTGAACAGCTGTTTTAAAGACCTGGAGGGAGGAGAGGAATTGAAGAGAGTGTGGGAGTTTGTTCCAGAGGCGGGAGAAAAGAGGAATGAAAGAGTGAAGGTGAGCAGAGAGTCTTGATTTTGGCAGTTTCACCAGAAGAGGGTTGCTGGCAGATCTTGTGCGTCCTGCAGGAATATTTGTGGGGCAGAGCACAGACATAGCAGGGGGAGCAAGGCCGGAGAGGAGTCGGTAGAAGACAGATAGACCACCAACCTGCCTGCGGTGAGAGAGATAAAGGCCCTCACAATCAGCTTCATCGTGGGAGATTCCAATGATTCTGAATGCTTTAGTTTCACCCGCGTGAAGCCAAGCTAGGTGTGAGGCAGGAGCACCAGCCTGGAGGGGAGAGCAGTATTCCATTGAGCTGCGGATGAAAGCTGTGTATGTAGTGAGAAGCTCAGAAGTGCCCAGAAAGGACTTTGCATGATGGACGATGCCCAGACGACGACTCGCTTTGGAGGCCAGCTTGGAAATGTTGTTTTCCCAGGAAAGATCATGGCAGATAGTGAGACCTAAAAGCTTGAATGACAGAACTTCTTCAATAGGATTGTTCAGAAAGTAGATAGGATGGTTGTCCAGATGGTTTTTTCAGAGAGATACAGTGCATTCAGAAAGTATTCAGACCCCTTGACTTTTTTCACATTTTGTTATGTTGCAGCCTTTTGCTGAAATCGTTTAAATTGATTTTTTTCCCTCATCAATCTACACTCGATACCCCATAATGACAAAGAGAAAACAGGATTTTAGAAAGTTTCGCAAATTTATTAAAAAGAAAAAACTGAAATATCACTGACATAAGTATTCATACCCTTTGCTATGACACTTGAAATTTAGCTCAGGTGCCTCCCATTTCTCTTGATCATCTTTGAGACGTTTCTACACCTTGATTGGAGTCCACCTGTGGTAAATTCAATTGATTGGACATGATTTGGAAAGGCACACACCTGTCTATATAAAGTCTCACAGCTGACAATGCATATCAGAGCAAAAACCAAGCCATGAGGTCGAAGGAACTGCCTGCAGAGCTCAGAGACAGGATTGTGTCGAGGCGCAGATTTGGGGAAGCCTACAAAAAAAAATTCTGCTGCATTGAAGGTTCCCAAGAGCACAGTGGCCTCCATAATTCTTAAATGGAAGAAGTTTGGAACAACCAGGACTCTTCCCCGAGCTGGCCGCCCGGCCAAACTGAGCAATCGGGGGAGAAGGGCCTTGGTAAGAGAGGTGACCAAGAACCAGATGGTCACTCTGGCTGAGCTCCAGAGATCCTGTGTGGAGATGGGAGAAACTTCCAGAAGGACAAACATCAGTGCAACACTCCACCGATCTGGGCTTTATGGCAGAGTGGCCAGACGGAAGCCAAACAGTTCAGTCTTGGTTTCATCAGACCACAAAATCTTGTTTCTCACAGTCTGAGAGTCCTTTCGGTGCTTTTTTGCAAACTCCAAGTGGGCTTTCATGTGTCTTTCACTGAGGAGAGGTGAATGGGGAGATCTGAAGAGGAGGGGTGAGGGGGGAGATTTGAAGTGGAGGAGGAGGGGGGAGATTAGAATGGGAGGGGAAAGGGGGAAGATTTGGAGGGGAGGGGCGAGGAGGAGTTTATGAGGAGAGGAGCGAGGCGCGGGGGTTTAGGAGGGGAGGGGGGAGAATTCAAAGGGAGGGGTGAGGGGAGAGTTTAGAAAGTGGACGATTAATGACAAACGAACATTTATTACAAACTGGATTTATTGTGATTTTCAAGTCAGAGATCCGTTTGAAAATGATAGAGGAGGGGTAGAATGAAGGTGAGGTTAGAGAATGTAGAAAGGAAGAACTGTAAGAGATTTAATTTTTTTTGGAAATGGAATGATTTGATGAGGAAATTGAAAAAAGCATTTTAAGTCGGAAGAAAAACAGCTTGTTGTAATAAACCACTGAATAAAACACGGCAGGGGAATTTAAACACAACCATAAAAAACAATCTGGGAAAAAGTCCCTGAAGTGAGGACATGGATCTGAGAAAGGAGAAAGGGTTGAATGAGTATGGTGGAAACTAGAATTGGAAAGGTGAGTATCGGCTGGAGAGGTAGAAGAAAAATGAGATGAAGGGGGCGGGGCGAGCCAACATGCAGGGACCGGTCATGGGCGGGACCACGAGGAGAGGAGGAAAAAAAAATATATGTATTTGAAACGTTAGACAAAGGGTAAGATGTTCGTGAGAGGTAGGGGGAGAAAATCAAATCAAAGAAAAAAGCAATACAGCGAAGGAAATAACTTAAGTTTACAAAATACCGACGGGGGAGGGAAGCCTCGAGGGACCAGGCTGCACAAGCGGTGTGAACAAAGAATTGACTAATTACACACAAGTTTGCACGAATTACAAAACCAAGACCAAACTAGAAACACACAGTAACACATACACAGTAAAAATAATCAGTGGAAATTTGACAAAGACACGAATGGGAAAATACTTTACTTTGATGACGTGGAGAGCTTGACGGACGCTTCCTCGCCCGAGGAACCGGAAGCGGAAGGACTTGAAATATGAATAGGATTTGCATATCAGCTTACTGAAACCAACTGCCAACTATTTTTGAAGTCAACATAGGTCAAATTTCTAAAACTGTCAATTTTCATCCGATGAACTTAAAATTTGAAGACGATTTGCACATCAGGTCACAGAATTAAACCACCAATTATTTGTACGGTAAAAAGGATGCTCTACTGAGTGCCATTCTACTTTGTTCTATTTTGCCAAGTGTCGCTCTACGAGTGATTTTTCATTCTGTCTGTTTGTCTGTCTGTATGTCAGTCGCCTACAGGTCACAATTTTCAACTGATCTTCACAAAACTTCATCAAATGGGAGAGTTGGTGATGAGCAAGAAGCCTATTGTTTTTGGGGTCAAACGGTCAATAGGTCAACATAGGCTAAAGGTCACCAACTTTTTCAAATTTCTAAAATCCTCAATTTTCATCCGATTGACTTGAAATTTGAAGAGGACTTGCATATATGGTCACTGAATTCAACTTCTGAGTATTTTTGAGGTCAACATTGGCCAAAAGGTCAACCTAGGCCAAAAAGTCAACATAGGCCAAGTTTCTAAAATGCTCAACTTTCATCCAATTAACTTGAAATTTGAAGAGGATTTGCATATCTGGACAATGAATGCAACCACCAAGTATTTTTGAGGTCTTCATGGGCCAACAACTTATTTTATGGTTTTTGCAAGTATCGTGCTATGCACAACATATTTATTGTTTGTTTGTTTGTCTGTTTTGTTTGTCTGCACAGAATGCTCGGTCACCAATGCCACCAAGTGGTAGCCAGTAGTACACTTTTTTTAAAACCAATTACCTTTATAAAGTATGTACAATAAGAATGTGAGTACATGTGTATATAAAGTGTGGTACGTATTTTACAAATAGAATGTGAGTATGTCTATGTAATACATACTATAAAACCACACAAAACAAATCCTGGAGATGATATACAATCTTTGATTGCTCATTCTAGCTCCCCTTGTTTTATGTGTTCGAAATATTGATTGTTGAGGCTTTCTGAGAGTGGAATTTAGGAATTTATGAATAATCCACTCTGAGAGTGGATTATTTACATGTTTCATATGGAGAAAAAAACAAGTAAAGTTGGAGAATAGGGACAGAAGTTGGGAGGGGTGGGCAGAAGAAAAGGGGAATGTATACTTGGCAAAAAAAGAAACACAAGTTGAGAAGACGCATTTTTTTAATGTGCATTGTTGTGCACAAATTATCAATGACAAAGATTTGTAATACCATTTTTAGCACCTGTATTTTCAAACCACATTTCTTGAGCATCATGCCTCACTGAACCACCACAATGGGGGTTGAATGGATTTTCAAACAATCACTTACTGTGGCTTCCAAGGCTAAATTGCATAAGAATGTTGATGTTCCTGTGGTAGTCTATGGTCCATGGAGGCTTGAACCGAATTCACTCAGCAGACGACAATGCCACGAGTTGTTAGGGTAGGGTTGGGTAGGATAGGGTTTGACATAAAAACTTGCGTTTCTTTTTTTGCCAAGTATATGTGGGAAGGAGCTCGGCTTAAATTTTGCCCGATTTATCTTACTATAATTCACCAAATGTCCGTCTGTCCGTTCGAAGGTCCTGGGACCCCTGGGAGTAAAATAGGCTATATTGTTTTTCCAATTTTTCCAAGTTTACAAAGACTAATGCATGATTATTTATAAGTTATAAAATATAATTGGTATTTTATTATCATGATTGTGAGATGACAATAAGTGGAAACACCTGCTATTGCTCAGCCCCCTTTGCCAGATGCCATGGAACTGCCACTTCCAAACTTGCTCGAGATAGCCAACTACTTTGAACAGGCCGGGGTGATGCTGGACAAAAATGAAGCTGTTCGTGTAATGATGTCCCTGAAAGAGCTCACTCAAAATCACCCAATGGACCACTGTCGCTTCTGGGGCAAGATTCTTGGCACAAACAGCAATTATCTTGTGGCTGAGGTTGAAATGACGGACTGGGAGGAGGAGGAAGAGGAGGAGCAAGAGTTGGGTGCACATGATACATATGAAGAAGGTATTTCATCTCAAAATCATCACACAGAATGTGTAAGTTTTTACAGCATAGCCCATAGGGCAAAGCCGTCTAGAACAGTGTTTGTCTGTCCGTATGTATGTATGTATGTATGTCCCCTCAAACGTACACCAATCAGAGCTGAGGATCTGGTCACATGACAGGGGTGATGTAATGTCATTATGGCAGTACGACGGCTGACACCGCCATTTTGATTCCTATGCGTTCAGGCTGGACATAACGTTGAAACTGTCATGTATCACAATCTGCATGCTATGCCTTTACGTTTTTCATTCAGTGTGAAACACAAACAAACACGTGAAACACACGAAGCAAAACACGTGAAAATAGGGATCTTTTAGAACACGATATTGAAGTTTTTTTGCATACAAGATCGAGGCTTTTGTAACATTAATCACAAAAAAATAAAAATGGACACACACAACATACAATAAAGGGAGCGGGAGACAAGATGGGGAGAGAGAGGGAAGCACACAAGTACAACAGTAGAGATCAGGGACATCGGGAGATCTGTGGGAGGGAGGGGGCTTGGGGGGAGGAGGCATGGGAAGGAAGGGGGTGTGGGGTGGGAGAGGTAGAAAACACATGGACACTGCTTCTTCGAGGAAAGAAGAAGTTATTTCAAAAAAGTGGATTTGGAGTGAATTAACAGGGGTAGAAAAGATCAAGGTTTTGGATAATAATAATAATAATGCATTTATTTTATATAGCGCTTTTCAGGAAGCCCAAAGACGCTTTGACAGAGTGCAAAACATAATGCATAGCAAAACATAAAAACAATTGCAAAAAAAGAAGAATCAATAGGGAAATATTCAAAGCACAAAGGAGGGAGAAGGAGAGGAGATAGTCAGGGGTTAGATGCTGTGGGTTAAATGTTGAATGCAGTGTTGAACAGGTGGGTCTTGAGTGATGTTTTGAATGTGGTGAGTGAGGAGGAGTCTCTGATGGTGTGAGGTAGCGAGTTCCAGAGGGTGGGAGCAGCGATGGAGAAGGCCCTGTCCCCCCAGGATCTAAATTTGGTCCGGATGGGGGGGGGGGGGGGGGGGGTCAGGAGGTTGGTACCAGCAGAGCGGAGGTTGCGGGTGGGAGTGTGTCTGGAGAGGAGGTCAGCCAGGTAGGATGGGGCCAGGTTATGGAGGGCTTTGTAGGTCAAGAGGAGGATTTTGTACTGGATTCTCTGGGAGATGGGGAGCCAGTGAAGCTTGTAAAGGACGGGGGTGATGTGGTCACGGGTCCGGGAATGGGTGAGTAGACGGGCAGCGGAGTTCTGAATGTATTGGAGTTTATTGGTGATTGTTGAGGGTGAACCATAAAGGAGGCTATTGCAGTAGTCCAGACGGGAAGTGATGAAGGCGTGGATGAGGGTTTCTGCAGCCACGGAGGAGAGGGATGGACGGAGACGGGCGATGTTTTTCAGGTGAAAGAAGGCTGTCTTTGTGATCTGTTTAGTGTATTTGTCGAAGGAGAGGGTTTGGTCAAAGATGATGCCAAGATTCCGGATGTGAGGGGAGGTGGATACTGGGAAACTGTCGATGTTGAGGGCAAAGTTATGGGTGGACTTGGTGAGCGTTTTTGGGCCAATGATGATTATTTCAGATTTATCACAGTTAAGTTTGAGGAAGTTGATTTGAAGCCAGGATTTTATTTCAGTGATGCAGTTTGTCAGGATAGAGTGGGTGGCGGTGGAGATGGACTTGGTGGAGATGAAAAGCTGGATGTCATCGGCGAAGCAGTGGAATTGGAGACCATGACGGCGGATTAAGTGACCGAGGGGGGACAGGCAAAGGATGAAGAGGAGGGGGCCAAGAACTGAACCTTGGGGGACACCTTGGGGGAGGGGAGCAGTAGGGGATTTGCAGTTATTGATGGAGATGAACTGACGTCTGTCAGAGAGGTATGATTTAATCCAAGAGAGGGCAGTGCCGGTAATGTTAAAGGTGGTTTCAAGTCGGGTGAGGAGGATGGTGTGATCGATGGTGTCAAAGGCGGCGCTGAGGTCGAGGAGGATGAGAATGTTGAGGTTGCCAGCGTCAGAGGAGAGGAGAAGGTCGTTGGTGATTTTGAGGAGAGCAGTTTCAGTACTGTGGTTGGAGCGGAATCCGGATTGGAATGTTTCATACAGGTTATTGGCAGAGAGGTGATGTTTGAGTTGAGTGGCTACAGCGCGTTCCAAAACCTTTGACAGAAAGGGTAGGTTGGAGATGGGTCTGAAGTTATTTAGGGTGTCAGGGTTTAGTCCAGGTTTTTTCAGAATGGGGGTAACAGCAGCAATTTTGAGGGATGGTGGGACGATGCCTGTAGACAGGGAGGAGTTTATTGTTGCAATGATAAGTGGAGAGAGAGCAGGAAGGGAGGCCTTGACAAAGCTGGAGGGGATGGGGTCAAGAGTGCAGGTGGCAGTTTTCATTCCGATGAGGAGTTCAGAGAGGTCAGTAGGGGAGACTGGGGAGAATTGAGACAGGGGATGGCAGGATAAGGGGGGGCAGGTGGTTTGAGGGGGAGCGGGTGCGGCGGTGGTCAAGCTGTTGTAGATGTTTTCAATTTTGCGTTGGAAGAATGAAAGGAAGGAGATGCAGTTGTCTATTGTGAATGACTGGGTGGTGGTGTTCAGGGGGCTGAGGAGTTTGTTTATTGTAGAGAAGAGTGCTTTTGGGTTTCCGGAGCCAGAGTGGATAATTTGAGAGTAGTAGGCGGAGCGGGCACGGGAGAGGGCATCTTTATAGTGTTGTATGTGGTCCTTGTAGGCCTGGGAGTGAACTGTGAGACCTGTTTTATTGCGGAGTCTTTCAAGTTGGCGAGCACGAGTTTTCATCAGGCGGAGTTCAGGGGTAAACCAGGGAGCAGAATGGGTGAAAGAAACTGTTTTGGTTTTTATAGGCGCAAGTTGGTCAAGGCAGGAGGAGAGAGTGTGGTTGTAGTAGTCAGTGAGGTCAGAAGGGGTGTGGAGGTCAACGAAGGGAGAAGTGGACATTTTTTCAGAGAGGGTCGATGAGAATGAGGTCGGTGAAAGAGCGTTTAGCTTACGGAAGTTGATAGTGCGATAATGCCTTGGTGCTGGGGTGGGGATGTTGATGGTCAGAGTGATGGCTAGGTGGTCAGAGAGAGTGAGGTCGGAGCCAGAGAGATGGTGCAAAATTAGTCCAGTAGAGCAGACAAGGTCCAAAATGTGACCACGGTTATGGGTAGGAAAGTTGACATGTTGAGTGAGGTTAAAGCAGGTGAGTAAATCAGTGAAGTCAGTGGTTAGTGTGGAGTCAGTGGAGTCCATGTGGATATTGAAATCACCAAGGAGGAGGATTGAGGGGGAGAGGGAACATAGCTGGGTCAGAAAGTAGGAGAAGTCAGACAGGAATGATGGGTGTGGTTTGGGAGGGCGGTAGACAACAGCCATGACTGACTGTGTGTGACCAGAGAGTTTAAAAGCCAGGTGTTCAAATGATGGAGCAGATGAGATGGAGATGAGGTTGGTCTTGATGTCTTGTCGGTGAATAACGGCAATTCCACCACCTCGGCCCTCCGAGCGTGGTTTATTGATGTAAGAATATCCATTGGGTGTGGTGAGGTTGAGCGTGTAGTAGTCCAGTGGTTGTTGCCAGGTCTCAGTGAGACAGAGAAAGTCCAGTTTATTTTCCAGGATGTAGTCGTTCAGGATGAGGCATTTGTTGTTGAGGGACCGGGTATTGAACAGGGTGAGCTTGATGTTGTTTTGTACGGCGGGTATGAATCCAGGTGATTTGGCCAGGGTTCGCAGACAGGAGGTGCGATTTTGTGCGTTGTTGTGACCAGGTGTGTTGGGACGATGAGTGGGAGTGCACTGAGCCGACCAGAGGATGGGGATGGAGTGACCTGATTGTAAATAAACAAACTTACGACCGGAGCCACGGTGAATGTACCTGGGTCGACGCAGGAGTCCATTCGATTTGATTGCAGAGATGCATGATGGGGTGGAGCGGGTTTTAAGCAGGAGAAGCCTTGCGGCGGAGTACCGCAGAGCCATGCCAGCAGGAGCGAAGGGACGAGCACGAGGCCAAGGGTGAGGAGGCGAAACAATCGTCACAACCCACGGGAGTGGGCCCGAGGAAACAGCGAAGGAGCCGAGCAGGTGAAGCCAGGAGCAGAGCCGGGACCATGCAGAGGGCAGACAGGAGCGAAGAGACGAGCACGAGGCCAAGGTTGAGGAGGCAAAGCGGCAAATGCAGCGGCAAACGACCGCCGCCGCTAATCAAGATCACGGCGGCAAACCGCCACCACCGCCGCTGCAAACAATGGGCACAACCCACGAGAGTGAGCCCGAGGAAACAGCGAAGGAGCCGAGCAGGTGAAGCCAGGAGCAGCAGAGCAGAGCCGGAACCGTGCAGAGGGCAGACTCAATGGCCAAAAATCCGCCACGACCACCAGGAAAGCAAGATACGGACAATGGTCCAGTCAGAGAAGCGGCGAGCAAGTGACGCCAGCGTCCTCTCACGACCGGACCGGAAACGGAATGGGTGAATATAAGAGATGGTGGTAAACAACTGTTTTAATGACCTGGAGGGAGGGGTGGGATTGAAGGGAGTGTGGGAGTTTGTTCCAGAGGCGGGAGAAAAGAGGAATGAAAGAGTGAAGGTGAGCAGAGAGTCTTGATTTTGGCAGTTTAACCATAAGAGGGTTGCTGGCAGATCTTGTGCGACCTGTAGGAGTATTTGGGGGACAGAGCCCAGAGAGAGCTGGGGGAGCAAGGCCAGAGAGGAGTCTGTAGAAGACAGAAAGACCGCCTACCTGCCTGCGGGTGAGTGAGTGAAAGGCCCTCGGAGTTAGCTTCATCACGGGAGATTCCCGATCATCACGGGAGAACAGTATTCCATTGAGCTGCGGATGAAAGCCTTGTATGTGGTGAGGAGCTCAGGTGTGACAAGGAAGAACTTCGCATGGCGGAGGATGCCCAGTCGGCGACTGGCTTTGGAGGCCAGATTGGAAATGTGGTTTTCCCAAGAAAGATCACGGCAGATTGTGAGACCCAAAAGCTTGAGCGACAGAACTTCTTGAAGAGGATTGTTGAGAAAGTAGATGGGAGGGTTTTCCAGTCGGTCTTTTCGGAGAGACATAGTGAGAGTGTGAGATTTGTCAGGATTGAAAGACATGTTCCACTTGTTTGACCAGTCTGTGATTTTGTCCAGGTCTGCAGAGAGTGAGGAGGCTGCAGACTGCCAATCTGAGGGATGAGATATGGAGCGGCAGAGAGTGGAGTCATCAGCAAAAAGATAGGATTTTCCAGAGTCGGAGAGATCATTGATGAAGACCTGAAAAAGCACAGGGCCCAGAACACTGCATTGGGGAACTCCAGCCTGAACAGGAAGGATTCTTATCGTGGCTGTTGTTGTTGTTGTTGTTGTTTGTGGGTTGTTCTGTGTTGTTTTATATATTTTTATATTGCTTCACAAGGTATCACTACTGTATATAAAATTTTGAATGCTCATTTCGTGTCCTAAAGGGTTTCTACTTAAAAACAACAACAACAACATGCATTTTAAGGCCATTTTTCCCTGCTCGAGCGTGGGTTAGCCTTGCGGTCCCCATGACAATCTTCTCCATTTTGCCCTATTTTCTGCATCTCTCCTTGTTAACCCCTTTGCCCGCATTTCTTCTTCCACCATCTTTAGCCAAGTCTTTCTTGGTCTTCCCCTTCCTCTACTTCCTTCTACATTCATTTCCATCACTCTTCTCAACAAGTCACTTTCATCCTTCCTCAACACATGACCAAACCATCTCAACCTGTTCCTCTTCACAGCATCAATCACAGGCTCTATTCCCATCATCTTTTGCAATTCATCATTTGTCTTCCTCTCTCTCAACGATACTCCACACATCCACCGAACCATTCGCATTTCCACCCTTTCCAGCCTTCGTTGCTGCTCTACATTCATGACCCATGTCTCGCTCCCATAAATCATAACACTTATCACACATGCAGCATCCACCTTTCCCTTCAGCTTCAACAACACTTCCCTCATCATCAGCACGCCACTCAGTTCCCGAAACTTCTTCCATGCACATCTCACTCGAGCAACCGTTGCCGAGTCTGATCCACCTTCTCCATTCAGCATGTCTCCGAGGTAGCAAAATGTTTTCACACCTTCCAGCTTCACGCCATCTCCAAGATGCAACTCAACATTTCCTCCATCTGCAGCTCCCTCTGTGCACACCTTACATTTGAATGTAGCTGCCACACTGGTTAATGACCCTCTCAGACCACTACATTTTTGATGAACCCACTCAGCGCACATTGTACATTGAATGGAGTTCACTCCGACACTCTTCCTGCACACAGCACATGGCCACTTCCCAGTTCTTTCCACCTCACCACATGCTTTACCACTTGCCATCACCTTCGTCTTTCCGATATTCACCTTCAGACCTTTTGTCTCCATACATTCCTTCCACTTGTTGATCTTTTCCTTCAGTCCATCCATACTTTCCGCAATCAACACCAGATCATCTGCATACAACAATCATTGATGGTTTGGCGGATGTGTTGGTTTGGCAGGTGTGTTGTTTTGCATCATGCGTTGGTTTGGGGGATGTGTTAGTTTTGCGGATGTCTTGGTTTGGGGGATGTATTGGTTTTGCGGATGTATTGGTTTGGTGAATGTGTTGTTTTGGCGGATGTGTTTGTTTGGTGCATGTGTTGGTTTAGCGAATGTGTTGGTTTGGCGAATGTGTTGGTTTGGCGCATGTGTTGGTTTGGCACACGTGTTGGTTTGGCACACGTGTTGGTTTGGCGGATGTGTTGGTTTGGGGGATGTGTTGGTTTGGCGGATGTGTTGGTTTGGCGAATGTGTTGGTTTGGGGGATGTGTTGGTTTGGCGCATGTGTTGGTTTGGCGCATGTGTTCGTTTGGTTCATGTGTTGGTTTGGCGAATGTGTTGGTTTGGCGAATGTGTTGGTTTGGCGGATGTGTTGGTTTGGTGCTTTGTTGGTTTAGGGAATGTGTTGGTTTGGCGATTGTGTTGGTTTGGCGAATGTGTTGGTTTGGTGCATGTGTTGGTTTGGCGAATGTGTTGGTTTGGCGCATGTGTTGGTTTGGTGGATGTGTTGGTTTGGCTCATGTGTTGGTTTGGCGCATGAGTTGGTTTGGAGGATGTGTTAGTTTTGCGGATGTCTTGGTTTGGGGGATGTATTGGTCATTCCTGCCTGCAATTCCCCATTCATGTACATGAGTTTGTGCTGTCTGTGTTGTCTGGGGTTCCATAATTAAGCTTGTGTAAGGATTTGCGTTGTGTCTTCTTCCTCTTCACTGTAAATTACTTTCGTTCCTTTCTCCTTTGGTTTCTTTGGTTTTGTACATAATTCATAATAAATACCTGTTCCTCCTTATGCTTGGTTTTCATTCTCGTCCGATCGTCTTTGTCTTTTCCCAATTGAGTACCTATGGTGTGATTTCGGCAGAACCGCTTATAATCGGGTTTATTCCATTGCTAACGGCTCGGATTCCGGATTGCTAAACCGCTCGGCAAATACCATCTTGTCCGGGATTCGAGCGGTACTGTTCTCCCTGTTTTGCGGAGGGATTGATAAAGGTATTCGGGCTAATACCTGGACCAATAACCCTGATCAATCCCACCCCGCAAAAGAGCGTTACAAGTACCAGGACCGGTCGGACGGCCAGCTTAAAAAGACGAGGGGATTAAACCCCCGTCGGTAAGGGGAGTTCCGTCCCCCGGATCCGTAAAAAAAAAAAAAAAAAAAAAAAAAAAAAAAAAAAAAAAAAAAAAAATATATATATATATATATATATATATATATATATATATACATATATCTCTATATATATATACTAGAAGAAGTACCCGGCATTGCCGGGCGGGGGAGGGGAGGGGGAAGAGGAGGGGAGGGGAACGGGGGGAGGGGGGGAGGGGGAATGGGGGGAGGAGGAGGGGAGGGGAACAGGGGGAGGGGGAAGGGGGGAGGGGAGGGTGTGGGGGTGCCCGGGGGAAGAAGGGCCCCTCCCCCCCTCCCCCTTCCCCTCCGCCCTCCCCCTTCCCCTCCCCCTCCCCCCCTTCCCCCTCCCCCCTCCCCCTTCCCCCCCCCGTTCCCCTCCCCTCCTCTTCCCCCTCCCCTCCTCCTCCCCCTTAACACCAGGGGGGTTGACTCAGCCTGTCATCCTACCGCGGTCGGCAAATTGAGTACCAGTTCACTGGTAATTCCCTGTGTGCCGCAAGAGGCGCCTAACAGGGTTGGCGGCACGAACCCGGAAGTCGGAACACATTGTCGTCAAATAAATGTAGCATGTATGTTTTACTCTCTGTCACATGCCGTTGGTCCCATGTCAATCGGATGAAGTTGAAAAATTAACATTACGAAGTGTCTCTGGGATGTACTGATTCCGAATAATGAAGTTGAAAAATTAACGTTCCGAAATACGCTAATTACGCTAACAGAAGCGCTGGCGCTGCGAAGCGCTAGAGGGAGCGCTGCGCTCCCTCCCTTCGATTCCCTCACTCTTCTGCTAGCGCTTCTGCACTAATACGCTAATTTTAAAACCCGAAGTTTTTTTAAATTTAAGGTGTGCTGTAGTTGCTCTGAGATGTACTGATTCTGAATATGTCTTTGGTTTTCTCTGCGATGAGTAGTTCTCGAGTTATAAGAGGACAAACAAACATACTTTACTGCTTTATATATATAGATATATATACACAGACTTGGCATTTAATATGGAATATTTTTTTTTTCTTGACTTGGGTTTACTTTCTGAACTCAGTATATCAATCTGGTGAGTTTATTTTACCCTTCGGTGATGTCTTTGTTGAAAGAACCATGTCACTGAATGTCTTTCGCAGCAAGAAGTCAATAACAGGATTATATCACAGGTGGCGTGACAAAATGTAAGGACAGGTACATTTGACGATTGGCTTCACAATCGGGTATATAAGGGTTGTTGCGTTCTGTATTAGTGGAAAACAACTGCTGCACGTCTACAAAAGTTATTGCCGCTTCCTCTGTAGATGGTCTGTCAACTTGACAATGCTGTTTGTCATGGAGTGGTGACTTTACGAAATTCTGGCATGAAACAGCATGCTATTCCTCGGCAGTATGGCATCACTCAAGGTCAGGTGTCAAAGATCCTGAAACGAAATGCTCAGAGGGGTGTCCCTACTCCAATACCGAGGCCAGGACGTCCACGCAGAACCACAAGGAGAGATGATCGCCAGCTGCACCGGTTAGTCTGCAATGGCCGTACCAAGTCAGCTAATCGGCTTACTGCAATTGCCCACTGCAATCGGTCGAGTGGCAGCAACTGACAAATGTGCCTGTATCCAGAAGGCTAGTCAACCAACGACTGGTTCAAGCAGGCTATTGTGCCAGGCGTCCCCTGAGAAAGCCACGCCTGACCAGACAACACAGCCAGCGCCGATTGCAGTGGGCCAGAGAGCACCGTCAATGGCAGCCAGGACACTGGAATCACGTGACCTTCAGTGACGAGTCTAGATTTCTGGTCTATCGTCAAGATGGCCGCGTCCGAGTGTGCAGACGAGTGCATGAAGCCCACAACGAAGATTGTATAGTGCCAAGAGTCCAAGCTGGAGGTGGTGGGGTGACCGTTTGGGCTGCTTTTCATGCAGGGGGCAAAACTGACCTGGTTGTTCTGAATGGAAACCTGAACCAGTTCAAGTACAGGGTCATTCTGGAAGAAACATTGCTTCCATTTGCTCGTGCAGCCTTTCGAGGAAACTTTGTCTTCCAAGATGACAATGCACGGCCTCATCGTGCTCGCATGATCCAACACTTTCTTGCTGACCGTGGTGTAGAGCATATGGAGTGGCCTGCCATGTCCCTGGATATGAATCCGAGAGAGAACTTGTGGGCAGAATTAACGCGTCAAATCGACCACTTGGACCAGCAGCCGACCTCTGTGCATGAATTGCAGCAGACTATTGTCACTGCATGGCAAGCGATTCCTGTCCAAACCTTGGCAAATCTCGTGAACAGCATGCCTTGACGTGTACGTGCTCTCCTGAATGCTCGTGGGGGTTACACGAAGTACTGAACTGTAATTTTACTGTCCGTAATCCCAGTCATAATTTAGCTTTTGTTTTTTTTGAAATTTTTTTTGGCTAATGTGCAAAATAAAGAGATACTTCTGGAAAACGTACAGAAGTTTAACACAGTACTGTCCGTGAATTGAGTTCGATATCAGTTTACATCACTTTCAAGGATCAATTTATTTGCTTCGAAATGTCAAATGTGGTTTTTGTTTCTTTTAAAGGTCACATTAACAAAATCTAGAATAATTTCAACATAATTACAATGAACTTTTGGTTCTAAGTCATCTTGAAAAGTAAGTTCACCCCCACAAAAAAATATTCCACATTAAATGCCAAGTCTGTATATATATATATATATATATATATATATATATATATATATATATATATATATATATATATATATATATATATATATATATATTTGTGTAAGTTACTGAGCAGGCCAGTTTTCCAAATGACAAAGACAGTAATCATTCATAGCATTTGATGAGAGATAATCATTAATTTGTATTCCTGCTTTGTTTGGTGCGTGCACATCTCATGCTGGCAGAGGAAAAGATGGAGATGCCAGAGAAAGATGGAATTGCAGAAGAAAATGAGGAGGATAAGAATGACGAACTCCCTAAATCGAAATACAAAGCACCGTTGTCCATCCCAAAGGAGCCATACCAATCGGGGGCCAACAAGTATCTCTACTTTGTGTGCAGTGAACCAGGTGCAGATGTAATAATTGGTGTGTTTTGCAGTGCAATGCTGTATCTCACGGTGTTATTTTGTACAATCAGAGTGACTGCAAGGTTGGAAATTCATGAAAATATGCTGGTATGTTGTGGAATTGGTTCCATAGGACTTGTATTTGTGCAGCAATGATCGACTAACCAGTTTGCATTGGGCATTGCAATCATTGAAGTTTTATCGTGTAACTTATGAGAGTTATTGTTGTGTTATTGGCAGTAGAGAAGAGTTAAATTGCTAGAAGCTAGGCGGGATGATTGCTGAAGGTTGGGTGTGTCCACTCAATAAGCAGATATGGGCTTATACCTCCCCAATCCCCTCTAGCACCATGGTGGCTTCTCATTAAATGAACTGATAGTTATGCTACTGCGAGTTTGGAGCATAAACTGCGAGTTTGGAGACCAATCAGCCTTCTCCCAATTATCAGCAAAGTCATGGAATCCATCATTGCTTCAGATATTAAATCCTTCCTCTTCTCCAATGGCTTGATCTCTGATCATCAATTTGGTTTCAGACCTGGTCACTCTACTCTGGACATGCTGCTTCTGCTTTCTCAACAATGGATGGAGGTCCTCAACGCCAAACAGGAAATTAGAGCTGTCTCCCTTGACATTTCACGTGCCTTCGATACGGTCTGGCACCCTGCTCTGCTTCTGCTCTCCAAACTCTCCTCCTTTGGTATCCATGGAAATCTCCACGCATGGCTGGCGGACTTCCTCTCTGGTCGTAGTCAACGTGTGGCCCTCAATGGGTTTCTCTCATCTCCTCTTCCTGTTCAGGCTGGAGTTCCCCAAGGTAGTGTTCTGGGCCCTGTGCTTTTTCTGGTCTTCATCAATGATCTCTCTGACTCTCTTGAAAATCCTCTCTATCTCTTTGCTGACGACTCTACTCTCTGTCGCTCCATTCCTCATCCCTCAGATCGGCAGTCTGCAGCCTCCTCACTCTCTGCAGACCTGGACAAAATCACAGACTGGTCAAACAAGTGGAACATGTCTTTCAATCCTGACAAATCTCACACTCTTACAATGTCTCTCCGAAAGGACCGACTGGACAACCCTCCCATCTACTTTCTCAACAATCCTCTCCAAGAAGTTCTGTCACTCAAGCTTTTGGGTCTCACTATCTGCCATGATCTTTCTTGGGAAAACCACATTTCCAAGCTGGCCTCCAAAGCCAGTCGCCGACTGGGCATCCTCCGTCGTGCGAAGTCCTTCCTTGGCACACCTGAGCTCCTCACCACATACAAGGCTTTCATCCGCAGCTCAATGGAATACTGTTCCCCCCTCTGGGCTGGTGCTCCTGCCTCACACCTTGCTCGGCTTCACGCTGTTGAGGCCAAAGCTTTCAGAATCATTGGAATCTCCTGCGATGTAGTCAACGCCGAGGGCCTTTCACTCACTCACCGCAGGCAGGTTGGTGGTCTTTCTGTCTTCTACCGACTCCTCTCCGGCCTTGCTCCCCCAGCTCTCTCTGTGCTCTGTCCCCCCAATATTCCTTCAGGTCGCACAAGATCTGCCTGCAACCCTCTTCTGGTTAAACTGCCAAAGTCTAGGCTCTCTGCTCACCTTCACTCTTTCATTCCCCTTTTCTCCCGCCTCTGGAACAAACTCCCCCACTCCCTTCAATCCCACTCCTCCCTCCAGGTCTTTAAAACAGCTGTTCACCATCTCTTATCTTCCCCCATCGAAAACCTTGATCTTTTCTACCCCCGGTAATTCACCCCAGAGTCCTTGCAGTGTTCATATGTTTTAATCCTCTCCCACCTCCCCCCAAGTCCTCCCGATGTCCCTGCTCTCAAATGTTGTGTTTGTGTCCTTCCCCCTCTCTTTTGTGTCCTTCCCCCTCTCTCCCCATCTTGTCTACCGCTCCCCTTGTTTTTTGTGTTTTGTGTGTCGGTTTGTCTTTTTGTGTGATTAATGTTAGCTCTTTCACGAGCCTCGATCTTGTATACAAAAAAAACAACAAAAAAACAAAAAAAAAAACAGCACGAGTGTTGTCGTCATCATCAGTGCCGTGTATTAACAGAGTCTGGCCAGCCTTTGATCTGCTCAACTACCGCCGTGATTGGTCGAGCCCGCGTCACGTGGTTTACAGGCGCCATTTTGCATACCACCTCAGCCGAGCAGCTTTCCCGCTGCACCCATTCCATGCCATTGCTTGGTATCGTTGCATATTTCATTTGAGTAATATTTCAATAAAATCAACCAATATGGTGTGTTGTGCCGCTTGGGGATGTTCTGTTAGACCAGGACAAGGTCGTATAATGCACAGATTTCCTCGAGACAAGGAACGAAGTGCTATTTGGGCGGTTAAAATACGCCGAGTTGGATGGAATCCATCACCTTTCTCATATTTATGTTCGGTAAGTGAAATCGCTTAATATATATTGGTTTCAAATCAAAAGTGACGACACGTGTGTATTAGGTCTCTGGTGAGCTTAACATTTATTTAGTCAACCATATATATATATATATATATATTATACATATTCCCTGTAACATTTTTCGTGTACATATGCAGTGTTTCGGGTATATATAACCGCCAAAAACCGCCCGTCAGTGAGATTCTTCCCTGTCGGTTTGTATATTTTTGCAAGAGGACAAGCACACAGCCGTAAAACACAACGTAAGGTTATGACCGGAGAGCATGGCAGCAAAAGTATGGCAATGTGAGCGCTTGTCAAGAAATTGAAATAGGATATATGTATATACACGTACACATTTGATATATATATATCTATTTTATCTAAATATATCACCAAGGTTATAATGTTTAATGGCGGATTTCTTCAAGAATAACAAATAAACAATGTACCTCTGAGTCTGTTTACTTTTTTATTGCTGATTATGGTGCGAGTCAAGTTATAACAACATTTGTGAACCCAAGCTAATGAATAAAATAATAGACATTGTGCTTTCGTAGCATTATGGGAATATTGTATGTTACGTTTCCAGATAATAGATGAAAACTAGTATTCAAGCTCCATTTTATCAAATTACAATTTCATGCCAAGAGAAATAAAATGTATCAGTATGCTGTATGCAGCCGACAATAAATCGTGTGCCGCGACAGGCAAACAATTCGTGTGGATAAACGATGCCGCTTGCAGATTTTATTGTTCCAATAACAAACAACACGTCACTTTAACTTGAATTAGTTGTTCCTCATTAAATCTGCGACCAAACAGTAATAACATCAATTCCCTCGTAGTGCTAGCGCGCGAAGTTAGGTATGCAACATGGCGCCAGTATTTCAGTTGGCCAGACTCTCAATATACACGGCACTGGTCATAATCATCGTGAGGGTTGAGGTCGAGATCAAGGTCTTGCTTGTGGTGGAAGTTGGAAGGGAGAGTTGGGGTCGTGGTCGAAGAGGGGGTGAGGTGGTGTTCATGGTCAAGACAGAGATGGGATCATCGTCAAAGAGAGGGATGCCATCACAGGCTAATAGAGGGATGAGATCATAGTCTGAGAGAGGGATGAGATCATAGTCTGAGAGAGGGATGAGATCATAGTCTGAGAGAGGGATGAGATCATAGTCTGAGAGAGGGATGAGATCATAGTCTGAGAGAGGGATGCCATCACAGGCTAAGAGAGGGATGAGATCACAGTCTGAGAGAGGGATGAGATCATAGTCTGAGAGAGGGATGAGATCATAGTCTGAGAGAGGGATGAGATCATAGTCTGATAGAGGGATGAGATCATAGTCTGAGAGAGGGATGAGATCATAGTCTGAGAGAGGGATGAGATCATAGTCTGAGAGAGGGATGAGATCATAGTCTGAGAGAGGGATGAGATCATAGTCTGAGAGAGGGATGAGATCATAGTCTGAGAGAGGGATGAGATCATAGTCTGAGAGAGGGATGAGATCATAGTCTGAGAGAGGGATGAGATCATAGTCTAAGAGAGGGATGAGATCATAGTCTGAGAGAGGGATGAGATCATAGTCTGATAGAGGGATGAGATCATAGTCTGAGAGAGGGATGAGATCATAGTCTGAGAGAGGGATGAGATCATAGTCTGAGAGAGGGATGAGATCATAGTCTGAGAGAGGGATGAGATCATAGTCTGAGAGAGGGATGAGATCATAGTCTGAGAGAGGGATGAGATCATAGTCTAAGAGAGGGATGAGATCATAGTCTGAGAGAGGGATGAGATCATAGTCTGATAGAGGGATGAGATCATAGTCTGAGAGAGGGATGAGATCATAGTCTAATAGAGGGATGACATCACAGGCTAAGAGAGGGATGAGATCATAGTCTAATAGAGGGATGACATCGTAGTCTAAGAGAGGGATGACATCATTGTCTAAGAGAGGGATGCCATCACAGGCTAAGAGAGGGATGAGATCATAGTCTTAGAGAGGGATGAGATCATATTCTGAGAGAGGGATGCCATCACAGGCTAAGAGAGGGATGCCATCACAGGCTAAGAGAGGGATGCCATCACAGGCTAAGAGAGGGATGCCATCACAGGCTAAGAGAGGGATGAGATCGTCAAAGTGAGGGTTGAGGTCGTTGTTGTGGTCATGGTCCAAAAGAGGGATGCGGGAATGGTCATGGTCATGATCGACGAGGTCTTGGTCAAAAAGAGCAATGACATTGTGGTCATGATCGAAGAGAGGGACGACGTGTCTTTCTTTCATTGTAAATTTTCTCCCGTGTATCTCTTACTGTACCAGTATAACATCCTTAGCTGCTCGAGCATGTGTTACCCCCATGCACAGCGTGATCACCCACGTCAAAAAAAGCAGCCCCTCTAATCCTGTAATGTAATGCAGCTCCTACTCCATGTGTGGTTTGTGTAACAGTCGCCGAAAGCCCGGGAATGATCGAGACAAACCCGTTTGGTTCCGCATTGTGTGAAACTAGGGCATGCCCGTACGTGGGTGCCCGTTCCTTGCCAAAAAAAAAAAAAAACGCTACCCGTACGCTCTACCCCGCCCGTACGCCCGTACGCCCGTAAACAAAAAAAACAACGCTCTTCGCTTCCGCCCTTCGCTCTGGGAGAAATAATGCGCATAAGAAATCGAGAAATTATTATTTTCTCCGGAAGAAATCGAATTACGAACCGTAATGGCGCACGCGCTCGGCTCGCTCTCACATCGGCCACGCCTACGCAACAACGCGTTCTGTGATTGGCTGCCGGAAGTGAAGTCTTCACTGTCCGGAAGGTCGCAAATCGCAGTTACGATGAATCGCAAATTAGTTTTAATTAGTTTTAAAACATAGTTTAACGCCAACATAGTTTGCCAACGTGAAATAAATGAATACGCTCTCAAATGTGCCGTCCGAGGCAGAGTCTGTTCGGCACGTTCGGCACACGTGATAGCTCGCTGCTCTCTGATTGGTTGAATCGTTTTTTGGACATAGCTCGGTAACTACTTGTCCGATTAATATGAAACCTTGAAAAGGCACATCCTCGGGTCCCCAGCAATATACCTGGCAAGTTTAAAGTATATCGGACCCGTGGTTGTCGAGAAACAGCGGTCACAGACATACAGACATACAAACATACATACATACATACATACATACATACATACATACATACATACACACAGAGATTACTGGAATTATAGATAGATAGCATATACGGTACAACATGTACATGTCCTTAGGACTCGATCGGGATCGCGTGAGATCTCGCGAGAGGAGAGCACGCCACGCCACGCAGCTCAAATGGGAGATTCAACTTTTGCAGCACAGTGGGTACTGAGGGGAGGTTTGAACAGAGGAGGGTTTACAAAAGGGAGGGGTGAGGGGTCAAACGAGGAAACATGGTCCTGCGGGGCAGCCCGCGTATCGCGTAATCACGACTCATGGCCAATTGAGCCGATACAGGTTCGAGCTTATTGCGAGACTTTCCCACGCGAAAACCTCACAGTACAAACTCAAAGCATCCCTGGTTTGTTTTTCCACCAGTACATGATGGGGACACCATACCCGCACCCACTTCCCATTTTTCATGCATTTTGGAATATTACAAAAAAGTTAATCTGAGCAATGGCGCTTGGAGTGAATGTGTATAAGTAGCGCATTTGTTGACAAAGTTACTATAAAACCCATCAATTTACCCAGAGTGTTACTGTGAACGTTCTCTGATATGGAAAATACACAGGGCGACAAATGCATTGGACGTCTGGAGAGCTTGAAGGTGGTGTATAACTTGAATCGTGGTTGGTGGTGCGGACCGTGCGATGTTGTGCATCTCCAGGACAGCCGTGGGAACGTCTGCCCTTGGTGAGGCCTTCAGACATCGTATCGGCACGTCTCATCAAAAGGTTATTCACCGGTCAACTGAACGCACCCGTGGAAAGCTACCCACCATTCGCCGGAAATGAAAAGCACCTTCTGCGAGCACAAATTGCACGCATCTCAGCCGCCACGCAGGTAAATATCCGGTGTGTACGTGGCAACTGAACCTTCTTCAAAGTCGCCATTATTGTACCGGTACAGGGGTACAGGTGAGTATCACGTTATCCGTGGCGTGGCCTGGGGCACCTCTCTTTACATCTGGACATCACAGTCCCACGCTGATGTCCCCACATGCACCTGGTTTTGGCTGCAGGTGAGCCCTCTTGGATTCTACCACTTTGAAGAAGAAGAAGAAGACGAAGAGGAAGAACAAAACGAAATAATGGAGAATCCAGAATACGAAGAGCCCGAGATCGGGGAAATGGTGGAGTCTCTCAGCAGTTGGGTACACCATACCCAGTATATATTGCCCCAGGTGGGAACGGGACAATCTTTTATAGCATTTCCTTTTTCTTCTTTTGATTTTACTGCAGGTAAATGTCAGAGATAAATCGATTTCAGCAAATAAATTGCATAACCAGCACATCACTTATTCCAATGAATCTTTACGTCACAGTATCATTAAAAAGTCGTGCCGGCTCTTCAGGTAGGTTAGCACACGTTTACGAGAACTTGTCTTTGTTTAACAGCTTTTCGGGGAATTTTCATATTTGGCTTTAAGAATAGAATAAGGATCCAGGTGACATTCTCCGTGTACATCCTAGACTTTGCATTGAACTCGAGATCAACATTGAAAGACATCCAGACCTAATTCGGTTACGTTTACCGCAGGGGATTGTGGAAAAGAGTGAAGCAGTTTATTTCAGGACGACGGACATCAGACGGGATCAGAGAGAGAGATATGAATGGTGATATTTTACAGAGTTGCGTGATCGCTGATTGTAACCAGCCAGGTTATGTGTAAAGATGCTTGTGAATGAAAACAACAAAAAAAAACACAGAGAGATCATAGAACACCTTACCCCACGCAGTCTTGAGTAACAGGACATGCATGGGAAGGGGCTTTTCAACTCTTGCTTTGCGTTTCCGAGCACGATGTATATATATTTCCTATGAGCCACCATTTTGTCTGAATCTCGATATGTCCAACGTTGAGAGGACAAGCGGCCCATTTTATTGGTCAACACGGTGTAAAATGTCGGACTATTTCGTCCGAGTTCTGCAATTGGAGCGTGCCAAGACGGCAATTTATGTATTACAGTGTTTGTGTACCGGTATATACAACAACAACAACAACAACAGGCATTTTAAGGCCATTTTCCCTGCAAGAGCGGGGGTTAGCCTTGCGGTCCCCATGACAATGTTCTCCATTTTCTGCATCTCCCCTTGTTAACCCCCTTGCCCGCATTTCTTCTTCGACCATCTTCAGCCAAGTCTTTCTCGGTCTTCCCCGTCCTCTACTTCCTTCTACATTCATTTCCATCACTCTTTTCAACCAGTCACTTTCATCCTTCCTCAACACATGACCAAACCATCTCAACCTGTTTCTCTTCACAGCATCAATCACAGGCTCTATTCCCATCATCTTTCGCAATTCATCATTTGTCTTCCTCTCTCTCAACGATACTCCACACATCTACCGAACCGTTCGCATTTCCACCCTTTCCAACCTTCGTTGCTGCTCTACGTTCATTACCCATGTCTCGCTCCCATAAATCATAATTCATAACACTTCTCACACATGCAGCATACACCTTTCCCTTCAGCTTCAATGACACTCCCCTCCTCGTCAGCACGCCACTCAGTTCCCGAAACTTCTTCCATGTACATCTCACTCGAACAACCGTTGCCGAGTCTGATCCACCTTCTCCATTCAGCATGTCTCCAAGGTAACAAAATGTTTTCACACCTTCCAGCTTCACGCCATCTCCAAGATCCAACTCAACATTTCCTCCATCTGCAGCTCCCTCTGTGCACACCTTACACTTGAATGTAGCTGCCATACTGGTTAATGACCCTCTCAAACCACTACATTTTTGATGAACCCACTCAGCGCACATTGTACATTGAATGGAATTCACTCCGACACCCTTCCTGCACACAGCACATGGCCACTTCCCAGTTCTTTCCTCCTCACCACATGCTTTACCACTTGCCATCACCTTCGTTTTTCCAATATTCACCTTCAGACCTTTTGTCTCCATACATTCCTTCCACTTGTTCATCTTCTCCTTCAGTCCATCCATACTTTCTGCAATCAACACCAGATCATCTGCATACAACAACTCCCACGGTAAACCCTCCTTTACGTTCTGAGCCAGCACCTCCATCACAGCTACAAATAGTAGTGGACTTAGTACCGACCCCTGATGCACTCCCACCTTCACCTCAAACTCACCACTGTTCCCGTCCTTCGTCCTTACAGCTGTGCGTGTTCTTTTGTACATTGACGTCAATACTCTGATCAACCATTCCTCCACTCCTAACTTCCTCAATGCCCATGTCACTACTTCACGTGGAACCCTATCGAATGCTTTCTCCAGATCAACAAACCCAAGAAACAACTTCTTCCTCTTCTGCATATACTTCTCCTGCAACTGTCTCACAATAAAAAGCGCGTCTGTCGTTCCTCTTCCTGGCATAAATCCAAACTACATTTTGTCGATCTTCACCTTCTTCCTTATCCTCCTCTCCAACACCCTTTCCAATACCTTCATTCCATGCTCCAATAACTTTATCGCTCGATACGAGCCACAGTCCAGAGGGTCACCTTTCCCCTTGTATAGAGGGATGAGGGTACTCAGTTCTCAGTCCACTGGAATGCGGCCTTCTTTCACCACCAGATTGCAGATCTCTGTCATTCTCTTCACACCCCAATTTCCCGCTGCCTTCAACATATCTCCCACAACTCCCGTCGGCCCTCCCGCTTTTCTACTCTTCATTGCTTTTATCGCTTCCTCAACTTCCTTCTCGGTTATCTTCTCTGCCGGTCCTAAAACTGGGTTACTCTCTATATTGCCATCCCATTCATTCTCTGCATTCAACAGTATTTCCATATATCTCTTCCATCTTCCTTTAATTCCATCTGGGTCCACAACGATTTGTCCCACTTCATCCTTCAAGCAACTCACCCCCATCACATCACACCTCTCTTTTGCTATCTGCTTTGCAATCCTGAATACCGCTCGCTGACCCTCTTCCGAATCCAAGCGTTCTCCGAACATTTTCCTACATGCCTCCTGTGCCTTTGCTACCTCTTTCTTTGCAGCCTTCTTGGCTGCCTTATAACTTTCATGCTCTGCCTTTTCTGCCCCCATACCCTTCGCCTTCTGCCACTCCTTGAACTTCTTCCTCTTCTCGTCAATCTTCTTTCCAATTTCATCATCCCACCACCATGTTTCCGAGTCCCTCGGTGGTCCTTTTGTCCATCCACATACCTCACCAACGGCTCCCAACAGACTATCTTTCATTGACATCCAACCACGTTCAAGCTCAACCACATCATCCTCTACCATACTCAGCCTCTCTTTTAATGCCTCCCTTACTGTCACCTCTTTCAACCTCCACACCTTCATTCTCGGTTGGTACTTCACCCGCCGAGCTCTCCTCACACCTTTCACCCTTATGTCGCAGACAACCAAGTGGTGCTGTGAAACAGCCTCCTCCCCCGGGATCACCTTTGTGTCCCGGAGGTGCCCCCTATCTCGCCGACGCACCAGCAGGTAGTCAACGGTTGTCGTCGACCCACCTGACGTGTATGTAACAAGCTTATTATCCTCTTTCTGGAACTGAGTATTACAAATCAACAAATCAGCTCCATCAGCAAACTCCAAAATCCTTTCACCTTCTCCATTTCTCACACCATATCTGTAAAGCCCCAGTCATACCGGCCATTTTCAGGCCACGATTCGCCACGACCTAAGATCGGGGCGACATTCTTGGCCAGATCGTATTGGGGTCCTGGCGATTCCTGGATGATCGGGGGTGTACTTGGCAGTTCGGGTCGAGACGGGAAGCCGCCCCGACAATTTTGAACTGTTCAAAATTATCGTGGCGATTCGTGGCGTTTTTCAAACTCTTGCTGCTGTCTGGAGGGTGTCGTATGGGCGCGTGTGGGCATCGGGAAAATGGTCGTGGAGTGTCTTGCGGCGGTCGGGAAACTTGGCTGCCATGATTCGCTCCGCATCCAGCAAGCACTGATACGACCGCCGTATGTCCTCACATGGACGCCGTACGACTGCCATCACGATCTTCCAAGAATTGCCCCGATCCGTCCCGACCACGTTCGCGCAGCAGTTCGACGACTCACAATCATTGCCGATCTCTCACGAATTAACAAGACTCCGCCGACTGCCGTAAGCATGCAGTAAGCACCAGTAGGCGCCAGTACGACCTGTCACAAGACCGGGTATATATAGGCGATCCCCGGCGGCGAAATCATTTCATCTCCTGATTCCAAGCTGGTCACATCGATCACATCCAAGCTGGTCACGGCGGCCGCGTGATTGTGCACGTCTTCCTGGATCCCCTCCCCCCCCTCTTCCTGGCTGGCGGCATCATTGGAAGGCTTGGAGTTGATGATTTATATAAACGACATACAAAAATAACGTGAATTAGCGTCGTCTGAATTTTAAGATCGTAGTTAGGTCGGCGTGATTCTTGGCCGTTCTTATATAGGGCAAGGACGGCCGCCACGCAGTCGGGCTCGGACGGGTGGGCACGTACGCGTGTGTACTGCGGTCGTAGTGAGGTCGTAGTGCCGTCGTAGTGGGATCGGGGCGGAGACGTGTGGGCACGGGCTAGGACTTGTGGCGATCTTTCCGCGCACTTGGCGGATCGGGCTTTGTCGGCACGGCAGTCACGGCGCGATCGTACGGGAGTCGTGGCAGGGGTGTTTTGGTATGACTGTGGGAAAGTTTACAGCCGATCTTGCCGAAAAGTCGTGTTGGTGTGGGGAATCGCCAGATCGGGGGTGATCGGGGCGATTCGTGGCTACTCAAATCCGGTATGACTGGGGCTTAACCCCCATGAACTCCCTCAAAACCATCCATACTCCTTCCCACATGTCCATTTAGGTCTCCTCCTACCACAACAACTTCCTCATCTTTCACGTTTTCCATCAGCTTCTCTATCGCACACCAGAACTTGTCCTTCTCTTCATCGCTCCGAACAACCTGCGGAGCATATCCCGAGATGACGTTCACCAAGAGCTTTCCAATCATCATTTTCACCATCATCAACCTTTCACTCACTCTAGTCACACTCACCACACTGTCTACAAATTCCTCAGAAAACAGGACACCAACACCATTCACGCCCTCTGGGCACCCTTGCCACACAAACTTGTATTTCTGTCCCTGCCTACCCTTCACCATTCTCACACCACTTCCCTTCCATCTCGTCTCCTGCACACAACATATGTCCACTCTTCTTCTGACCAATACTTCCACCACTTCTCCTGATCTCCCTGTCATTGTCCCTACATTCCATGTCCCAAATCTCAGAAACCCATCTCCACGTCGGGCATCAGATGTTTCGTCGTCATAAATGGAATGATTTCCACCCTTGCTTCGATCGGGTTCCCCACCTTGAGTTTTGACGAGAGAGAGTGGGTTCCCCCACGGGGTACTTCGGGCTGTACCCTGCCCATATGTAGTCGTAATTGTCATGGTTCTCTTTTTGAGGCAATGTTTTTATGGCCGGATGCCCTTCCTGACGCCAACCCTTTTAGTCGCCTCTTACGACACGCAGGGATACGATGTACCTATTCTAAACCGGGGTACACACCGGGTCCGGGTGTGTACCGGTATATGATTCAAATAAAATAAAATATAGGTTTTAAAAGCTGTAAAAAAAACAAAAACAAGAAAAGTGTTCTATTGTAGCGGCTACCGCTGGGTTTTCACAATCGCCTTGCACCTATCAAGGACGCGGAGCGATCACCATGCCGGGCTCGTCCAGGATGCCCGGGCAGGCCCGCGCTCAACTTGCCAGGCCTCGGTCGGGACGCCCGGGCAGGCTCGCCCTCAACTTGCCAGGCCGCAGCCAGGACGCTGGGCCACGCCCCCTCTCGCCTTTCCTGGGCAAACGCTCCGGGATAATATGTATATATATTGCTGCCCGATAAACGGGCTTTTTAGAGTGCCTGAGTGTTTGGTTTGATTAAAGCAACTCGGATGAATTCCAGCTTTTTGTCGCGTCCATTCTTCCGATCGACGTGGGAGCCCCAGCTCCTTCATTGGTGACCTACCGACATGGACACGGCAGTCGCCCTTAAACTGCCTACCTTCTGGGAGGCTCACGCGGCGGTTTGGTTCGCACAGGCGGATTCCCTGTTCGCCCTGCGAGGCATCACGGCCGACGACACCCGCTTCCACCATGTGGTAGCAGCGCTCGGTTCGGCCACCGCGGCCCGCGCCCTGAGCCTCCTCGAGAGCCCGCCAGCCGCTGACAAATACGGCGCGATTAAGAAGCTTCTCCTCGACGCTTTCGCCCTCCCATCGGCGGAACGCGCACGGCGCCTGCTCGACCTGCCCGAGCTCGGCGACACGCACCCTTCCGAGCGAATGGACTACATGCTTTCACTGCTCGGCGAGCACTCTCCGGCATTCCTGTTCCGGGAGCTGTTCCTCCGTCAGCTGCCTAACCCGGTACGCCTCGCCCTGGCAAGCACGACGATCACAGATCCCCGGGCCCTTGCCAGAGAAGCCGACAAGATCTCCGCCGCAGGACAGCGCATCGCAGCGGCGACATGGGACCCACCGCCGTCCGACGCAACACCCATGGCGCCCGAGCACCCGGCACGGTCGACGACCGAACTGCCGACGCAATTGGCGGCCGCTACACCGAGCCGACCACCTCCAGCACGACGACCGGGGCCTCCACCTGACCAAGCGTGGTGTTACTATCATGCCAGGTTCGGACAGAAGGCCCGGACATGCCGACCCCCGTGCACCTTCGGCAGGCCGGGAAACGGCCGGGCCGGCGTTCATTACCAGCCATGAGCGCCGGCCACACGGGCAACTTACTGTTCATCACGGATAAAGCGTCCGGACGGCGCTTCCTGTGCGACACCGGCGCCCAACTGAGCGTCATACCCGCCTCTGACCAGGACAGGCAATCCGCGGTTTGCGGCCCCTCCTTGGTTGCGGCCAACGGATCGACCATCCGCACCTTCGGCCCGCGCAACGTCACCCTCTGCTTCGGCGGCCAACGCTTTGCTTGGACGTTTGTAACCGCAAACGTGCCCATGGCTCTGCTAGGCGCCGACTTCCTCTGCGCACACGGACTGCTGGTGGACGTCCAACGGCGTCGTTTAATCAACGCCGAAACCTTCAGCTCCCTGGTATGCACATTGAGCAGCTCCGCGCCGACCGAGCTGGCATGCGCCGTCCCGGCGGCGAACGAGTTTGCTCGCCTGCTCACGGAGTTCCCGGCCCTCACGCGGCCGACGTTTTCGGCCGTCGCAGTACGGCATGGGATCGAGCACCACATAGCAACCACGGGCCCGCCGGTCTACGCCAGGGCCCGCCGCCTCGACCCAGCCAAGCTCGCCGTGGCGAAGGCCGAATTCGACGCGTTGGAGCACCTCGGCATCGTGCGGCGCTCCGATAGCGCGTGGGTATCGCCACTGCACATCGTGCCAAAGCCGGGGGGTGGATGGCGCCCGTGTGGCGACTACCGCCGTCTCAATGACGCTACCACCCCTGACAGGTACCCGATCCCGCATATCCAAGACTTCTCCGCCCGTCTGGCGGGACGGGTCATTTTTTCGAAAATTGATCTCATACGGGGATATCACCAGGTACCTGTCAGGGCGGCCGACGTCCCTAAAACGGCAGTCATCACGCCGTTCGGCTTATTCGAATTCTTGCGGATGCCGTTTGGTCTCAAGAACGCGGCTCAGGCATTCCAGCGCTTGATGGACGGCGTGCTGCGTGACCTGCCGTTCCTTTTCGTTTACCTGGACGACATCCTCGTCGCCAGCACGTCCCGGGCCGAGCACCTCCTCCACCTCCGAACACTGTCCGAGCGCCTCAGCGAGCACGGCCTCATCGTCAACCCGGCCAAATGCCACTTCGGCCGTTGATTTTTTGGGCCACCACATCACCAAGAATGGGGCCGTGCCGCTGCCAACCAAGGTCGAGGCCATCACCACGTTCCCGCGTCCCCGCACCATAAAGGCCCTGCAGGAATTCCTGGGAATGGTGAATTTTTATCACCGCTTCGTGCCCCGCGCTGCCCAACTCATGCGGCCCCTCTACGAAGCCCTCCGGGGCAAGCCGGCCAAGCACGACATCGCCTGGTCCGCAGCAATGGATGCGGCCTTCCAAAGCTCAAAGCGGGCCCTCGCCGACGCAACACTGCTCGCTCACCCGGTGCTCAACGCTCCCATCGCCCTCACCACGGATGCCTCCGACTACGCGGTGGGCGCCGTACATGAGCAATGGGTGAACGGGGTTTGGCAGCCACTCGCTTTTTTCAGCCGGCAGCTCCGGCCGAACGAGCTCAAATACAGCACATTTGACCGGGAGCTCCTCGGTCTACACCTGGCCGTCCGCCATTTCCGCCACCTCCTGGAGGGCCGACCTTTCACGGCGTTCGTCGACCACAAGCCGTTGGTTTACGCCATGGCCAAGGTCACGGAGCCGTGGTCGGCCCGCCAACAGCGCCACCTCTCCGCCGTGTCGGAGTTTACCACGGACATCCGGCACGTCGCCGGCAAAAACAACGCCGTGGTCGACTGTCTTTCCCGGGCCAGCGCGAACGCGGTCCACCTGGGCGTGGACTTTGCGCTTATGGCGGCGGACCAAACCACCGACACCACGGTGCAAGCCCTCCGGGCGGCGGACACGGGCCTCCGCCTGGCCGACATCCCCTTCGCGGACACTGTCCTGCTCTGCGACGTCTCCCAAGGCCAGCCTCGCCCCATCGTGCCCGTCACCTGGCAACGCCGCCTCTTCGCCTCCCTCCACGGCCTTTCCCACCCGGGCCGGAAAGCTTCCCAGAAGCTGGTGTCGGCGCGATTCGTCTGGCACGGCCTTCGTCGGGACGTCCGCGATTGGACCAGCACCTGCACGGCCTGCCAACGGGCCAAGGTCCACCGACACACCCAGGCCCCGCTGGCACCTTTCACCGTGCCCGAACGACGTTTCGACCACGTCAACGTGGATCTGGTGGGCCCCCTCCCCCCGTCACGGGGGTTCACACACCTGCTCACCATGGTGGACAGGACCACCAGGTGGCCGGAGGCCGTTCCCCTCATCTCCACCACCACCGCCGACGTGGCGCAGGCTTTCATCGCCACCTGGGTCGCCCGCTTTGGCGCACCGGCGGACATCTCGTCAGACCGCGGACCACAGTTCACCTCCGAGCTGTGGGGCGCGGTCACCCGCAACCTGGGGGTCAAGCTCCACCGTACTACGGCCTACCACCCCCAAGCAAACGGGTTGTGCGAGCGATTCCACCGCTCCATGAAGGCCGCGCTCATGGCCGGCCTTCAAGACGGCGGTTGGGCCGACCGGCTGCCGTGGGTCCTTTTGGGCCTCCGCACGGCCCCCAAGGAGGACCTCCAGGCATCCACCGCCGAGCTCGTCTATGGCCAGGCGCTACGCGTCCCGGGCGAATTCGTGCCCGACGCTACCAGTCCCTGGTCCGCAGCTCACCAGCGCTCGGACCTCCAGGAGGCCGCCCGACGGTTTGCCCCCGTGCCAACATCCCACCACGGTGACCCCCAGTCCTACGTCCCCCCAGCACTTCGCACAGCGGAGTATGTTTTTGTGCGTCACGACGCACATCGGGGGCCACTCCGGCCGCCGTACGACGGGCCCTTCCGGGTGCTGCAACGGGACGACAAGTCGTTCGTCATCGACATCGGCGGCAGGTCGGACCGGATTGCGGTGGACCGCCTCAAGCCGGCGCACGTGGACGTCGACCACCCACCACGGGTGGCCCTTCCGCCGCGGCGAGGCCGCCCCCCGTCCACGGTGCCCCCCACTCGACCGCCCACCACCACACTGGACCCCCTCCCACGACCCGCCAGGGGTCGCTTCGGCCAGGTCATCAGGACCCCTCTCAAATTGACCCTGCCGGTGCAAGTCGATTCTGGGGGGACGTGTGTAGCGGCTACCGCTGGGTTTTCACAATCGCCTTGCACCTATCAAGGACGCGGAGCGATCACCATGCCGGGCTCGTCCAGGACGCCCGGGCAGGCCCGCGCTCAACTTGCCAGGCCTCGGTCGGGACACCCGGGCATGCCCGGGCAGGCTCGCCCTCAACTTGCCAGGCCGGAGCCAGGACGCTGGGCCACGCCCCCTCTCGCCTTTCCTGGGCAAACGCTCTGGGATAATATGTATATATGTTGCTGCCCGATAAACGGGCTTTTTAGAGTGCCTGAGTGTTTGGTTTGATTAAAGCAACTCGGATGAATTCCAGCTTTTTCAATTTTTACAGACACGACTTTGATGTTATGGTGGGCCGAGCGGAATGGCCGCCGTGTCCGCACAAGTTACCCGATTATACTCGAACGTTGCCGAGTCGCGCTACACTAAATCAATGAAGGAAAAGGACACAACGGCTGGGATTAAAATGACACGACACCAGGGATACGGTTCTCAAGACCTCCGGAGGAGGTTATATTAGGGCGGAAGGTCAGATTACAACGACAAGAGGGACAGCATAGAAAGGCAGGCACTTAGACACACTCTTATATTAGCCCCGACAGACGACAGACAAACGGGACAAAAACTGACTCACACGGGGATTGATGGCAAGGAGGGGCAGGTCTTCGATGGCTCAAGGTGCACCTTGGCTCAGGGGCAAAATCGACCCGGTCCAGTCCAAAGATGCGGGAGGTCTCACTCAGCGCTCGGAGGTGGTGACTTGTCTTCTCAAGCTGGGGGCGCATCTCCCGTCACGTCCGGTAAGTCGCTGCGTATATCCGGCGGGGAGTGACACGCCCTCGGCTCGTTAGCTCCGCCCCAGATGGAATCGGCCCGTTGCTTCTCATTGGGTGCGGGGGTTACCGGCTCCGCCCTTGACGAGGGGCCGACAGGCAGCCCCTTCGTGGTAACCCCGTCGGTGCACATGGGTAATGGCGGCTAACCGAGCCGGAGTGAGGACGCACACTCCCCGCGCGCGCCGTTGTTGTAGTTGTTGTAGTTGTTGTTGTAGTTGTTGTTTGGGGAAGAAGATGGGAGGAGGTATGGGAAGGTCCTAAACTCACTACTGGTGCCATATAATCACATTCTGGTGCAACGAAGAGTCAGAATTAATGGAAACGAGTCCTTAACTGACATAGACTAAGAATAACTAGCAAGATGTCCGAAAGTTGTCTACGTGAGATGCGGTGGACCTGGGCACGACATTTAATGGGGGAAAAAGGGGAAGGTCGGTTCTACAGAGTGTTGTTTACAGACAATGGGACTAGGGAATGGGGGATTGGGGATAGTTGGGGAGTATTGGGGAAATAGGGGAATATTTACAAGCGGATATGGAGGCCAAATGCCATATCCGCAACATTGCACCCTTCTCTACCCTCGGGGCGTCCCGACCCGATAAATTTTTACCTATTTTAGTGTGGCACTCAGATGTAGTTCCCTCTACTATTAACTCTACCCTGAGTGCGACAGTTTTACAGATATTCACAAATGAGTAAATATGTCCCCCTGCGACGTTGCACCCTTCTCCTCACAGAAACACACCCACAGGATAACCGAATTGCGGAAAGAATTCGCAAACTAAACATACAGCCGGTAGGGAGCATTATTTACACAAGACTACGCTGCTATTTACACTACGATCCAGGACCTGTTTTTGGAGGAACACATGCAGATGTTATGCATAGAGAGAGCACGCATGCCAGCATCGATACACCAACCCACGAGTGCTCTGTGGCCTTACGGCCTTTAATAACGTGCAGAGCACCCCTTCCAAGCACCAAAAGCACCACCCCATCACACAGTCAGCACCATCCGGTGCACCAATAAAGTGTCTATAAATCACGGTGTGGTGTCGCAGCCGGCCGATGGTCTGCCGCTGGTCTTGCCTTCATGTGGTGCACTTGGCCTTCTTACTTCCTTCAAAAATAAAGAAAGGCGCCAACCGCGTCCATTTCTGTATTGTGGCCGTCAGGGGGCCAACTAAAAGTGGTTCACCTGTTTGGCAAAGGTGCCACGTTGACCCAGAGGTCCATCAATGGGTGGTGCTTGGCCGCAACAGAACTGCGGTCCATGGTGGGCGGCCACAAACATTGCGGTCCATATGGTGTATCGATCCAGGCAGCAAGCAGCGAAAGTGCAGGCCCACAACTGCGGAGCCAGCACCTCTCTCTCCTCTCTCTCTCTGCCCCAAAGCCAGATCCTCGGAGGTGGGAGACAAAAGAAAAGACAAGTGAGTAAGGTGGTAAGGGCGCAAAAGTGCACGCAATGTAAGGTAATGCACACTGGGGGCACATGGGAACCAGGCGAGACAGGTACGTTCCTACCGTACGCCCCCCCCCCACCAGGTAACCTACATGGCCCCTCCCTTACCCCTTACTGTATCCACAAAACACAACACTACCCATAAACATCTACTTTACCAATCAACAAACGTCCCTACTGTCTTCCCCGTTCCTCCCATAAACCTGGTTGTTACGCAACCGTGATTAACACCACAGTTACGGATGACCAATTACGAGACTTTAACTCCCGAGGCGAAAACTCAATGGCGGATTCAAGCTCAACACAAAGTTAAACGCGCGGAATGGCGGACACGGCGAAGCTCCCCCCCCCCCGCCGCCTTATCTATTAAAATCAAACACCCAGGAAAACTGCGTTCAGATATATACAGAAAATAATACAAGGATTTATTATTGAAAAGTAAAGACAGTGAAAAAGCCCGCGCCGGTAATACTAATAACTCTAATAAGCCTAAATTGGGATCCCACACACAACAGATACCAAACACGATACGAGGGAGATTATGAGTACGAAAATAACACGTCTCGTCAGGTAAAGTGTAAACGCGGAGCTCGGGCTTATCTGGCTCCTTTCGTCTTCTTGTAACACGGCCACGCTCAACCGCCACCAGGCCTCGTCGGTTCAACGGCACACCCACACCACGAGCTCCCTTGCTCCAACGGTCCCACGCAGGGCTGCACAAAGCAAACGAACTCCACTCGACCAGGGCCAGGAAGGACTCCTTTGAACTCCACTCGACTCGACTCTCTGCGGGAGTGCTGGCAGCCAAGTGCCAACTGTTCACTGCTTTGTTCAGTGCCAACTGTTCAACGAACTGCGCCGAACTCCGTGTGCTGCCGTGTGTGTCGCCGTGTGTCACGAAATGGCGTCCGACCGTCCATATATCTCTCGCCGACGACGTCACATTGGCGCACTCCTCAGCCAATCATAGCCTCCCAACTCGCCGGCTCGCCCCGGTCACGCCCTCTGCGGCATGCTCCACTCTCGCTCACCGACCCCCGCGGTCCTTGTGTTATAACACGTGCCAGGCGAGGTTTGTAGGCCTTGGAGGTGTAAACGGTGGCGGCCAATTGTGGCGGTGTTTTTGGCCTGGTTTCCTGTCCATTTATTCCGAAGTCATTGTCAGGGAAAGGAATTATTTAATGTTGCGCTAAGGACCTAACTAATGTTTATGTGGTTTGCAGTGCCATAATGGACAAAGGTTTGACTACTAGGTGAGACTCACAGGGGCGTTACCTTTAATCCCTCACTATTTAACACTCGAACCTCCAGGTAGGTCCACAATAATACATCTTCCCCCGACAAACGCCTAAACATCAAGAACTTATTACATGTAGAGTCCCTGTCACGACAGCCGAATACCTACCTATTCAGATCTACCTAGCTCTAGATGTTGCTCTACCAAATTCATAACAATATGTATATATGTTGCTGCCCGATAAACGGGCTTTTTAGAGTGCCTGAGTGTTTGGTTTGATTAAAGCAACTCGGATGAATTCCAGCTTTTTGTCGCGTCCATTCTTCCGATCGACGTGGGAGCCCCAGCTCCTTCACTATCTCGTTTATTCTATTGAAGGCTCAAGTCACGGACTCCAGTCGTCATTGAGGCCAGGCCTTCAATAAAATAACTGCATCGATAGAAAAGTGAAGAAAAGAGAGTGTTTGAAGATATAAAGAGAAATGAAAGAGAGAATGTAAGGAGTGAAAATGAGTAAGAAAAGTGTGTGATGAAAAGTGTGTGATGAAAAGTGTGTGATGAAAAGAGTGTGATGAAAAGAGTGTGATGAAAAGAGTGTGATGAAAAGTGTGTGATGAAAAGTGTGTGATGAAAAGTGTGTGATGAAAAGTGTGTGATGAAAAGTGTGTGATGAAAAGTGTGTGATGAAAAGTGTGTGATGAAAAGTGTGTGATGAAAAGTGTGTGATGAAAAGTGTGTGATGAAAAGTGTGTGATGAAAAGAGTGTGATGAAAAGAGTGTGATGAAAAGTGTGTGATGAAAAGTGTGTGATGAAAAGTGTGTGATGAAGTGTTTTTTTTTTTTTTTTTTTGTATACAAGATCGAGGCTCGTGAAAGAGCGATCATTAATCACACAGAAAGACAAACAGACACACAAAACAAATAACATCGGGAGCGGTAGACAAGATGGGGAGAGGGGGGGAAGGACACAAACACAACATTTGAGAGCAGGGACCGAGAGACATGGAGACATCGAGAGAACTGTGGGAGGGAGAGGGCTTTGGGGGGAGGCATGGGAAGGGGGGGGGGGGTGGGAGAGGTATAAAACATATGGACACTGCCAAGACTTCCAGGAAAGAAGTTGGAATTTCAAACAAGGTGGATCTGGGGTGAATTAGTGGGGGTAGAAAAGATCAAGGTTTTGGATGGGGGAAGATAAGAGATGGTGGTGAACAGCTGTTTTGAAGACCTGGAGGGAGGAGTGTGATTGAAGTGAGTGTGGGAGTTTGTTCCAGAGGCGGGAGAAAAGAGGAATGAAAGAGTGAAGGTGAGCAGAGAGCCGAGATTTCGGCAGTTTAACCATCAGAGGGTGGCTGGCAGATCTTGTGCGACCTGTAGGAATATTTGGGGGACAGAGCACAGAGAGAGCTGGGGGAGCAAGGCCGGCGAGGAGTCGGTAGAAGACAGAAAGACCACCTACCTGCCTGCGGTGAGTGAGTGAAAGGCCCTTAGAGATAGCTTCATCGCGGGAGATTCCAATGATTCTGAAAGCTTTGGATTCAACAGCGTGAAGCCGAGCCAGGTGTGAGGCAGGAGCACCAGCCCATAGGGGAGAACAGTATTCCATTGAGCTGCGGATGAAAGCCTTGTATGTGGTGAGGAGCTCAGGTGTGCCTAGGAAGGACTTCGCCCGACGGAGGATGCCCAGTCGGCGACTGGCTTTGGAGGCCAGCTTGGAAATGTGGTTTTCCCAAGAAAGATCATGGCAGATGGTGAGACCCAAAAGCTTGAGCGACAGAACTTCTTGGAGAGGATTGTTGAAAGTGTGATGTGTGATGAAAAGTGTGATGAAAAGTGTGTGATGAAAAGTGTGTGATGAAAAGAGTGTGATGAAAAGAGTGTGATTAAAAGAGTGTGATGAAAAGTGTGTGATGTTTATTTGTAAGAAAGAGAGATTGAAGCTAGTCCGGTATCTGTAGTTTGAGTGAGACAGAAAGTAAGACCAGCAATCCTGACATGGAGAGTGCAAGATGGTTCCGGGAATTACTTTAACGTTCTGAAGTGCGAACAGTGGTACCACCCTGGGCAGTTGCTGTCTTCAACCTACTACCTAAAAAAACAGTCCAAAACCAGATGGGTGTGTTTTAGCAGACACCATCTCCTTACTTGGATGGTCGTTGGCTCCCTAAAGGAGCTCATCCACCCTTTTACAGGTATTGTTTTTAGTACTGCAGGTGTCGCAGTCCCCCTCCTCACTGGAAAACCAGTGAGGGTAGTCGGCTTAGTCGCCGACTACCCGACAGGTAGCACTGGGTTACGTGTTACCAGTGGCAGTCAAGAGACTGACCTGATTTGAATGGAGGTGGTGTTGGTGTTGTTGTTGATAGTCAGCTTTGTCAATTTCAAAGTTCTTGTGAAAATACAAATAGTATGCGGTTATCAAAAGTCATTACATTGTACTGATAAGTAATTAAATATATCGAAATAGGATTTAAACGTTCATATAATATTAGTTTTTACCAGGTACAGTATTTACGTCTGTCTTACCTTTTACAAAAATAAAACACTATGTGACGTCATTGAGGGTTTGGTCCATTGGCATTGATCAGCTGAGCTGTTTGTTAAAAATGTGACGTCGGTTTTTTGTTTTATGTAGGCAGGTAAGCCGTGGTAGGTATCTAACCTTTGTTAGATGCCGTCAAATCGTTATCTTATCTTCATATTCGATTTTAATTTGTTTCAATCCAACTTACAGCATATGAAAGAAGAAGAAGAAGATTGGTACTTCTGTGTTGTGTCCCATCTGTGAATTACAAGGACAGTAACAATAGGATTTGAACTTGCGATCACTATTAGCATGCCTCGAAGGGTTAACAGCAGAATGCGAAGCAATCCACCTTTACCTAGCAAATAGGGTAGAAGCAAAAGTAGATACAGGAAGAGGAAGCTAAAATACCTGGCAACAATAGATGAGGAAATAGGACAAGAAACGTAGATGACAGAAAAAGTAAATGCAGCATTCTTCTTGGTAGCTCATGTGTCTCCATCAACTACTAATGTGGCCAAATGATTTGAATGACAGAAACCTGATTAAAATAGTAAAATATGTGAGTGCTTTATCCACAGAGATCCCCACAGGTAGCCAGTACAAAAAGGTCTGCATATGCCATCGACCTCTTAAACCTGAGCCAAACCGCCAATGGCCTTGATCTCTTGAGATTTTGAAAACATTCATCAATAAACCAGTCTTGAGTGCGGATTGAAATAATTTTGTGTACCATGTTCATGGTCGAGATTGAACAGGTTCCTCTGGCTTTCTGCAGGGTCGCTGTTCCTGGTGGAACCCTTTAAAACACGAGGATGAAATGTCGGAAGAGGAGGACGAGGACAGTGAATCAAATCATCCTGAACCACAGGTTGCGCCACCATTACTCACCCCACTTACTGAGGATGCAGGTGAGTTTGCTTGTGCCGGGCAAAACAAATCGTGAGAAATGTTGCTCACAATGAGGCTAGTCGATTCCCAGAAGTAGACCTCATGATTCTGTCTGTAATGAAGTTGAAGTTCAGACACTTATGGGATGCCCGGGTGCTCCGCAGAGCTAAACGGACACCCACCGTGGACCCTGCGGGCCACCAGCAGCCTGTTGCCGCAGTTTGCCCTCGCGGTGGTCACGTCCAACCTGTGGCCTGGTGCTTACACCTTCAGCATTGGCAAGTAAGAGTTGCATTTTTGTTGACTTGGGTCATTCCACCCAAATGGACTCGTATTCCGGTCACTGTGCGAAACCTTTCAGTTATGGTTTCAAACACGGTGATGCAATGATAAGTGAGATCATTTATTGGTTGATGTGTACGCAAAGCCACAGATTTATTTATCAAATGAAGCTTCATATAACAATCTGATTTATCTTAAATCCCATTTCTTTCATGAGATATGGATCAAATTTGAAGGTCTCAAAAAGAATCCGTTTTACTTACAATTAATCATCATGTACCATCCATACATGTACCAGTGTGTGTTCTGCCGAAAGTTTCTTGGCTCGGATTACAATCCTGGACAGGTCATTCTGATGCAAGATACTCAGGAATAAGTGTGCAGGAACTTTTAAATTTGGCCTGGGTGCCAACGACAGCTCATCCACCAACTAATGCCAGCAGACGGGACACCCAGTTTAACATCCATCCGAGGGACAGCACACACTTTGATGAATCACCCTGCCCATGAAACACCGGGATGATCTAAAACGGTTCGACCTTTGAAACACAATACTCTAACCTCTGCCCAAATGGCATCATGGAATATTTAAAGTCCATCAACAAATGCCAGCAGTTTGGATATCTGGCTCACCGTCCCCTCTGAAAGAACAGCACACTCTATGATCCAGTGCCCTGCTGATGAAGTACCAGAGCCACAGTTTGTAGGGGAATCATATCACCATATGATGTTGAACTCAGATGGGACATCTCAAGGGTGAGTGCTATCTCTGAGCCCATACATTCAGGTGTAAGAAAACTACCAAATTAGATGCGTCATTCCATTTAAAGAGGACAAAGTTGACATTTTCACAAACTGCTTGTGCAATATGGAGATAGCAATTCTCAATAAATGTCAAATCAACAATTTGTGCAATTGTTTCCATAAATGTTACATTGTGGAATGGCAATATTTCATGCTCGCAAATCATGTGGAATAAATAACCTTTCATGCTCACAATGTAACTTTCATTTTCACAAGAGAACAGTCGAATTAATGTTCAACAATACCTTCTGGGATTCAAAGAATGGAAATTAGAACATATACTGCTCCCTGTAGAATGAGCAAGTCTTGCTGGTGAAGAATAGTTTCCATCTACATCCGTTAGTGGGTAGATCCATAGATTAAATCAACAAATCGTTGATTGAGGAATGATAACCACCATGGAAAACAGAAGCTGACATTTCAGTTGTTAACCTTTTTGCTCCGACGTAGGGTTAAACCCCCTGAAACATCAGCTCTCCCATGCTTCCCACGGGCCATGGTGGTTACATACAGTCGTGGCCAAAAATATTGGCACCCCTGCACTTTTTTCAAGTAATGCACCATTTCTTCCAGAGAATTGTTGAAATAAAAAAAAAATTGTTATCGACATTCGTATTTCTTTTGTTTGCAGTGGAACAAAACGAAAAGTGCAAAAAATACTAAATCTTAGCTTATTCCGCACAGAAATCCTAAAATGGCCCGGACAATATTATTGGCACCTTTTAGAAGTTGTTACAAATAATTAGATTTCAAGCAGGTGATTCTCCTTTACTTTGGAATTGAACTCACCTATGGTGAGTTGCACCTGCCTGCAATATAAAAATCAATCATTCAACCAGTTTTAATAGAGAAAAGGAGTCATTCTGCTGTTTTGTGTCACTGTGTGTACCGCAATGAGGATGGAGGAAAGAAAGAAAACCAGAGAATTGTCTGAGGAGGTCAGACACAAGATTGTAACCAAGCATGGACAATCTCAAGGCTACAAGACCATCTCCAGAGATCTTGATGTTCCTGTGTCCACCGTACGCAATGTTATCAGGAAGTTTAAGGCCCATGGCACTGTAGCCAACCTCCCTGGACGTGGCCGCAAGAGAAAGCTTGATCAAAGATTGCAGCGAAGGATTTCTCGAATGGTGGAGAAAGCACCAAAATCAACTGCCAAACAGATTCAAGCTGATCTTCAGATACAAGGTATGACAGTTTCAACTCGCACCATCCGTCACCAACTCAATGAAAGGGGGTTCTATGGTAAAGGGGGTTTAAGACCGACTGGACAACCCTCCCATCTACTTTCTGAACAATCCTCTCCAAGAAGTTCTGTCACTCAAGCTTTTGGGTCTCACTATCTGCCATGATCTTTCCTGGGAAAACCACATTTCCAAGCTGGCCTCCAAAGCCAGTTGCCGACTGGGCATCCTCCGTCGTGCGAAGTCCTTCCTTGGCACACCTGAGCTCCTCACCACATACAAGGCTTTCATCCGCAGCTCAATGGAATACTGTTCTCCCCTCTGGGCTGGTGCTCCTGCCTCACACCGAGCCTGGCTTTACGCTGTTGAAACCAAAGCTTTCAGAATCATTGGAATCTCCCATGATGAAGCTAACTCCGAGGGCCTTTCACTTACTCACCGCAGGCAGGTAGGTGGTATTTCTGTCTTCTACCGACTCCTCTCCGGCCTTGCTCCCCCAGCTCTCTCTGGGCTCTGTCCCCCAAATATTCCTACAGGTCGCACAAGATCTGCCAGCAACCCTCTTATGGTTAAACTGCCAAAATCAAGATTCTCTGCTCACCTTCACTCCTCTTTTCTCCCGCCTCTGGAACAAACTCCCTCACTCTCTTCAATCCCACTCCTCCCTCCAGGTCTTCAAAACAGCTGTTCACCACCATCTCTTATCTTCCCCCATCCAAAACCTTGATCTTTTCTACCCCCGCTAATTCACCCCAGATCCAGTTTTTTGAAATACCAACTTCTTTCCTGGAAGTCCTTGCAGTGTCCTTGTGTTTTATACTTCTCCCACCCTCCCCCCCCCTTCCCACGCCTCCTCCCCCCAAGCCCTCCCTCTCCCACAGATATCCCGATGTCCCTGCTCTCAAATGTTGTGTTTGTGCTTCCCCTTCTCTCCTCATCTTGTCTACCGCTCCCCTTATTATATGTTTTATGTGTCTGTTTGATTTTTTGTGTGGTTAATGTTAGCTCTTTCATGAGCCTTGATCTTGTATACAAAAAACAAAACAAACAAAAAAAAGACCCAGGAGGACCCCACTGCTGAGAGAGAGAGAGATTTAAGAAACCCTGAGTGGAGTTTTCCAAAACACACCTGAACAAACCAAAATCCTTCTGGTAGAATTTCCTGTGGTCAGATGAGTCCAAATTAGAGCTTTTTGGTGAAGCACATCATCTCTATGTTTACAGAAAACAAAATGAAGCCTTCAAAGAAAAGAACACCTTTCCTACATTCAAACATGGAGGAAATTCAGTGCTGTTTTGAGGTTGCTGTGCTGCCTCTGGCACTGGGTACCTCGAATGTGTGCATGGCATCATGAAATCAGATTACCAATCATTTTGGTAATTTTGCCATTACCAAAGCCATTTTGGAGCGCACTGTTCAACCCAGTGTCAGAAAGCTGAGTCTCCATCAAAGGTCATGGGTTTTGCAGCAGGACAATGACCCCAAACACACTTCAAAAAGCACCCAGGAATGGTTCAAGACAAAACACTGGACTGTTCTGAAGTGGCCAGCAATGAGTGCAGATCTAAATCCCATTGAACACCTGTGGGGAGATCTGAAAACAGCAGTTGGGAGAAGACACCCTTCAAATCTGGGAGAACTGGAGCAGTTTGCACATGAAGAATGGGCCAAACTGCCAGTAGAGAGGTGGAGGAAGCTCATTCGTGGCGATAGGAAGCGTTTGACTGCAGTTATTTTGTCCAAAGGCCGTGATACCAAATATTAATTCTCGGGTGTCAATAATTTGTCAATGCCATTTATTTTTATTTTCTGATTTAAAAGGAAATATTAAGTTCTGAATCAAAAACAAAGGTTCTGTAATATTAACAGTGAAATAAAGAATTGTGGAGACAAAAGTGTTTTTTATTTATTTATTTATTTTATTTTTTTATTTTTTTGTATACAAGATCGAGGCTCGTGAAAGAGCGAACATTAATCACACAGAAAGACAAACCGACACATAAAACATATAACATCGGGAGCGGTAGACAAGATGGGGAGAGAGGGGGAAGGACACAAACACAACATTTGAGAGCAGGGACCGAGAGACATGGAGACATCGAGAGATCTGAGAGAGGGTGAGGGATTTGGGGGGGGCATGGGAAGGGGGCGGTGGGAGAGGTATAAAACATATGGACACTGCCAGGACTTCCAGGAAAGAAGTTGGAATTTCAAACAAGGTGGATCTGGGGTGAATTAGCGGGGGTAGAAAAGATCAAGGTTTTGGATGGGGGGAAGATAAGAGATGGTGGTGAACAGCTGTTTTAAAGACCTGGAGGGAGGAGTGGGATTGAAGGGAGTGAGGGAGTTTGTCCCAGAGGCAGGAGAAAAGAGGAATGAAAGAGTGAAGGTGAGCAGAGAGCCGAGATTTCGGCAGTTTAACCATCAGAGGGTTGCTGGCAGATCTTGTGCGACCTGTAGGAATATTTGGGGGACAGAGCACAGAGAGAGCTGGGGGTGCAAGGCCGGAGAGGAGTCGGTAGAAGACAGAAAGACCACCTACCTGCCTGCGGTGAGTGAGTGAAAGGCCCTCAGAGATAGCTTCATCGTGGGAGATTCCAATAATTCTGAAAGCTTTGGTTTCAACAGCGTGAAGCCGAGCTAGGTGTGAGGCAGGAGCACCGGCCCGTAGGGGAGAACAGTATTCCATTGAGCTGCGGATGAAAGCCTTGTATGTGGTGAGGAGCTCAGGTGTGCCGAGGAAGGACTTCGCACGACGGAGGATGCCCAGTCGGCGACTGGCTTTGGAGGCCAGCTTGGAAATGTGGTTTTCCCAAGAAAGATCATGGCAGATAGTGAGACCCAAAATCTTGAGCGACAGAACTTCTTGGAGAGGATTGTTGAGAAAGTAGATGGGAGGGTTGTCCAGTCGATCTTTTCGGAGAGACATAGTAAGAGTGTGAGATTTGTCAGGATTGAAAGACATGTTCCACTTGTTTGACCAGTCTGTGATTTTGTCCAGGTCTTCAGAGAGTGAGGAGGCAGCAGACTGCCGATCTGAGGGAAGAGGAATGGAGCGGCAGAGAGTGGAGTCATCAGCAAAGAGATAGAGAGGATTTTCGAGAGAGTCAGAGAGATCATTGATGAAGACAAGAAAAAGCACGGGGCCCAGAACACTGCCTTGGGGAACTCCAGCCTGAACAGGAAGAGGAGATGAGAGAAACCCATTCAGGGCCACACGTTGACGACGACTAGAGAGGAAGTCCGCCAGCCATGCGTGGAGATTTCCATGGATACCAAAGGAGGAGAGTTTGGTGAGCAGAGCGGGGTGCCAGACCGCATCGAAAGCACGTGATATGTCGAGGGAGACAGCTCTAATTTCCTGTTTGGCATTGAGGACCTCCATCCATTGTTGAGACAGCAGAAGCAGCATGTCCAGAGTAGAGTGACCTGGTCTGAAACCAAATTGATGATCAGAGATCAAGCCATTGGAGAAGAGGAAAGATTTCATATCCGAAGCAATGATGGATTCCATGACTTTGCTGATAATTGGGAGAAGGCTGATTGGTCTGTAGTTGCTAGGATCTGTTTTTGCACCTTTTTTGTGCAAAGCGGTGATGTTGGCTGATTTCCAAGCAGATGGCAGTTGACCTTGAGCAAAAGAGAGGGTGAAGAGAACAGAGAGAGGGTGAGATAGAGCAGCAGAGCAGGATTTTAGGACCCGTGGGCTGATGCCGTCGGGTCCAGTTGCAGAATCAGAGTCGAGGGTTGACAGAAACTTTTCCACCTTGTCAGGAGGAAAGGACACGGAGTCCAGGAGCAGCAGGGTACGACTGGGTATGGTGGGTACAGAGAGGGATGGGTTTGGGACACAAGATTTAGAGGCAAACACAGAGTTGAGGCATTCAGCTTTTTCACGTGCGGAGTCAGCTGTGTAGCCGTTTGAGGTAAGGGAGGGGATGGAGGGGGAACAAACACCAGAAACGGATTTGACCAGACGCCACCAGGATTTGGAAGAGGGAGACAGATAAGAGAGTTCGGTCTTGAGAACGGAGAGATATTGTTTCCTGGCTCTCCTGAGGGTGGACACACACTTGTTTCGGGCTTTGTGAAAGGAAATGAGATTTCCTTCCGTTGGATTTGCTTTCCAGGAGACGAAGGCAAGTTGTTTCTGGGCAACAGCCTCACCACAAGATTCCGTGTACCATGGACGGGAGGAAGGGTATGACAACTGAAGACGAGATGGGATAAATCTGTGCATGAGAGAGAGCAATTTACTTTGGAAGAATTCCCAGGATGAGTTGATGTCAGAGGTGGTAGAGATGGGAGACCAGTCCAGATGATTGATGGCTGCTTGAAGACCGTGCCAGTTGGCCTGAGTGAAATGCCAGACTCGTCGACGCTGAGCAGGCTCCCTGAGGATGGTCAGAGAGATGTCCACTTTAACAAGGACATGATCAGATGATCCGATCGGAGCAGAAGAAGAGCAGCAGACATTTTCAGGGAAGTTAGTCATAACCAAGTCAAGAAGAGAAGATGTTCCGTTGACTGAGATCCGAGTCGGGAAATTGACAGATTGTGTCAGTCCCAGTGAGTCGCAGAAGTCCTTTGCTGAAGAGCCATGGCTGGTGAGAGAGGTACCCACACCCAGCCAACTGGCATGATGACAGTTGAAATCACCACATATGAGGAAGAGAGAGTTGGGATGAGTAGATAGAAGTTGGTCCATATCATCAGACAGCGAGATGTAGATGGAGTCATCACTGTTTGGTGGACGGTACAACACACATATGAACAAGAGGTGGGAGCGAAGGGGAAGCCGTAGCCAGAGGTATTCCTGGGGGTGAGGTGGAGAGAGTGCAGTGCAGGGCGAGTGAGGAAGAGAGTTTTTGATAAAGATAGCAACCCCGCCTCCAGGACGAGGCTCAGGTCTATCATACCGGAGGAGGGAGTAGCCCGGGAGAGATACTATGGAATCAGAGACATCATAAAGGAGGAAAGTTTCTGTTAAGCAGATCACGTCTGGTTTGACAGAAGCAACCTGTATGGAGAGATCAGTTAAGTTTGAACGAAGGCCCCGGATGTTTGAGGTCCATACCGTTAATGAAGAGGAAGGGGGAGCATCAGATACAGAACAGGGGGGAGGAGGGGTAGGGTAAGATGTGGAAGAGGTGGAAGAGGTAGGGAGAGCTGTTGAAGGTGTGTCAGAGATTTCAGAATAGCTCGGAGAAAGGGAAGGATGGGGCGGACAAAAGGTTTGATGGTGATTGGGTGAGCCACAATGAGGTGTTATTTGAGGAGGGGGAAGAGCGAGGCAGAAGGTTGGGGGAGATGGAGGTGAGAGTTTGAAGGGGGAAGAAGCGGGGAGGACGCTTTGAGGAGGGGGAGTGAGAGGGGGGAAATTGAGAAGCAATGAGGGTGGGGAGATTTGAAGGGGAGGGGTGAGGGGGGAGTTTGGGAGGGAAGGGACAAGGGGAGGGATTTGAAAGGGATGGGATATGGGGGAGATTTGGAAGGGAGGGGTGAGGCAGGAGTCAAGGAGGGGAGGGGTGAGGGGGCGTCTTGGCGGGGAGGGGTGAGGGGGTAGTTTAGGAGGGAGGGGGCAAGGGGGGAGATTTGAAAGGGATGGGTGATGGGGAAGATTTGGAGGGGAGGGGTGATGGGGAAGATTTGGAGGGGAGGGGTTGTGGGGAAGATTTGGAGGGGAGGGGTGAGATTTGATTTTTGAAAGTGTACAATTTATGGGAAACGAACATTTATTGCAAAATGAGTTTCTTGTGACCTTCGAGTTAAAAATACGTTTAAGGATGCTGGATGGAGGATGGAGTGCAGGAGAGTTTAGGGAATGTAGAAAAAAGGCACTATAGGAGATGGATATTTTTTTTGGGATGAATTGATTTGGTGAGCAAGTCGAAAGCAGCCTTTTAAAGAAGAAGAAGAAAAAGGTGTTATAAAATATGACGGAATACATAACTTGAGGGGAAAGTGTAAACATTGAAGGTTAATGAGTGAAAACTATCTGGGGAAATGGGGGAGAAACACGTGGTCGAAGAACGAACGAACGAATAAGAATGAATAAACGAATGAGAACAGAGAAGGAAATATTTTTTTTATTTTTATATATTTTTTTGAGATGAGATTTACACAAGGAAGTAGGCAATGGGTGAAAAGACTGGGAATACAGAGAACGAAAGTTATTGGATCTCAAACGACGGACCACTGAGAGAAAAACAAAGCCTCAAGGTTGTACAGTGCACACTGTACAAGGCCTCAAGACACGACACGAATTAACACGATTTTCAATACAGGTATGAAAGATTTGCACCGAAAAATCTTCGTCGGGACACAATATACGTACAACACCATAAATAAATACAGTTTTAACGAAAATACAAATGGGAACAATCACTTAACTTCGATTTCAAATCGTTCGCGACGCGGCAAAGGCCTTGCTCGCGACACGGCAAACAGACGATCAATTTATGAAAGATAAACACCGAGAAACAACCAAAGTTGCACACAATAACTTCACACACCGAAAGATAAATACAGTTTCGACAAAATACAATTGTGAACAGACTTAACTTCGAAAAACGTGGAGACCGTGTGGAGCTTCGAAAATCCCTACCAACGTCTCCGAGATCTCGCGAGATCTCCACGTCATAAATTGACTTATGTCAATTTCAACTTATTTTTGGAGAAAATGGTTTTTTATTTTGTGCAAGTTCAACTCATCAGAGTTATTTGAAAAAAGGGGAAGTGTGCTAATATTTGTGGCGACGATCATAGCTTAGTCAACGTTAGGAACCAGGCAAGTCGGCCGATACAAACGTCAGTTTATTCAAGATGGCCCATCGTCACACCTGTCTGCTGTTTTGGTAACTGACTATCCTCCAGGATCTGCCACAGGGTATACAACAACACAACAACATGCATTTTAAGGCCATGTTCCCTGCTAGAGCGGGGGTTAGCCTTGCGGTCCCCATGACAATCTTCTCCATTTTGCCCTATTTTCTGCATCTCTCCTTGTTAACCCCCTTGCCCGCATTTCTTCTTCCACCATCTTTAGCCAAGTCTTTCTCGGTCTTCCCCGTCCTCTACTTCCTTCTACATTAACTTCCATCACTCTTCTCAACCAGTCACTTTCATCCTTCCTCAATACATGACCAAACCATCTCAACCTGTTCCTCTTCACAGCATCAATCACAGGCAATATTCCCATCATCTTTCGCAATTCATCATTTGTCTTCCTCTCTCTCAACGATACTCCGCACATCCATCGAACCATTCGCATTTCCACCCTTTCCAGCCTTCGTTGCTGCTCTACGTTCATTACCCATGTCTCGCTCCCATAAATCATAACACTTCTCACACATGCAGCATACACCTTTCCCTTCAGCTTCAGCGACACTCTCCTCCTCATCAGCACGCCACTCAGTTCCCGAAACTTCTTCCATGCACATCTCACTCGAGCAACCGTTGCCGAGTCTGATCCACCTTCTCCATTCAGCATGTCTCCGAGGTAGCAAAATGTTTTCACACCTTCCAGCTTCACGCCGTCTCCAAGATCCAACTCAACATTTCCTCCATCTGCAGCTCCCTCTGTGCACACCTTACACTTGAATGTAGCTGCCACACTGGTTAATGACCCTCTCAGACCACTACATTTTTGATGAACCCACTCAGCACACATTGTACATTGAATGGAGTTCACTCCGACACCCTTCCTAGACACAGCACACGGCCACTTCCCAGTTCTTTCCACCTCACCACATGCTTTAGCACTTGCCATCACCTTTGTCTTTCCGATATTCACCTTCAGACCTTTTGTCTCCATACATTCCTTCCACTTGTTCATCTTTTCCTTCAGTCCATCCATACTTTCCGCAATCAACACCAGATCATCTGCATACAACAACTCCCACGGTAAACCCTCCTTTACGGTCTGAGCCAGCACCTCCATCACAGCTACAAATAGTAGTGGACTTAGTACCGACCCCTGATGCACTCCCACCTTCACCTCAAACTCACCACTGTTCCCGTCCTTCGTCCTTACAGCTGTGCGTGCTCTTTTGTACATTGCCATCACTACTCTGATCAACCATTCCTCCACTCCTAACTTCCTCAATGCCCATGTCAATACTTTGCGTGGAACCCTATCGAATGCTTTCTCCAGATCAACAAACCCAAAAAACAACTTCTTCCTCTTATCCATGTACTTCTCCTGCAACTGCCTCACAATGAAAAGCGCATCTGTCGTTCCTCTTCCTGGCATAAATCCAAACTGCATTTCGTCGATCTTCACTTTCTTCCTTATCCTCCTCTCCAACAGCTTTTCCAATACCTTCATTCCATGCTCCAATAACTTTATCGCTCGGTATGAGCCACACTCCAGAGGGTCACCTTTCCCCTTGTATAGAGGGACAAGGGTACTCAGTTCCCAATCCACTGGAATGCGGCCTTCTTTCACCACCAAATTGCAGATCTCTGTCATTCTCTTCACACCCCAACTTCCTGCTGCCTTCAACATATCTCCCACAACTCCCGTCGGCCCTCCCGCTTTTCCACTCTTCATTGCTTTTATCGCTTCCTCAACTTCCTTCTCAGTTATCTTCTCTGCCAGTCCTAAAACTGGGTTACTCTCTATGTTACCATCCCATTCATTCTCTGTATTCAACAGCATTTCCATATATCTTTTCCATCTTCCTTTAATTCCATCTGGGTCGACAACGATTTATCCCACTTCATCCTTCAAGCAACTCACCCCCATCACATCAGACCTCTCTTTCGCTATCTGCTTTGCAATCCTGAATACTGCTTTCTGACCCTCTTCCGAATCCAAGCGTTCTCCGAACATTTTCCTACATGCCTCCTGCGCCTTTGCTACCTCTTTCTTTGCAGCCTTCCTGGCTGCCTTATAACTTATAACTGCCACAGGGTATGGAAAAACCAAATCAGAAAGGACTCTATAACAACAGGATCATACTTTTGAGCGAAATTATCAGGATGGATGACATTTGATAGGAACCTTTTAAAATATAGATCGTTAATAAAGTGCACCAGGAGGTTTCTGTTTGAATAATTGACACAAATTGATTCACAGGAGGTTTGAAAACATCTACGTGGGTTGGGGGCACAAGTACACGGGCAAGCCGTTCTGCCCAACGCTTCCTCCAGCACCGCAGAAAGAGTACGAGATTGGCTTGGATGTCACCGAGGTGCTAGATCCTACTGTGGAAGAGGAGCTTGCTTTCAAACAACTTGAAGCACATGAAGCAGAGCAAACAGAGGAAGAGGAAGAGGAGGAGGAGGAGGAAGACGCAGAAGAGGAAGATAATTAGAAAGAACACAAGTATAAAAAAAAATGTGTTTGGCAACTTCGTCGTGGAGGCGTAAACTTTGTTTGCTTTTGTGAAGTTTGATTATATTCAACCCCAACGAAGTTAGCCAGTTATTTGCGTTAAGTTACTGCTCCAGTATGTTTAAATGCGGATGATTGAGGTTAACTTCACTTGAGAGCAATAAACTCATCAAAACATATGTGCAGCATGTTGAGTGTACACAGGTTCAGGTTTGTGTGCACGAGGTTTGACAAAATCTCAGCTTAGGTTTCTTCCGAAGACCGAATCAGCTTTTCTTCTCACCCACCAAACTCATCCATCCACCAGTCATGAAGAATTTTGATGAAAATGCACATTTGTGTTTGAAAGCAAACAATCATTAGAGATTTTTTTTTTTGTATGCAAGATCGAGGCTCGTGAAAGAGCGAACATTAATCACACAAAAAGTCAAACCGACACATAAAACATATAATAAGGGGAGCGGTACACAAGATGGGGAGAGAGGGGGAAGGACACAAACACAACATTTGAGAGCAGGGACATCGAGAGAACTGTGGGAGGGAGAGGGCTTGGGGGAAGGTGGGAGAGGTATAAAACATATGGACACTGCAAGGACTTCCAGGAAAGAAGTTGGAATTTCAAAAAAGTGTATCTGGGGTGAATTAGCGGGGGTAGAAAAGATCAAGGTTTTGGATGGGGGAAGATAAGAGATGGTGGTGAACAGCTGTTTTAAAGACCTGGAGGGAGAAGTGGGATTGAAGGGAGTGGGGGAGTTTGTTCCAGAGGCGGGAGAAAAGGGGAATGAAAGAGTGAAGGTGAGCAGAGAGCCTTAATTTTGGCAGTTTAACCATAAGAGGGTTGCTGGCAGATCTTGTGCGACCTGGAGGAATATTTGGGGGACAGAGCCCAGAGAGCTGGGGGAGCAAGGCCGGAGAGGAGTCGGTAGAAGACAGAAAGACCACCAACCTACCTGCGGGTGAGTGAGTGAAAGGCCCTCGGAGTTAGCTTCATCGCAGGAGATTCCAATGATTCTGAAAGCTTTGGTTTCAACAGCGTGAAGCCGAGCAAGGTGTGAGGCAGGAGCCCGGCCCAGAGGGGAGAGCAGTATTCCATTGAGCTGCGGATGAAAGCCTTGTATGTGGTGAGGAGCTCAGGTGTGCCAAGGAAGGACTTCGTACGACGGAGGATGCCCAGTCGGTGACTGGCTTTGGAGGCCAGCTTGGAAATGTGGTTTTCCCAGGAAAGATCATGGCAGATAGTGAGACCCAAAAGCTTGAGCGACAGAACTTCTTGGAGAGGATTGTTGAGAAAGTAGATGGGAGGGTTGTCCAGTTGGTCTTTTCGGAGAGACATAATAAGAGTGTGAGATTTGTCAGGATTGAACGACATGTTCCACTTGTTTCACCAGTCTGTGATTTTGTCCACGTCTGCAGAGAGTGCGGAGGCTGCAGACTGCCGATGTGAGGGAAGAGGAATGGAGCGGCAGAGAGTGGAGTCATCAGCAAAGAGATAGAGAGGATTTTCCAGAGAGTCGGAGAGATCATTGATGAAGACCAGAAAAAGCACAGGGCCCAGAACACTGCCTTGGGGAACTCCAGCCTGAACAAGAAGGGGAGATGAGAGAAATCCATTCAGGGCCACACGTTGACTAAATCTCACACTCTCACCATCTTTCTCTGAAAGGACCGTCAGGCAAAGCCTCCTATCTACTTTCTTAAAAAAGAGATCTTTTCAATTAAATGTGTAGTGGGGTTTCTATGGCAATGCAAATGGGGATTAGGGGTAGAAGGACATGTAACCATGTACCAGACTAGACTTACAGGCTAGACTTACAATCCTGTAGGGTCTGCATTATGATGGAGGAAGTCAGTTAGGTTCAGGAATTTGGAATTGGCCAGGGGGTGTCGGTGATACCTTTCTTAATCCTCGTTAAGGACACCATGGGATCATCTGTACCGTCCACAAACTAATGCCGCTGTCCTGTCTGCCTACATTAATTTGTGGACGTTACATATCCCAGTACGGGACGACCAATTCAACGTCCATGCGAGGGACGGCACACAAATTGATGAATCACCGTTTGTGAAACACCAGGGTGCCGGTTTATAGCTGGGCTGAGATCCATAGCCCAGGTTGGACAGCTCAGAGGCGAGTGTGCGTACCTCTAGGCCATCCTGAAAATCCAGGGGGACATGGGTCATAAATAAGATAAAGCGAAATGAAAGTGAATATTTACGAGATGATCACGATCAACACCTTAAGATAGAGAAAGCAAACAAAACAAGAAAGAGCCATCAGAGATTGCAGATCCTCACCAGAACCTGTGGTTTTGTCCGTTGGGTCTTTTGGGTCCGTGGGGTCCTTTTGGTGTTCGGGGTCTTTAAGGGTCTTCGGGTTCTAAAGGTCTTAAAAGGTGTTACGGTTCTAAAGGATCTTAGATGGTCTTAGGTTTACAAAGGGCCTAAAGTGTCTTAAAGAGTCTTAGTGGTTTTAGGGGTCCTAAGAGTTGTATGGGTCTTTGGGTCTTCATGGTCCTTAGGGTCTTTGTGGTCTTAATGGGTTTCAGTGGTTGTAAATGTTTGAGAATGTTTTAGGGGTCATAAAGGGTCTAATGTAATTAATACACACATGTTTTGTGTGGACAAAGACAGACAAACGGACCCAAATACAATACCCTCTCTTCTGGTGAGGGTAACTAGAACGTCACTCGGTAGAGCGCACACCTCCGCCAGGTTGAACAGTTTATGTTTTGTTTACCACTGATAGGATGGATCTGGATCCGGACCTGAAACAAAATCGAATCAGCTTTTCCTCTCACCTCCCAAACTCATCCACCAAGTTTTGTCCTAACACGTCCACAACCTTTTGAAATGTCATACTACGTATCGTTTTTAGCTCCATCGCTCAATGGTGAAGATTCAATTAAAACATTTTCTGACCTTCACTGAAATCTAATAAATTAGTCCTTGTCACACACCCAACCTGTCCACCAAATTCCATCTGAATCCCTGCACACAAACAAACAAACAGATAGGGGCGAAAAAACAACCTCCATCCACCTTCGTTGGCGGAGGTAAAAAGGTGCAAAGACCGATCCACTTAAGTACAGACCAATTAGTTTACTTCCTATCATCAGCAAGGTCATGGAATCCATCATCGGAGTCGATATGAAATGCTTCATTTTCTCCAACAGCCTCATTTCGTATCATCAATTTGGATTCACACCAGGTCACTTCACCTTGGACATGCTGATTCTACTCCTAACAATGGATGGAGGTTCTCCATGTTAGACATCAGATCAGGGCCGTCTCTCTGGACACATCTCTTGCTTTTGATACAGTCTTGCATCCTGCCTTACTCTCAAACCTCTCTGCCTGTGGTATTCAAGGCAAACTCCTCACATGGCTTATTGTTGCTTACCGTTACTGACTTTCTCTCCTCTCGTAGCCAACGTGTGCTCTCCATGGAATCCTTTCATCTCCTCTACCTGTCAAGGCTGGAGTGCCCCAAGGCAGTGTTCTGGGCCCAGTCCTACTCCTGCTCCTGCTCTTCATAAATAATTTCTCTGACTCTGGAAAATCTCCTTTATCCATTTGCTGATGACTCCACCCTCTGCAGTGGCGTCACTCATCCTTCAGACAGGTAGGCTGCATCCCCTTCCATCTCTTCAGACCTTGACAAAATCACAAGCTCGTCAAACACTTGGAATATGTCTTCCAATCCTGATAAATCTCACACTCTCACCATCTTTCTCTGAAAGGACAGTCAGGCAAAGCCTCCCATCTACTTTCTTAAGAATTCTCTTGAGGAAGTTCAGCCACTCAAACTCAGTCACAAAAAACGAGAGCCAAGTCGTATCCCCACACTTCCCAACTACGGAAAAGTTGAAAGATGGCAAAAGGGTCCAGCAGGAATGACCTAATATCAAATTTTGAGTTCAAGTTTTTTCCCGTTTTGACCCTCGTGACCCAAATTCCCCACCGAGGGGCAGGAAGCAGGGTCAAATCCAAAGAAATCGTTGCATATTTCATGTGTCCCCCAATGTTGATTTCATTAAATACAAAGTTTCATTAAAAAATGTTCGAAAATGAGCATTTTTTTTGTTCTTGACCTTTTGACCCTGCCCCAAGGGGTGGGGCCAAAATGACATTGCTCTCACAGCTTCTTGCCTATGGTGGTCATAATGACCAAGTTTGGTGGATTTGTGTACAACTGTTTAGGAGAAGATAGTGTGACGGACAGACAGACAGGCAAAGCAGATTACAATAACCCTCCATTTTTATTTTTTTTCAAAAACAAGTGAAAGAGGCAATAAGAAGTCAATGGTCGACAACAAATTGAGAAATTCCACCAATGTCAAAATGGACAGATATGACACACTTGGGATGAAAATCCTACAGAGCACCAACCACACTGATGGAATTTCACAGCAGATGGAGGGACAGAAGATGAGTGCAAACCCACAAGAGGACACACAATGAGTGCAACTCCACAAGAGGACACACAATGAGTGCAACTCCACAAGAGGACACACAATGAGTGCAACTCTACAAGAGGACACCCACAGAGTGCAACCCCACAAGAGGACACACAATGAGTGCAACTCCACAAGAGGACATACAATGTTGTGCAACTCGACAAGAGGACACACAATGAGTGCAACTCCACAAGAGGACACACAATGAGTGCAACTCCACAAGAGGACACACAATGAGTGCAACTCCACAAGAGGACACCCACAGTGCAACCCCACAAGAGGACACCCACAGAGTGCAACTCCACAAGAGGACATACAATGTTGTGCAACTCGACAAGAGGACACACAATGAGTGCAACTCCACAAGAGGACACACAATGAGTGCAACCCCACAAGAGGACACACAATGAGTGCAACTCCACAAGAGGACACACAATGAGTGCAACTCCACAAGAGGACACACAATGAGTGCAACTCCACAAGAGGACACAGAATGAGTGTAACTCCACAAGAGGACACACAATGAGTGCAACTCCACAAGAGGACACACAATGAGTGCAACTCCACAAGAGGACACACAATGAGTGCAACTCCACAAGAGGACACACAATGAGTGCAACTCCACAAGAGGACACACAATGAGTGCAACCCCACAAGAGGACACACAATGAGTGCAACTCCACAAGAGGACACACAATGAGTGCAACTCCACAAGAGGACACACAATGAGTGCAACTCCACAAGAGGACACACAATGAGTGCAACTCCACAAGAGGACACACAATGAGTGCAACTCCACAAGAGGACACACAATGAGTGCAACTCCACAAGAGGACACACAATGAGTGCAACTCCACAAGAGGACACACAATGAGTGCAACCCCACAAGAGGACACACAATGAATGCAACTCCACAAGAGGACACACAATGAGTGCAACTCCACAAGAGGACACAACTCACACAACCTCAGCAAATAGAGACAGCAGACAGCACAGGATGTGACATCAGATGTGAAAGTTACTTCCCGGAACACATTGGGTGAATGTGGCGTCATCTCGTGGCGGCACTTTTCTCCATAATCAGTGGGGCACTTTGAAGGACTCCACATCCAAGGGATTCCAACACGTGCGGAATGTCAATACTCTATCCTCTCAATGCTGAGTGTCAAGCTGAGAAGCAGCACGTACCATTTTAAAAGTCTTTGGCATGACTCAGCCGGGGTTCAAACCGCTGACGTCCCAGACTCAGAATGGCTGATCTTCAAGATCTTCAATGCCACCAATTCTACCTTTCAGAAAAAGGTGTTTTTCCACCACAGGTTAGCCTTCGTCAGGGATGCGCATTCATAATCAGTGAGCTCAATTTTAAAATACGTTCAAAGGCCTACCAAAGGCCTACCTGGCATTAGTTCCACTCCCAGGAATGAAATGCTTTTACAACATAAAACAACAGAAACAAAACAAACATAAAACAATCAAAATATATTTGTTTGAACAAACAAAACGTAACATTAAATGCATTTCGGAGTTGATTTTGTAAAATTGTTTCTTGGCAGATTAATTATTCACTATATTATTATCATTATTATTATAACTAGGGCATTGCCCGTACGTGGGTGCCCGTTCCTTGCCAAAAAAAAAAAAAAACGCTACCCGTACGCTCTACCCCGCCCGTACGCCCGTAAACAAAAAAAACAACGCTCTTCGCTTCCGCCCTTCGCTCTGACTGAATTGGGAGAAATAATGCGCATAAGAAATCGAATTACGTACCGTAATGGCGGTCAGCTCGTAACGCGCTCAGCTCCGCTCGTCTCACATCGGCCACGCCTACGCAACAAAGCGTTCTGTGATTGGCTGCCGGAAGTGAAGTCGTCACTGTCCGGAAGTTCGCAAATCGCAGTTACGATGAATCGTTTTAATTTAATCGCAGTTTGAATTCATTTTAAAACATAGTTTAACGGCAACATAGTTTTCCAACGTGAAATAAATGAATACGCTGTCAAATGTGCCGTCCGAGGCAGAGTCTGATCGCCACGTTCGGCACACGTGATAGCTCGCTGCTCTCTGATTGGTTGAAGCGTTTTTTGGACATAGCTCGGTAAGTACTTGTCCGATTAATTTCAAACCTTGAAAAGGCACATCCTCGGGTCCCCAGCAATATACCTGGCAAGTTTCAAGTATATCGGACCCGTGGTTGTTGAGAAACAGCGGTCACAGACACACAGACACACAGACACACAGACACACAGACACACAGACACACAGACACACAGAGATTGCTGGAATTATTATTATAATAAAATAATAATAATAATAATAATACAGATTTGTGTTGTTCTACAATGAAGAGACATCCTCAGTGTCAGAATGGAAGACGCAACAAAAACAAGATTTGCACATCATCAGTGGGAAATCAGACAATTCGTCTTCTTTTTTTTATGGGGCCCTGTAAGATCATGTAGGTGAGCTCTCTGCGTCGTATGCCAGACAAGGTGACAGCCATCGTTCCACCTCTGCCAAGGACACCTTCTTCCTCGAGGCGTATTCCTTCACCTGCACAGACAAACAAGACTCATCTTCATGGATTCAAAACGACGTTGCGTCTCCCCGCCATCCCCCGTGCATCGTGCCAATAGTAATACTGGTTGCATCACCTCTAGGATGTGGTATTGCAGTCGATGCAGTGCCCCCGTACATTAGGTCATGGAATTTGAATTTTGGCCAGGGTATCGGCACCCAATGACCCACTGTCGTGAGAGATGCCATGAGATCTTTAACATCTACCAGCTGCAAAATAGTGGGAGATGGTTCCCCGGATTGGACAGTGTACTCATTGATGCAACACGATGCCTGTGGACCATTTACAATCCGAATCTGAATCGAAAACAGATGAGACATCTCAAAGGCAAGTTCCGAGCTCTGTCAGCCCATTTTGTCATGTGTAAAATCAAACATTGTCTCACACTTCTGGGTTCTATTGGGATACAACTTTGGCCTAGTTACCCTCGCCTGAGGATTTGAGTCCGTTTGTTACTTGCAAAATCGAAGATTTTTCAAGTATAGTGGTCGGTTGCGTTTGTGGTTCTGTCTGTTTGTTTGTCTGTCTGTTTGTTTGTCACCGGCCTACAGGTCACAATTCGAAACCGATCGTCACGAAACTTCACCAAGTTGTATAGGTCGTCCCAATTGAGAAACCTATTGTTTTTGGCGTCAAAAGGTCAAAAGGTCAACATAGCCCAAAGGTCACCAACTTTGCCAAATTTCTGAAATCCTCAATTTTCTTCCGATTGACTTGAAATTTGAAGAGGACTTGCATGTCTGGTCACTGAATTCAACCACCAAGTATATTTGAGGTCAACATAGGCCAAAAGGTCAACATAGGCCAAATTTCTAAAATCCTCAATTTTCATCCAATTGACTTCAAATTTGAAGAGGACTTGCATATCTGGTCACTGAATTCAACCACAAATTATATTTTAGGTGAACATAGGCCAAAAGTTCAACATAGGCCGAATTTCTAAAATCACCAATTTTCATCTGATTGACTTTAAATTCTAAGAGGATTTACATATATGGTCATTGAATTCAACCACCAACTGTTTTTGAGGTCAACATAGGCCAAGTTTTTTAAATCCTCAATTTTCATCCGATTAACTTGAAAATTGAACAGCATTTGCACATTGAGTCACTAAATAGGGAAACTAACTATTTTGAGGTCAAAATGTCAAAGGTCAACTCAAGGTCAACCTTATAAAATCATTTTTCATCTGAAAAATCGTCACTTTTCATCCTGTCCGAGCTTTGATCAAGATTGTCAATTTTAATCTTGATGAAATGGACAATTTGCTGTATCAATGGAATTTTTTTTCTTGGGGGTGTGGAGTGGATTTTTCAAGTATCGTGCTCCAGCATGACGTCTTCTTCTTTGTTTGTCTGTTTGTTTGTCTGTTTGTCTGCACAGATTAAATATGATTTTCTCTGCAACCGTTGGTCGGATTGACAGGAAAATTTCACCATAGGTGCAACTCCACCTGTATAATTTTTTAATGATAATTATGACGTCATAGGTCACGTGGTTCGGCCGCCATCTTGGAAAAACCGAAAAACTTTGCACCTCTATATCTCCGAAAGCACTGTATAGAAAAAAATTGAGACATGGCTCATTGTAAAGAACTCTCCATGGGGAATAAAATGTGTTAATGATGATGTCATAGGTGCCTCCATTATGACATCATAATTCGACATGTACAAAACTTCATCCTATCAAGATGAAATTTCTTGAGCATCATGTAGGCATTAATTGGTGGAGAAAAAAATGATGGCGTCATCGGTCACGTGGTTCGGCCGAAATATTTGTTTTCACACAAAAGCCTTAAAAACCACTGAAAACACATCCTGGCGAGGGTCTGCAATCTCTGATTGCTCTTTCTTGTTTTGAATTCTATTCCGTCCCCCCATCAGAGTATCATTGCATTATGTTCACTGCACAGCTTACGTGAAGCATCTGCTTGCGGATATATCACTGAATAACATAATGATACTTCCTCCCCCCCCCCCCCCCCCCCAAATAACAATATTGGGGATGTGCACAGGCACAATAAGGGCCCTTAGAAGGATATTGTCGAAAGTGCCTCATCTTGCAATTGCTTACATGTGGATACACAGTAGCAGTCTCCTTGATCTAACATGATCTCAGGGAAACACACGAGTTGGGTTTGTGAAATAATTTGATGTTTTTCATCCTTTCAATTGGCTTGTCCCCATCTTGCAAGCCAGCCTCCTTTTCCTAGTTTGCCCATTTCTCTATCAAACGAGACAGCTCAGATGAAGCACATCCAAGCAGGGTGAGGTGAGGTAAACGTTAAAAGGTGGAAAAGGGCAAATTACAAACATAAATAAGGTGGAGGATAAATAAAAATGAAAATAAAAAAGTATACCAAGAAACAACATTCTTCTGACTGGTCTCCAAACCATTCTTTCAATACCTATGAACAATATTGACCATGAGATCATTAAAACCATCATTATGATTTCACATTTCTACATTCTCCCTCATACCTGATCCTGTGCCACTTTTCCCACTGCAAAATAGCTCGATTTGGGATGAGAAAAGTACAGGCCAGAAACAGCAGCTGCTGGAAGCATCGCCAGGGATTCGGTCAAAACTATTCCTGCGAAAAACACAAGGACGTGCCGCATTGGCGCATTCTGTGCCAGTAAGCATGCACACATCTGGAGGTTAAAGAGTACTTCCTGTATCGAACAGGAAGCAGGCGTTTTGTGCCATAAAATGCTGCATCGTACCAGTAGCAGCCTCAATATCTGCCAATGACCACATGGTGAGCTTTTCCGAATGATCCGGCTGGCTCGGATAACCAGGCGCAGGGCGCACTCCCTTGTAGCGCACACGTAGCAAATCTGCCGAATCCAGCTGCTCCTGTTGTGCATAACCCCAGAACTCACGGCGGACACGCGTATGGAGCTCTTCAGCAAAGGCCTGCAACATCAGGATCATCCTGTGCTTTACACATGCCATTCGTGCTCCTTTTCAAAATAAAGCTTTTGCATGTACACTCACCCAAAACATGTTCTCAAGTTTGTGTGTGCCTTTGAAAAAATAATAGCAACAACACTTTTTTTTACTAACCTCAGCCAGACGGTCAGCTAAGGCCTTCACCATGATGCTGCTGTAATCATCAAGGTTTTGTTCAAAATCACGGCTCAAACGCTCTGCTCCAAAGCAGGCAACTGCAAATAGGCCGATGTAGTCTGCAACACCAGACTCTTGTGGTGCTATGAAATCTGACAAGCATAGGTAGGCCTCTGGGTCCGAAGAGTCCTTCTCTGCCTGCCGAGGTGGTGGGAGAATGGAAGATGGATAAAATGAATCATCTTTTATCCTGACGGTATTAAACAAAAGTGAAAGTCTAAACAACAAATAAAATCAACCTGTTGCCTCAATCCATGCAATACAGCAACTGGGGGATCACGGCGTGGCATGACGTCATGAGCGAACAGCCAGACGTCATCATCTCTCGCACAAGCAGGCCAAAAACCCACAAGGCCACGACCGGTGAGCTGTTTTTCATCCAGGAGATGGGCGAGCATGGCTTGCGCATCTTCAAACACCCGCCGTGCCTCTTCTCCTATAGATTTGTGTGAAAGGATAGCATTGGAAATGGGAGAGCTTTCAAACTACAAATTATCCCCACACCCATCTCGTCCTCTCCCAAGGATTGTTGTTGCCAAGCACAAAAATGGTTAACCTCCTCCCCGATTTACGTACTCCATAATTCCATCTCAACTCTACAGCCTCCACTGCTACTCCTTTCTCCTCCAAATCTTCTTTCCTTTGTCTAAAGCTTCCACCCAACTCCTCTACCCTTCTTTTTCTTCCTGAAACTTTCCCTTCCCTTGGTTTTCCCAATATACAGACTTGGCATTTAATATGGAATTTTTTTTTCTTCTTGACATGGGTTTACTTTCTGAACTCAGTATATCAATTTGGTGAGTTTATTTTACCCTTCGGTGATGTCTCTGTTGAAAGAACCATGTCACTGGTTCAGACTATAGTCTCGCGAGATCACGGCGAGGTCACGTCTTTTCGAAGCTGCTCCATGCGCTCACGCTTTCGAAGCTAAGTGATATTTCTCAATCGTGTTTTTGTCGAGACTGTATCTATCTTTCGGTGTATGTACCTATAGCGTATCTTTTGGAAAATTTTCTGTGCTAATTTTTCGTACATGTATACACAATCGTCGGTTAATGGTATCGAGTATTCTGCGGCCTAGTACTCGTAGGCTTGGACTACCATACCGTCTCCGACCTTGTGGTTTGTTTTTCTCTCAGCGATTCGTCGAATGCGCTGAAATTATTTTCGTTCTCTGTTTTGTACCAGTCGTTCACCCTGTACCTCCTTGTTTAATATCTGTACTCACAAAAAAAAAAAAAAACCCCCAAAAAAACTATTTCCTTCCCAGGTCTTATTCGTTTATTTGTTCTTATTGTTCGTTCGTTCTTCGTTCGCGATCACGCGGTTAGAAATGTATAATCTCTCCCCTGAACAACTATTTTCTCTCATATATTATAACACCCTTTTCTTCTTTTCCTACAAAAGGATGCTTTCGTCTTGCTCACCAAATCTATTCATTCCAAAAAATATATATAATACCATCTCTTACAGTTCCTCCTTTCTACATTCCCTAAACTATCCAGAACTCCATCCCTCCTCCAGTGTCCTCAAACGTATTTTTGACTTGAAGGTCTCAAACTCATTTTGCAAAAAATGTTCGTTTCCCATGAATCGTACGCTTTTCAAAATCCAATCTCACCCCTCCCCTCAAAATCCTCCCCATCACCCATCCCTTTCAAATCTCCCCCCTTGCCCCTTCCCTCCCCTCCCTCCTAAACTCCCCCCACACCCCTCCCCTCCGAGACTCTCCCTCGCTCCTCCCCTCCTAGACTCCCCTCTCACCCCTCCTCCTCAAAGCATCCTCCCTGCTTCTTCCTCCTTCCAACTTTCACCTTCATCTCCCCAAACCTTCTGCCTTGCTCTTCCCCCTCCTCAAATAACACCTCACTGTGCCTCACCCAATCTCCATCAAACCTTTTGTCCGCCCCATTCTTCCCTTTCTCCAAGCTATTCTGAAATCTCTGACACACCTTCAACAGCTCTCCCTACCTCTTCCTCCTCTTCCACATCTTACCCTACCCCTCCCCCCCCCTGTTCTGGACCCGATGCTCCCCCTTCCTCTTCATTAACGGTATGGACCTCAAACATCCGGGGCCTTCGCTCAAACTTGACTGACCTCTCCATACAGGTTGCTTCTGACAAACCAGATGTGATCTGCTTAACAGAAACTTTCCTCCTTCATGATGTCTCTGATGCCTTGGTATCTCTCCCAGGTTACTCCCTCCTCCGGTATGATAGACCTGAGCCTCGTCCTGGAGGTGGGGTTGCTATCTTTATAAAAAACTCTCTTCCTCACTCGCCCTCCACTGCCCTCTCTCCACCTCACCCCCAGGAATACCTTTGGCTACGGCTTCCCCTTCGCTCCCACCTTTTGTTCATATGTGTGTTGTACCGTCCACCAATCAGCGATGACTCCATCTACATCTCACTGTCTGATAATATGGACCAACTTCTATCTACCCATCCCAACTCTCTCTTCCTCATATGTGGTGATTTCATTTGTCACCATGCCAGTTGGCTGGGTGTGGGTACCTCTCTCACCAGCCATGGCTCTTCAGCAAAGGAATTCTGCGACTCACTGGGACTGACACAATCTGTCAATTTCCCGACCCGGATCTCAGTCAACGGAGCATCTTCTCTTCTGGATTTGGTTATGACAAACTTCCCTGAAAATGTCTGCTGCTCTTCTTCTGCTCCAATCGGCTCATCTGATCATGTGCTTGTCAAAGTGGACATCTCTCTGACCATTCTCAGAGAGCCTCCTCAGCGTCGACGAGTCTGGCATTTCACTCAGGCCAACTTGCACGGTCTTCAAGCAGCCATCAATCATCTGGACTGGTCTCCCATCTCTACCGCCTCTGACATCAACTCATCCTGGGAATTCTTTCAAAGTAAATTGCTCTCTCTCATGCACAGATTTATACCATCTCGTCTTCAGTTGTCATACCCTTCCTCCCGTCCATGGTACACGGAATCTTGTGGTGAGGCTGTTGCCCTGAAACAACTTGCTTTCGTCTCCTGGAAAGCAAATCCAACGGAAGGAAATCTCATTTCCTTTCACAAAGCCCGAAACAAGTGTGTGTCCACCCTCAGGAGAGCCAGGAAACAATATCTCACCATTCTCAAGACCGAACTCTCTTATCTGTCTCCCTCTTCCAAATCCTGGTGGCGTCTGGTCAAATCTGTTTCTGGTGTTTGTTCCCCCTCCATCCCCTCCCTCACCTCAAACGGCTTAACGGCTGACTCCGCACGTGAAAAAGCTGAATGCCTCAACTCTGTGTTTGCCTCTAAATCTTGTGTCCCAAACCCATCCCTCTCTGTACCCACCGTACCCAGTCGTACCCAGCTGCTCCTGGACTCTGTGTCCTTTCCTCCTGACAAGGTGGAAAAGTTTCTGGCAACCCTCGACTCTGATTCTGCAACTGGTCCTGACGGCATCAGCCCACGGGTCCTAAAATCATGTTCTTCTGCACTTTCACTCCCTCTTTCTGTTCTCTTCACCCTCTCTTTTGCTCAATGTCATCTGCCATCTGCTTGGAAATCAGCCAACATCACCGCTTTGCACAAAAAAGGTGCAAAAACAGATCCCAGCAACTACAGACCAATCAGCCTTCTCCCAATTATCAGCAAAGTCATGGAATCCATCATTGCTTCAGATATTAAATCTTTCCTCTTCTCCAATGGCTTGATCTCTGATCATCAATTTGGTTTCAGACCTGGTCACTCTACTCTGGACATGCTGCTTCTGCTTTCTCAACAATGGATGGAGGTCCTCAACGCCAAACAGGAAATTAGAGCTGTCTCCCTTGACATTTCACGTGCCTTCAATACGGTCTGGCACCCTGCTCTGCTCTCCAAACTCTCCTCCTTTGGTATCCATGGAAATCTCCACGCATGGCTGGCGGACTTCCTCTCTGGTCGTAGTCAACGTGTGGCCCTGAATGGGTTTCTCTCATCTCCTCTTCCTGTTCAGGCTGGAGTTCCCCAAGGTAGTGTTCTGGGCCCTGTGCTTTTTCTGGTCTTCATCAATGATCTCTCTGACTCTCTTGAAAATCCTCTCTATCTCTTTGCTGACGACTCTACTCTCTGTCGCTCCATTCCTCATCCCTCAGATCGGCAGTCTGCAGCCTCCTCACTCTCTGCAGACCTGGACAAAATCACAGACTGGTCAAACAAGTGGAACATGTCTTTCAATCCTGACAAATCTCACACTCTTACAATGTCTCTCCGAAAGGACCGACTGGACAACCCTCCCATCTACTTTCTCAACAATCCTCTCCAAGAAGTTCTGTCGCTCAAGCTTTTGGGTCTCACTATCTGCCATGATCTTTCTTGGGAAAACCACATTTCCAAGCTGGCCTCCAAAGCCAGTCACCGACTGGGCATCCTCCGTCGTGCGAAGTCCTTCCTTGGCACACCTGAGCTCCTCACCACATACAAGGCTTTCATCCGCAGCTCAATGGAATACTGTTCCCCCCTCTGGGCTGGTGCTCCTGCCTCACACCTTGCTCGGCTTCACGCTGTTGAGGCCAAAGCTTTCAGAATCATTGGAATCTCCTGCGATGTAGTCAACGCCGAGGGCCTTTCACTCACTCACCGCAGGCAGGTTGGTGGTCTTTCTGTCTTCTACCGACTCCTCTCCGGCCTTGCTCCCCCAGCTCTCTCTGTGCTCTGTCCCCCCAATATTCCTTCAGGTCGCACAAGATCTGCCTGCAACCCTCTTCTGGTTAAACTGCCAAAGTCTAGGCTCTCTGCTCACCTTCACTCTTTCATTCCCCATTTCTCCCGCCTCTGGAACAAACTCCCCCACTCCCTTCAATCCCACTCCTCCCTCCAGGTCTTTAAAACAGCTGTTCACCACCATCTCTTATCTTCCCCCATCGAAAACCTTGATCTTTTCTACCCCCGGTAATTCACCCCAGAGTCCTTGCAGTGTTCATATGTTTTAATCCTCTCCCACCTCCCCCCAAGTCCTCCCGATGTCCCTGCTCTCAAATGTTGTGTTTGTGTCCTTCCCCCTCTCTTTTGTGTCCTTCCCCCTCTCTCCCCATCTTGTCTACCGCTCCCCTTGTTTTTTGTGTTTTGTGTGTCGGTTTGTCTTTTTGTGTGATTAATGTTAGCTCTTTCACGAGCCTCGATCTTGTATACAAAAAACAAAACAAAACAAAAAAAACAAACTGATTGTCTTTCGCAGCAAGAAGTCAATAACAGGATTATATCACAGGTGGCATGACAAAATGGAAGGACAGGTACATTTGACGATTGGCTTCACAATCGGGTATATAAGGGTTGTTGGTTCTGTATTAGTGGAAAACAACTGCTGCACGTCTACAAAAGTTATTGCCGCTTCCTCTGGAGATGGTCCGTCAACTTGACAATGCTGTTTGTCATGGAGTGGTGGCTTTACGAAATTCTGGCATGAAACAGCGTGCTATTGCTCGGCAGTATGGCATCACTCAAGGTCAGGTGTCAAAGATCCTGAAACGAAATGTTCAGAGGCGTGTCCATACTCCAATACCGAGGCCAGGATGTCCACGCAGAACCACAAGGAGAGATGATCGCTAGCTGCACCGGTTAGTCTGCAATGGCCATACCAAGTCAGCTAATCGGCTTAGGGCTGAGTGGCAGCAACTGACAAATGTGCCTGTAACCAGAAGGCTAGTCAACCAACGACTGGTTCAAGCAGGCTATCGTGCCAGGCATCCCCTGAGAAAGCCACGCCTGACCAGACAACACAGCCAGCGCCGATTGCAGTGGGCCAGAGAGCACCGTCAATGGCAGCCAGGACACTGGAATCACGTGACCTTCAGTGACGAGTCTAGATTTCCGGTCTATCGTCAAGATGGCCACGTCCAAGTGCGCAGACAAGTGCATGAAGCCCCAAACAAAGATTGTATAGTGCCACGAGTCCAAGCTGGAGGTGGTGGGGTGACCGTTTGGGCTGCTTTTCATGCAGGGAGCAAAACTGACCTGGTTGTTCTGAATGGAAACCTGAACCAGTTCAAGTACAGGGTCATTCTGGAAGAAACATTGCTTCCATTTGCTCGTGCAGCCTTTCGAGGAAACTTTGTCTTCCAAGATGACAATGCACGGCCTCATCGTGCTCGCATGATCCAACACTTTCTTGCTGACCGTGGTGTAGAGCATATGGAGTGGCCTGCCATGTCCCCGGATATGAATCCGATAGAGAACTTGTGCGCAGAATTAACGCGTCAAATCGACCACTTGGACCAGCAGCCGACCTCTGTGCGTGAATTGCAGCAGGCTATTGTCACTGCATGGCAAGCGATTCCTGTCCAAACCTTGGCAAATCTCGTGAACAGCATGCCTCGACGTGTACGTGCTCTCCTGAATGCTTGTGGGGGTTACACGAAGTACTGAACTGTAATTTTACTGTCCGTAATCCCAGTCATAATTTAGCTTTTGTTTTTGTTGAAATTTTTTTTGGCTAATGTGCAAAATAATGAGATATTTCTGGAAAACGCACAGAAGTTTAACACAGTGCTGTCCGTGAATTGAGTTCGATATCAGTTTACATCACTTTCAAGGATCAATTTATTTGCTTCGAAATGTCAAATGTGATTTTTGTTTCTTTTAAAGGTCATTAACAAAATCTAGAATAATTTCAACATAATTCCAATGAACTTTTGGTGCTAAGTCATCTTGAAAAGTAAGTTCACCCCCACAAAAAAAATATTCCATATTAAATGCCAAGTCTGTATGTTCCCATGCCCCTCTCCCTTGTGTATGTAATATGTAGATGGCTCCTTAGAAAGTCTCTATTTCCCCAATGACAAACAATCTCTAGCACCTCCTCTCCTCTACCCCCTCTTCTTTATTGCTTTCCTTCCCATTTTGCAGATCATGGAAAGTACTAAAATGGAGCAATGAGATTTGATTTTTGTCGCCGGAGGCATGATGTTTTCGGGTTGTCCGTCCGTCCGTAGTCGTGTCCGCCGTCCAACACGGCTCCAAGCTCCGGCGCGAAGAAACCCTTCGTCCGCTCGCTCGCACGCTCCACCAGGCCTCAATGCGACTCGCTCCGTGGCACGCCACGAGGTCCCTCGCTCCAGTACCAACAGCACCGGATCCCGCTCCAAGCACCACGACGAACCAACGTCACCCAGCACGAAGGTCCAGCACGCGAGAAGGAAGAGCCAATGAAGACCAGGGACAAGCGAAGATGGGGAAGGGCTTCAAGCACAGAGAGATCTCCAATACAAAGGGGTCCAGCGCACAGAGTCCAAGAGAGCAAAGAGACAAAATGTCATGCAGCGCGCCCCTTTGTAACCTTCCCTCTGACGTCAGTCTTGGCGCACCACCAACCAGGGCCTCGTAGCTTCCCGCCGTTTGCCGAACCTTCTAGCGCCTTCCCTCCAATGAACAGGCGCTTCCCCACCTTCTCAGTTGCGTTTTCACGCCTCCCGCCCTGATTGGCTGGAGGTTCGCGCCTTCCGCGCCAACCAATCACACATTCCCTGTGGGGTGGTAACAACTCGTCTCACACGATGTTGCTCGGCCAGGTGGTAGTGCGGCTGGCGGCGGCCATCCGGTGGTGCCCCGATCTGGCTTCCTGCCGGTCTTCTTCCAAGGTCATTGTAAGGGAAGGGGAATTATTTACTGTTGCACTAAGGGCCTATTTAAGTGTTTATATGTGTGCATTCCCATAAGGGACAAAGGAATGATTACCAGGTCTGACACACAGGGGTGTTATCTTATTCCCTACAACTATTTAACACACGAACCTCCTTGTATGTTCACAGGTATACTCTTACCCTGACAAACCGCCTAAAAACACAGAACTTATTACAGGTAGATTCCCTATCGCGACAGTTGGATACCTACCTACACAGAACTACCTGGCCCTAGATATTCCTTTACCCCCCGACATAACAGCCCCCCCACCCCCTGGAACCATAGCTCCTGCTAAGTTCACTGCAGGCGCTACCATTCCAGTCTTAACACTTACTGTCTCACACTTAATTAACCTATGAAATAAATCAGGAGGGCTGTGGGAAGTGAGCCGGACTTCCTACGTATTCTCCTTGACATGCTAATCCCCTTAACAATCATGCAAATATGTACAATGATTTCAATTCGTCGCTCCTGTGGTGGGAGGAAACAAACAAACACTCAAAATCTACCTTAACCACAAAACTTAACCTTAACCAAAACTTCAAAAATTCCAAAATTCTATTATACATTTGTACATACCCCGGTCTACAGACCGCATCCCCCGGTGGATGCCACAAGACGTAACCTTACCTGCGGGGCTATCCCAATGCACCCCTAAATTTCCACGGGCCCTGTCCAGGTGTTACAGGTGAGTGACATGGCTCGGTGGATTTCGCCCACATTCATACAACACAACCCCTTAACCGCTCATACACATTCCATAAGTCATCACACACAAAATCATTACAAGCACTTATTTCACCTCCCTGCAGGACCATGGCATAGATGTCATATTCATGTGTGCATTTCTCAACTCGGCAGCGGGGAGGTACCGCACAAGTAAGATGGTGGGGGCGCTTCAGGCTGTGGTGCCCGCAGTCCCAAACACAAGTCAACCGGCTCACAAGTTCATTGCCCCCCCCCCCCCTTTACCTCTTGGCCCCGTGACAGCCCAACAGCCCTTTCCGCCGTTACCCCGCCGGTGAGGGTCTCCACACACCAGGCTCCGTTGCCTCCTGCTTCAGTGCAGCTACACGGGTCACCGGGAGTCTCCTTTACCCCACGGCACCCAACCAGACCCTCCACCGACGAGCTCCAATTTTCAGATACCACTGGCTGCCAGGGGTAATTGCCGCAGAGGGGGGGCCGCAGGCATCGCTCCTCAGAGCTTGATCTGTACCTGCGGACACACACACCTTCCCCACCCACAAGATCCCAAAACACATTTCCTTCACCGCTGCCATTCCATTCTCAACACATTTCGGAGAAGATGGTACCAAAAAGATGTTACAAGAGTTGCCATTGGCCTGCCTTTGTGAAATCCCTGGTTCACATTTTACCATTACATTTCCACAAGCACATTTCAAAACTCTCAATGATTACTACTCACTCATATTTCCATTCTCCACGGCCACATAAAAACACATAACCACAACACAAAAACAAACGCCACCCACAAGACTCTGTGGCACCATTCCATCCCCCTCACCGGCCATGTCATCACCCTCACCCGCCCCCCAACTCCAAATTACCTGTCCCCAATTTACATAAGCAAGTCTTGAAGCCTGGGACAGCAAACATCAAGGCCTTACCTTTACCTTGATTTGCAGGTAATTTCCGGTTGGTCAGGTCCAAAGTGCCATCCACCCTCAAAATCCCAAAATTTATCATTGGACCACTCAAATTCTTCCAAATTTCACTAATGTCCCCACTATACTGGCAGGTATGTGGATCCGCATCCAACGGTGAACTGTTCTAAACAACTACCTGTGGCTACGACAGATCCGCACCTCCACCGTGCAAGGGTCATCGGGACAAGGTGAGCAGTCAAAACGCCAACATGGCCCATGAGTGTCCACAAGGGTGCGACCCACCATCCATCCTTTGGCCCCCCTGCGAGGAACACGGCTGCACCAGCCCCAGCTGGCCAATGTGGTGAGCACCTGCTGCCAACAACCACGACCACACGCACAACCTCGGCCCTGGGGGAGACGGTCGCAGTGCGTGGCATTCCCCTCACGTCACCTACGCCGCTCTCGTCCCCCAGTCCACAGAACTGCAGCCCCCCCGAGTGCCCACCCACACTTGACCACACCAAGGTCCAGTCAACAGCCATGCTCCACCAGGAGACCCACCCAAAAGACATGGTCCACACACCTCGGACACGCACAGCACCACGTTGACCCTCAGACTACACAACTACATCCCCATAACCCCGCGTCCCAAATATTAGCGCAATCGCCCCCGCAACCAGTTGAAGGCTGTGTCCTGCTAACCTATCAATTTTATCACAGCCTCCAACACTTTGGTCGATACACCTGGATCAATAATGGTGACACTGCTCTCAGTATCCACCATGCCATTTCAAAATTCACCCTTAAATTTGCATCTAACCTTAGATTACCCATGCCAAACATTTTTTTCAATTCACTAATCTCACCAAAGAAAGATGCTTTGCCATGCACATGCCAGCCGAGCAAGGCCCATATACTCGGCACGTTACACATAACCGTTCTCATCCCCATGGTTCTCTTCCCAAACCGAGAGTCCATAAATCATAACGGAACATCTGTGGAAGGTCACTCTCACACCATCACGTTCCACAGATGCCCCAGTGGTTGTCCAGTTGGCTATAATCCATCCCTGTCCATGCAGTTCGACCCGCGTCCATAGCCCAGCACAGCATGGCAGGTCACCACATGCTGGCTGTCCCAGAGTCTCAGGAGGAGGGTGTCAGGCCGCATGCCCGGGTGGTCACCACATCAGGCCCACGTTGGCCGTCCGTGGTGCCACCACCAAAGTGCGACCCACAACACCTCCCCCTAGTGGTCCTCAATATACGCCATCCCAGGCCTGTGAGGAACCACCTCGGACCCCCTGGAGGTCTTAACCCCCACCAGGGTCCGGTGACCCTGCCGGCCCGAGCCACCGCTCGGGCGGCGCCCCGACGGACAAGGGACGCCACACTCCACCATACCCCCAGTGGGGCCCAGGTCGTACCACGACACCCATGGCTGGACCCCACGTCCAAATCTCGCCAGCACAGCCCCCCAACTTGCTGGCATCACCAAATTTCGAAAGGGGCAACTTTTGCCCGAGGCCATCCCCAATGACCTCTCCTGGTCCAAATCCCGCAGCCCAGGGACCAACTCCCACCAAGGCTGTTCCAAATCACATTCCCATTGTAATTTTATTTTAGATTTCCTTTTAAACATTTTGGCCCCAGGTGTCCAATCACCGCAGCTGCAGGTAACAACCCCTACCACAAGTTGTTCTGCCCCTCCCTGCAGCTGTTCCACATTCGCTATGGGGACCAAATTGTCTGAGGCTCGATCTCCCGACTCTCCAAGGTCCAAATCCAGCACGGAGCCAACACACTCCCCCAACTGGTTCTGCAATTTCGGAGCCTCTTGTACCCAGAGGTGACTAACAAGGTTGGTGGCAGGAAGGGCATCCGGCCATAAAACATTGCTTCAAAAAGGGGACCAAGGTGCCCCAAAAAAAGCCAACCCCTGCTCTGCGGGGAATAATGGCTTCTAAAGGTGGTTCTTCTTGTACCCAATTGTTATGCATGGTGAGGGTCCCCTCGGTCACCTCAACCACCTCCTTGGACCGACTCACCTCCTCCCCCAAGCTCCTTTGGAACTGGTCAACCTTTGCCTCCATGGGACTGTCCCAGGTCTCCAGCCACTGTATCACATCATCCTAATTATTCACATCAATAATTTGCGGCCCCCACAGATCTTCATCATTACACACCTGGTCCGGTTCCGCCACACGGACCCCCAATACCTCTACCCCCTGTTGCACTGCACAACCGCCCTTGTGCTGCACCATTCCAAATTCATCCCCCTGTTGAGGTGTTGTGGCATCCACCCGGCCCCGATACACCTCCAGGCCAGCAGGTGGGAAACATTCCCTATTACAATTTTCACATTCCCCATTTCCTTCCAAATTTCCTTCCCTACCTTCCACATTTCCTTCAATTGCCATTCCCAATTTGGCTTCCCCCTGTTCCGATTAAATTTCTGCCACCCTTGGCTTCTCCTGGGCCCCATCGGCACCATTCTTTTGTCCTTCGCTCAATTCATTTGTTTGTTCCTTCAAACTATCACTCATTCTTTTGATCTGTTCACCCTGGGCATTAATGATGTTATTCAATCCCCTCATTTCTCCCTTCAATTCCCTTTTCATTCCGTCCTTCAATTCATTCATGTCGGCCATAAATCGCTCCTCCCTATCGTTTATTGCCTTCATTATGTTTTCATACATAGCATGTAAATCCATCGGGTCCATCTTGATAGCAGGGGTAGCTCCACCACTATGCTCAACCCCAACTACGTCCGACTCACTTCCAATGCTCCCCGCCTCTTCCATCCTTTCTTCCATATTGCTCACCTCTTCCATCCGTAAAGAAGAGGTCGCTTTCCCGCGCAGATTTTACAACAGGAACCGATTTAATTTTAACTGACGCGCTGTTCGCGTCCCGCGCACCGATCGACGATGCAAATTTATCGCCTCCGACTACGAAAATTTTGCGTCCAAATTCTCCACACTCTTGACACCAAATTTATAACAGGGTTCAATCCCACTCCTGACTACCAGTTATCGTGCAAATCCCTCAAGGTTAACACCAGGGATCGCGGAAGACCGAACGGCTTTAATGGAGGCGACGACCAAACACGGATTTTGCTATCACAGCACGGGAGAAAGAAGGGAAGAGGAGGAAAAGGCCAAAGCGCTTAACTGTAGAGGGAATGAACTCAAACGAACACGGGTTTAACAAGGAATGGAAAGTAATGCAAGGGTTTATTTTAAATAAAGGTCGGGACAAGGAAACGCGATGATAAATCTAATAATGATCCTAAATTGGGATCCCGCACCCCTCACTTCAGAAATGAACAAAGGACTGAATTAATAAAATAAATGTCTCGTCGTGTACTGGGGAAATGTGGTGCGTCTTATCTTTGTCTGTAGTCGTGTCCGCCGTCCAACGCGGCTCCAAGCTCCGGCGCGACGAAACCCTTCGTCCGCTCGCTCGCACGCTTCACCAGGCTTCGATGCGACTCGCTCCGCGGCACGCCACGAGGTCCCTCGCTCCAGTACCAACAGCACCGGATCCCGCTCCAAGCACCATGACAAACCAACATCACCCAGCACGAAGCACGAAGGTCCAGCATGCGTGAAGGAAGAGCCAATGAAGACCAGGGGCAAGCGAAGAAGGGGAAGGGCTTCAAGCACAGAGAGATCTCCAATACGAAGGGGTTCAGTGCGCAGAGTCCAAGAGAGCAAAGAGACAAAATGTCGTGCAGCACGCCCCTTTGTAACTTTCCCTCTGACGTCAGTTTTGGCGCGCCACCAACCAGGGCCTCATAGCTTCCCGCCATTTGCCGAACCTTCAAGTGCCTTCCCTCCAATGAACAACCTCCTTCTCAGTTGCGTCTTCGCGCCTCTCGCCCTGATTGGCTGGAGGTTTGCGCCTTCGGCGCCAACCAATCACACGTTCCCTGTGGCGTTGTTACAACTCGTCTCACACGATGTTGCTAGGCCAGCTGGTGGTGCAGCTGGCGGCAGCCATCCGGCGGTGCGCCGATCTGGCTTCCTGCTGGTCTTCTTCCAAGGTCATTGTAAGGGAAGGTGAATTATTTACTGTTGCACTAAGGGCCTATGTAAGTGTTTATATGTGTGCGTTGCCATAAGGGACAAAGGAATGATTACCAGGTCTGACACACAGGGGTGTTATCTTATTCCCTACAACTATTTAACACACGAACATCCTTGTATGTACCCTGACAAACCGCCTAAAAACACAGAACTTATTACAGGTAGATTCCCTATCATGACAGTTGGATACCTACCTGTACAGATCTACCTGGCCCTAGATATTCCTTTACCCCCCGACATAACAATACTTTCTGAATGCACTGTATATATGATACAATGGTGGTTCACATTTTGTAGTCTCCCCGACAACACATGAAACACAATGTGCTTAATGAAGTATCACACATCCTTTTATCCACTTACAAACACGCTGACTCACCAACTGTGGGGTCTTTGAAGATCTTCGGGTAAGAGCGGTTGGGGTACCGCCCTCGCAATTGCCACACATCAAAGAAGGGTCTCCAGTCAATGTAGGGCACGACCTGATGCATGTTGTAATCCTCGAACACATGTGTGCCCAGAATCTGCGGCTGCACTGGTGCACAAGGGGAAGTACAACAGTAGTTTGCACCTTGCTCTGTCAAAAGGAGTTCAGACCTGGGCCAAGGGCCAATTTAAACTTGCTTCCTCTCTCTGAACAATCCCAATTAGCAATGAAGATTTTAAGTCTTCAAAATCGAAAGCTGTACAGAATCACAATCACGTAATTGGTGTGTTTTATGCTGTACTTTAGACCAAAAAGAAAAACGCTTAGGTTCCTGGCTTGTGTCTCATTCAAGACGCAGAGAAAGAACTGAAGAAAAACAACAACAACAACAACATGCATTTTAAAGGCCATTTTCCCTGCGAGAGCGGGCGTTAGCCTTGCGGTCCCCATGACAATCTTCTCCATTTTGCCCTATTTTCTGCATCTCTCCTTGTTAACCCCCTTGCCTGCATTTCTTCTTCCACCATCTTTAGCGAAGTCTTTCTCGGTCTTCCCCGTCTTCTACTTCCTTCTACATTCATTTCCATCACTCTTCTCAACCAGTTTTCACACCTTCCAGCTTCACGCCGTCTCCAAGATCCAACTCAACATTTCCTCCATCTGCAGCTCCCTCTGTGCACACCTTACATTTGAATGTAGCTGCCACACTGGTAAATGACCCTCTCAGACCACTACATTTTTGATGAACCCACTCAGCGCACATTGTACACTGAATGGAGTTCACTCCGACACCCTTCCTACACACAGCACAGGGCCACTTCCCAGTTCTTTCCACCTCACCACATGCTTTACCACTTGCCATCACCTTCGTCTTTCCGACGATATTCACCTTCAGACCTTTTGTCTCCATACATTCCTTCCACGTGTTCATCTTTTCCTTCAGTCCATCCATACTTTCCGCAATCAACACCAGATCTTCTGCATACAACAACTCCCACGGTAAACCCTCCTTTACGTTCTGAGCCAGCACCTCCATCACAGCTACAAATAGTAGTGGACTTAGTACCGACCCCTGATGCACTCCCACCTTCACCTCAAACTCACCACTGTTTCCGTCCTTCGTCCTTACAGCTGTGCGTGCTCTTTTGTACATTGCCATCACTACTCTGATCAACCATTCCTCCACTCCTAACTTCCTCAATGCCCATGTCAATACTTTGCGTGGAACCCGATCGAATGCTTTCTCCAGATCAACAAACCCAAGAAACAACTTCTTCCTCTTCTCCATGTACTTCTCCTGCAACTGCCTCACAATGAAAAGCACGTCTGTCGTTCCTCTACCTGGCATGAATCCAAACTGCATTTCGTCGATCTTCACTTTCTTCCTTATCCTCCTCTCCAACACCCTTTCCAATACCTTCATTCCATGCTCCAATAACTTTATCGCTCGGTACGAGCCACACTCCAGAGGGTCACCTTTCCCCTTGTATAGAGGGACGAGGGTACTCAGTTCCCAATGCACTGGAATGCGGCCTTCTTTCACTACCAGATTACAGATCTCTGTCATTCTCTTCACACCCCAACGTCCTGCTGCCTTCAACATATCTCCCACAACTCCCGTCGGCCCTCCCGCTTTTCTACCCTTCATTGCTTTTATCGCTTCCTCAACTTCCTTCTCAGTTATCTTCTCTGCCGGTCCTAAAACTGGGTTACTCTCGATGTTGCCATCCCATTCATTCTCTGTATTCAACAGCATTTCCATATATCTTTTCCATCTTCCTTTAATTCCATCTGGGTCGACAACGATTTGTCCCACTTCATCCTTCAAGCAACTCACCCCCATCACATCACACCTCTCTTTCGCTATCTGCTTTGCAATCCTGAATACTGCTTTCTGACCCTCTTCCGAATCCAAGCGTTCTCCGAACATTTTCCTACATGCCTCCTGCGCCTTTGCTACCTCTTTCTTTGCAGCCTTCCTGGCTGCCTTATAACTTTCATGCTCTGCTGTTTCTGCTCCCGTACCCTTCGCCTTCTGCCACTCCTTGAACTTCTTCCTCTTCTCATCAATCCTCTTTCCAACTTCATCATCCCACCACCATGTTTCCGAGTGCCTCGGTGGTCCTTTTGTCCATCCACATACCTCACCAACGGCTCCCAACAGACTAGCTGTCATTGACATCCAACCACTTTCAAGCTCAACCACATCATCCTCGACCCTACTCAGCCTCTCTTTTAATGCCTCCCTTACTGTCACCTCTTTCAACCTTCATTCTCGGTTGGTACTTCACCCGCCGAGCTCTCCTCGCACCTTTCACCCTTACGTCGCAGACAACCAAGTGGTGCTGTGAAACAGCCTCCTCCCCCGGGATCACCTTTGTGTCCCGGAGGTGCCCCCTATCTCGCCTACGCACCATCAGGTAGTCAACGGTTGTCGTCGACCCACCTGACGTGTATGTAACAAGCTTATTATCCTCTTTCTGGAACTGAGTATTACAAATCAACAAATCAGCTCCATCAGCAAACTCCAAAATCCTTTCACCTTCTCCATTTCTCACACCATATCCGTAACCCCCATGAACTCCGTCAAAACCATCCATACTCCTTCCCACATGTCCATTTAGGTCTCCTCCAACCACAACAACTTCCTCAACTTTCACGTTTTCCATCAGCTTCTCTATCGCACACCAGAACGTGTCCTTCTCTTCATCGCTCCGACCAACCTGCGGAGCATATCCCGAGATGACGTTCACCAAGAGCTTTCCAATCATCATTTTCACCATCATCAACCTATCACTCACTCTAGTCACACTCACCACACTGTCTACAAACTCCTCAGAAAACAGGACACCAACACCATTCACGCCCTCCAGGCACCCTTGCCACACAAACTTGTATTTCTGTCCCTGCCTACCCTTCACCATTCTCACACCATTTCCCTTCCATCTCGTCTCTTGCACACAACATATGTCTACTCTTCTTCTGACCAATACTTCCACCACTTCTCCTGATCTCCCTGTCATTGTCCCTACATTCCATGTCCCAAACCTCAGAAACCGATCTCCACTTCGGGCTGTACCCTGCCCATATGCAGTTGCAATTGTCATGGTTCTCTTTTGAGGCAATGTTTTAATAGCCGGATGCCCTTCCTGACGCCAACCTTCTTAGTCGCCTCTTACGACACGCAGGGATACGGCGTACCTATTCTTATCCAGGGTACACACTGGGTGTGGTCTTCTGAAGAAAAAGAAGGAACAATAAAATCAGGATTATGCCCCCAACACACACACCATCTACATTTCCCCAAGCCTACCAGGCTTAACGTCTGCTGTCCAGTCAATACGTGGGCCATGTTGCCTGGCCTGCTCCAGAGGAAGATACCTGCGGTCCTGCAGATATCAGTTGTAAAGAAAAGCAAAAAAGGAGTTACTCCTCTAATCCAACTCATGAATAGTTCTCCAATATCCCTTTATTATATGTGTTATATGTTTTATGTTATATGTTTTATTATTATATGTGTTATATTGTTTCCTTTATTATATGTGTTATATGTTTTATGTTGCATGTTTTATTATTATATGTGTTACATGTTTTATGTTACATGTTTCATTATTATATGTGTTATATTGTTCCCTTTATTATGTTATATGTTTTATGTTACATGTTTTATTATTATATGTGTTATATTGTTCCCTTTATTATGTTATATGTTTTATGTTACATGTTTTATTATTATATGTGTTATATTGTTCCCTTTATTATCTGTGTTATATGTTTTATGTTACATGTTTTATTATTATATGTGTTATATTGTTCCCTTTATTATCTGTGTTATATGTTTTATGTTACATGTTTTATTTTTATATGTGTTACATTGTTCCCTTTATTATCTGTGTTATATGTTTTATGTTACATGTTTTATTATTATATGTGTTATATTGTTCCCTTTATTATCTGTGTTATATGTTTTATGTTACATATTTTATTATTATATGTGTTATATTGTTCCCTTTATTATCTGTGTTATATGTTTTATGTTACATGTTTTATTATTATATGTGTTATATTGTTCCCTTTATTATATGTGTTATATGTTTTATGTTGCATGTTTTATTATTATATGTGTTACATGTTTTATGTTACATGTTTCATTATTATATGTGTTATATTGTTCCCTTTATTATGTTATATGTTTTATGTTACATGTTTTATTATTATATGTGTTATATTGTTCCCTTTATTATGTTATATGTTTTATGTTACATGTTTTATTATTATATGTGTTATATTGTTCCCTTTATTATCTGTGTTATATGTTTTATGTTACATGTTTTATTATTATATGTGTTATATTGTTCCCTTTATTATCTGTGTTATATGTTTTATGTTACATGTTTTATTATTATATGTGTTATATTGTTCCCTTTATTATGTTATATGTTTTATGTTACATGTTTTATTATTATATGTGTTATATTGTTCCCTTTATTATCTGTGTTATATGTTTTATGTTGCATGTTTTATTATTATATGTGTTCTATTGTTCCCTTTATTATCTGTGTTATGTGTTTTATGTTACATGTTTTATTATTATATGTGTTATATTGTTCCCTTTATTAACTCAACTGGACTATGTCCAGCTGAGTTTTTGTCGATACCCAGTGTCCATCGTCCGCGTCCGTCTGTCGTCTGTCTGTCTGTCTGTCTGTCTGTCTGTCGTCTGTAAACAATTCGACGTCTATGCTCTAAAAGTCACAAATATTGATGAAATTTGATGAAACTTGTTATGCAGCATCTTTAAGACATAAACTAGTTTGGGATTGCATTTGGGCGTTGCACGCACAAAAATGGGCGTGGCAGGGCGGCCATATTGAAAAATCAATTTTTGTCAATCTGGTACTTCGTAATGTAGCTAGAAGGCTGAAACTTGGTGTGTAGACAATATGTAACAAACCTCAACACATATATTACGGGTTTTGACGATGTCCGAAAAATGACCTCGTCGTGACCTATGACATGACGACCCATAAACATCAGTTTGGACGACGTCCAAGCTCTAAAAGTCACAAATACTGATCAAATTTGATGAAACGCGTGTGTGTGTGTGTGTGTGTGTGTGTGTGTGTGTGTGTGTGTGTGTGTGTGTGTGTATTTAATGAATGAATACTTAAACCCTGTTGAACACATCTATTAAAATATTCAACATATCTTGATTCAATACCATACATGTATATTGTTTGGCCATGTCTTTCTAAATAAATTCAAGTCTGAAATCTGAGAAAAGTAATTGTAGTTTTACTTTTCATGCCTCACTTAAAACTCAATTTGTTGTAGTTTCCTGTTTAAACATGAGATACCTTCAACGTTACTGTACCTCTTTAGCACATATAAACTATATAGTTTGTGGTTCTATTATGCATATTCCAACCATATTGATATAGACCAGTTGAGTTCAGGTTCCCTGGAACCTCTAGTTATATGTGTTATGTTTTTTTTTTGTTTTTTTTTTGTATACAGAATCGAGGCTCGTGAAAGAGCTAACATTTATTTCACAAACAAATCAACCAGACAAACAAAATGTATAAAAAGAGGAAGCGGAGGACAAGATGGGGGAGAGGAGGGGAAGCACACAAACATAACATTTGAGAGCAGGGAGATGTGTGGGAGGGAGAGGGCTTGGGGGGAGGAGGCGTGGGAAGGGGGGGGGGGGGGGGTGGGAGAAGTATAAAACACAAGGACACCAAGGACTTCCCGGACAGAAGTTGGTATTTAAAAAAAGTGGTTTGGGGTGAAATTAGCGGGGATAGAAAAGATCAAGGTTTTTGGATGGGGGAAGATAAGAGATGGTGGTGAACAGCTGTTTTAAAGACCTGGAGGGTGGAGTGGGATTGAAGAGAGTGAGGGAGTTTGTTCCAGAGGTGGGAGAAAAGAGGAATGAAGGAGTGAAGGTGAGCAGAGAGTCTTGATTTTGGCAGTTTAACCATAAGAGGGTTGCAGGCAGATCTTGTGCGACCTGTAGGAATATTTGGGGGACAGAGCCCAGAGAGAGCTGGGGGGGCAAGGCCAGAGAGGAGTCGGTAGAAGATGGAAAGACCACCAACCTGCCTGCGGTGAGTGAGTGAAAGGCCCTCGGAGTTAGCTTCATCGCGGGAGATTCCAATGATTCTGAACGCTTTGGTTTCAACAGCGTGAAGACGAGCTAGGTGTGAGGCAGGAGCACCAGCCCAGAGGGGAGAGCAGTATTCCATTGAGCTGCGGATGAAAGCCTTGTATGTGGTGAGGAGCTCAGGTGTGCCAAGGAAGGACTTCGCACGACGGAGGATGCCCAGTCGGCGACTGGCTTTGGAGGCCAGATTTGAAATGTGGTTTTCCCAGGAAAGATCATGGCAGATAGTGAGACCCAAAAGCTTGAGTGACAGAACTTCTTGGAGAGGATTATTCAGAAAGTGGATGGGTGGGTTGTCCAGTCGGTCTTTTCGGAGAGACATCGTAAGAGTGTGAGATTTGTCAGGATTGAAAGACATGTTCCACTTGTTTGCCCAGTCAGTGATTTTGTCCAGGTCTGCAGAGAGTGAGGAGGCTGCAGACTGCCGATCTGAGGGATGAGGAATGGAGTGACAGAGAGTAGAGTCATCAGCAAAGAGATAGAGAGGATTTTCAAGAGAGTCAGAGAGATCATTGATGAAGACCAGAAAAAGCACAGGGCCCAGAACACTGCCTTGGGGAACTCCAGCCTGAACAGGAAGAGGAGATGAGAGAAACCCATTCAGGGCCACACGTTGACTACGACTAGAGAGGACGTCCGCCAGCCATGCGTGGAGATTTCCATGGATACCAAAGGAGGAGAGTTTGGTGATCAGGGCGGGGTGCCAGACCGTATCGAAGGCACGTGATATGTCAAGGGAGACAGCTCTAATTTCATGTTTGGCATTGAGGACCTCCATCCATTGTTGAGAAAGCAGAAGCAGCATGTCCAGAGTAGAGTGACCTGGTCTGAAACGAAATTGATGATCAGAGATCAAGCCATTGGAGAAGAGGAAAGATTTCATATCTGAAGCAATGATGGATTCCATGACTTTGCTGATAATTGGGAGAAGGCTGATTGGTCTGTTGTTGCTGGGATCTGTTTTTGCACCTTATTTGTACAAAGCGGTGATGTTGGCTGATTTCCAAGCAGATGGCAGTTGACCTTGAGCAAAAGAGAGGGTGAAGAGAACAGAGAGAGGGAGTGAAAGAGCGGAAGAACAGGATTTTAGGACCCGTGGGCTGATGCCGTCAGGTCCAGTTGCAGAATCAGATTCGAGGGTTGACAGAAACTTTTCCACCTTGTCAGGAGGAAAGGACACAGAGTCCAGGAGCAGCTGGGTAGGACTGGGTACGGTGGGTACAGAGAGGGATTTTATTATTATAACTTACGTGTTGTATTGTTTCCTTTATTATATGTTATACGTTTTATGTTATATGTTTTATGTGTCCGTTTATGTTTTTTGTGGTTAATGTGTTAGCTCTTACATGAGCCTCGACTTTGTATATATAAAAATTTTAAAAATCAATTTAAAATCTATCAATGGCCAACATCAAGTTGGTCATCAGGTAGGATGCAGGACCTGTTGTCATGCAGCATCAAAATGGCCTTTGAGCTTCATCATTAATGCAAGTGGAGTAAAAGTTGGTGACAATGGTAAATGATTTGTCAGCATGTTACCGATACAGTATTTGTAATCACTACCATCCCTCAACACCCTCCCCAACTCCCCATTACCTGCCCCCCCCCCCTCAGTCTCTCATGTTACCTTTAATGAGTCGTAATGCTCCTGGCGCAATATGTCATACTCCTCCGACAAGTCTTCCCAAAAATCGTCTCTGAGATTTTCATCGAGCAGACTCGAACACTGCAACGACAACAACCGGATAACACACCGAGCCCCCAACATGCTTATTCTATTGAATGTGAGCAAGGTTACATGTTAAAAGTGATAATCGAGGTGATGTGGACCAAGTTAATTTTTGTAGAAAAGGTTGCACTCATGACTGCATGCACTTTCACTTCCGTACCACAACAACACTCCGTGAGGCATCGAGCACGTGCACCACTACGTTGGAATACTGTGGAGCGATCTTCACAGCTGTGTGCTTTCTAGGGATAGATTGGTGGTGGTGTTTTGGAGTAAACAGAGCGCCAGGAAAATATGAACACAAGACCAAAATTGTTTTTTAAATGGAAACTTTTTCAGTTAAACACAGCAGCTACTATTTTGAGAGAAGGTCGGTTCAGTTATAAATTTGCCACAACCTACGATGATGTTAACGAAGAATCCAGTGTAAAAGGAAATATTGTAAGACCAGAAGAGAAAGCTGGACATTTTGGGTGGAGAAGGTGGTGGAAGAATGGCCCACCTCGAAGTAGTTGCACCACCAATCAATAGCGGAATGGTAAGACCGATCCTCTCCATCTCTTTAGCAACATGGATCATCTCATCAAGGGAAGGTGTGATGAGTCCAGACAAGCCCACAATGTCTGCGGCACGAGAAGGCGAAGAAGAAGAGTGCAAGTAATAGGTGAGAATAAACAAATTGGTTAGTTTCTCTTGAGAATAAATCTGGTCTTTCCCAAAGCTGTAATTACCTCCACCACCAAAGGTGGACAGAGGTTACGTTTTCACCCCTATATAATTGTTTGTCTGTTTGTGAGCAGGTTATCTCAAAAAGATATGGATGGATTCAGACAAAATTTAGTGGACAGGTTGGGTTATTTATTTATTTAATTTTTGTATACAAAGTCGAGGATTGTGTAAGAGCTTAAAGTGTATGAGAGGTGTGTGACAAGGACGAAATTATTCGATTTTGCTTATGGATGGATCAGGATATCAGATATCCTGATCAGATATCTGAAGATATCAGATATCTGAAGATGGATCAGGATACAATAATTTTTAAGTGATTTTTTTTGTATACAGAATTGAAGCTCGTGTATGAGCTAACACATTAAACACAAAAAAACATAAACAGACACATAAAACATATCTGAAAGGGAGCGGATACAAGACGAGGAGAGAGAGGAGAGCACACAAGCACAACAACAGCAGAGAACTAGATGGTATTCATAGAATACTTACCCTGCGCAGTCAACTTGTTGCAAGCCAACTCTTCTGTTTTTGAACATTTTTTTTTTCTTTGATCCAATATGGCTGCCAGACCACGTGAGCGATGACATCATAAATTTATATTCTCTAATTTAATTGTTGCATAGATCACGCTCAATACATTCCAAACTGATCAGACAAAGCGTTGTCCCTGTCGAATTATGACGTCATAATTATGGCACCAATGACGTCATCATTAACAACACCTATTCCCCGTTAACAACATATGGAGTTCTTTACAATGAGCCATGTTTCAATTTTTTACATACAGCGGTTTTGGAGATATAGAGGTGCAACGTCTTTCGGTTTTTCCAAGATGGTGCCTGTATCACATGACCGATGACATCATGATTATCATTCAAATATTCAACAGGAGGCGGCGCTCCTATGGTGAAAATTTCGTGCCCATCAGACCAACAGTTGCTGAGAAAAAGAATTCGCAATGATCGGATGTCAAATTATGATGCCATAATGAAGGCACTGATGACATCATCATTAACATATCTTATTCCCCAAGGGCAGTACTTGACAATGAGCCATGTTTCAATTTTTTCCATGGAGCGGTTTCGGAGATATAGAGCTGCAACTTTTTTTCGATTTTTCCAAGATGGCGTCTGTACGACGTGACCTATGACGTTATAATTATCATTAAAAAATTCTACACAAGGAGCCGCACATATTCTGAAAATTTCGTGTCCATCGGACTACCAGTTGCAGAGGAATTTTTGTTTTATTCATACTGATCAGATCAAGTGTCGTACTTGTCGAATTATGACGTCATAATTAAGGCACCGATGACATCACCATCAACATATGTTATTCCCCATGGGGAGTACTTGACAATGAGCCATGTTTCAATTTTTTCCATTGAGCGGTTTGGGAGATATAGAGGTGTTACCTTTTTCCAAGATGACGCCCGTACCACGTGACCTATGACGTCATAATTGTGAATAAAAAAAATTCTACAGGCGGAGGCGTTTCTATGGTAAAATTTCGTGTCAATCGGACCAACAGTTGCCGAAAAAATGAATTTTTAAAATGCAGACACGGCACACGTACGCGCCCGACTGCTTGACCTTGATTTTCGCTTCGTGAGCGCAGGGTAACAAGGACATCGAGAGATCTGTGGAAGTGAGAGGGCTGGGGGGATGGGAGGGGTACACAGTATAAAGCAAATGAACACTACTAGAAATTTCACGAATGAAGTTGGAGATTGAAAAAGGTGGATTTAGGGTGTATTAATGGTGGTAGAAAAGATCAACGTTTTGGATGGGGGAAGATAAGAGATGGTGGTGAACAGCTGTTTTAAAGACCTAGAGGGAGGAGTGGGATTGAAGAGAGTGAGGGACTTTGTTCCAGAGGCGGGAGAAAAGAGGAATGAAAGAGTGAAGGTGAATAGAGAGTCTTGATTTTGGCAGTATCACCATAAGAGGGTTGCTGGCAGATTTTGTGGATCCTGCAGGAATACTTGGGGGACAGAGCACAGAAAGAGCTGGGGGAGCTAGGCCGGAGAGGCCAAAAATTGAGGCCAAATTCTTCACCATTGAGGCCAAAAATGATATACAGCATGATATCTCAACAAGTTATGGACGCATTCAGCCAAAACTTGGTGGACGAGTTGGGTTGGTGACAATAACAAGCCGATTCGATTTTGGTAAAGGTCCGGATGAGGATCCGGCTTATCAGTGGGACACAAAACAAACGATTCAGCCTGGCGGAGGTATGCGCTCCACCGAGTGCCGTTCTAGTTACCCTGCGCTCGCAAAGCTAAAAGTGGGGTTAAGCAATTGGGTACGTACGTGTGCTGTGTGTGTGCCGTGTGTGCATTTTAAAAATTCATTTTCTCGGTAACCATTGGTCCGATTGACATGAGAATTTACCGTAGGAGCGCCTCTGCCTGTAGATTTTTTTGCTGCTAATTATGACGTCATAGGTCAAGTGGTATGGCCGCCATCTTGAAAAAAAGTTACACCTCTATATCTCCCAAACCGCTCAATGGAAAAATTTGGAATATGGCTCATTGTCAAGTACACCCCATGGGGAATGAGATATGTTAATGATGATGTCATAGGTTCCTCCATTATGACATCATAATTCAACAAGTACAACGCTTGATCTGATTATGAAAAAAAAATTCCTCTGCAACTGTTAGTCTGATGAACACGAAATTTTCAGAATATGAGCGGCTCCTCCTGTAGAATTGTTCTAATGATAATTATGACGGCATTGGTCACGTGGTGCAGGCACCATCTTGGAAAAATCGAAAAAAGTTGCACCTCTATATCTCCGAAACGACTCCATGGAAAAAATTGAAATATGGCTCAATGTCAAGCACGCACCTTGGGGAATAAGATATGTTAATGATGATGTCATCACTACTGAAATAATGACCATAATTGGGCAAATACAACGCTGGATTCGATCAGTATGAATTTTTTTTTTCTGCAATTCTTGGACCGATTGACACGAAATTTTCACCATCGGAGCGCCTCCTCCTGTAGAATATTTTAATGATAATTATGACGTCATAGTTCAGTGATAAAGGCGCCATCTTGCAAAAACCGAAAAACTTTGCCCCTCTATATCTCTGACCCTGCTCCATGGAAAAAATTTAAACATGGCTCATTGTCAAGTACTCCCCATGGATATGTTAATGATGACGTCATTGGTGCCTTCATTATGACGTCATAAGTTGACAGGGACAACGCTTAGTCTGATAATTTGGAAATTTATTTAGCGTGATCTATGCAACAATTATATTAGAGAATATAAATTTATGTCACGTGGTCTGCCAGCCATATTGGATCAAAGAAAAAAAACACTTCAAAAACAAAAGAGTTCACTCGCACCAAGTTGACTGCGCAGGGTAAGTATTCTATGAATACCATCTAGTTTACTTCATTTGTTCGTGTGCAGGATGCGACCATGGGTTTGCTTCATTCCTGGGAGCGTGTCTGTGTCTGTGTCTGTGCCACGTGTCCTTGTAGATTAGAGCGAGAATTTGGAATTTGTTCAACATCTCGCTTAATCCTTGTGAAGGACACAGTGGGATCTTCAACATCCATGAACTACTGCAAGTAAACAAATCTCCATCTTAGGGATGGTGCACTTAGGGATGCAACACATTGCCTGCGAAGCACAGATCCAATAGTTTATATGTGGGTCCAGAATTGAACCCAGACGAGACAAATCAAAGGTAAGCACACGACCTCTGTGCACCATGCTGCACGACTTTGTAGTTTACTTACCAGCCTTGCTCTCTATGGCCATATTGAGGATCTTCTCACATGGAGTCATAACTCCCAAGTCTATAACCCTGGGTGAAACAACAACAAACGACAAAACAGATGGCACTGTGAGTACATTATTCCGTGGTGCATACAGTAATATATAATTCGAATTGTGCCAAGGTGTGTGGTGAAACCTGTAGTTGTTGCAGCCAAGCACAACTCCGACAATATTCTTTCCGATGTCGTGGACATCCCCCTTTACGGTTGCCAGCACCACAGTACCATTATATGGATCCTGAAACAACCGCACCGCTGTATCTTAGCAAATACACTCGTATGTAGGAATCCATGACTTAGCAAAACATCAACCATCCAAGACTGCAGTCTCTGCATACACACCCTCCAACCAAGACAACAGTCTTTGGAGACACACCCTCCCCTCCATCCAAGACCACAGTCTCTGCATATACACCCTCCATCCAAGACAACAGTCTCTACATATACACCGTCCATTCAAGACCACAGTCTCTGCATACACACCATCTCCTCCATTCAAGACCACAGTCTCTGCATACACACCCTCTCCTCCATTCAAGACCATAGTCTCTGCATATACACCCTCCATCCAAGACTGCAGTCTCTGCATACACACCCTCCAACCAAGACAACAGTCTTTGGAGACACACCCTCCCCTCCATCCAAGACCATAGTCTCTGCATATACACCCTCCATCCAAGACTGCAGTCTCTGCATACACACCATCTCCTCCATTCAAGACCACAGTCTCTGCATACACACCCTCTCCTCCATTCAAGACCACAGTCTCTGCATACACACCCTTCAACCAAGACCACAGTCTCTACATACCCACCCTCCACCCAAGACCACAGTCTCTACATACCCACCCTCCATTCAAGACCACAGTCTCTGCATACACACCCTCTCCTCCATCCAAGACCACAGTCTTTGCAGACACACCCTTCAACCAAGACCACAGTCTCTACATATACACCGTCCATTCAAGACCACAGTCTTTGCATACACACCCTCCCCTCCATCCAAGACCACAGTCTCTGCATACACACCCTCCATCCAAGACCACAGTCTCTGCATAGACACCCTCCATCCAAGACCACAGTCTCTACATACCCAAGCCCTTTTCTAAACCCCTCACCTGTTTCCTTGCATCCTTATCACCAATTTATAATCAATATTGAATGTAAACCATAAAGGGATCCCTCACCTCGTCCAAGGTAGAAACACCATTTTGTTTCCGTGCCTGACGGTCAATCTCCATGAATGGAAAAAGATAAGACACTGCCTTCTTCATCACTCGTGCAGATTTTATCACCTGCAAATACATGAGAGCTTTATCACAAAAACAAGAAACAGGGATGGACAAACTTTATAAAAAGAGGCAAAAATTAATTTAAAAAAATATTTACGAGAAACAGCAAATTAATTCAACAGTTGTTTAACTTCGACTGTGCTTCCAAAATAAATATCAAACAAACATCAATATTGCTCAAACTCAAACAAAACTCTTGTTAAGGTAAAATAATGATCACCTGTGGAAGGAACATTTTCCCAACACCGAAAAGATCTCCAACGATCTGCATGCCGCTCATCAAGGGACCCTCGATGATGTGCAATGGCCGAGGGTACTGGGGGCTTGTCCTCGCCTCTTCAACATCTTCCACCACATACTTGTCTATACCCTGGTGTTGGAGCAAATAAGCAAACAATGGTGGAAACGAATAAAGCAAATCAAAATAAATATTTAATTAACAACACAATAATTAGTTTCCCATTTTGTGTTCGTGTTCAAATAGGTAATTTAAATCCTTGGAAGGTTTGGCTGGGTCAATATAGGGAACGATGATCGCACACAATATGTCGTATCCAGTTTCGCACACAATATGTAGCATGCAAGTTCGCACACCATATGTATTATCTAAGTTTGCACACTATATGTATTATCCAAGTTCGCACACAATATGTATTATCTAAGTTTGCACACTATATGTATTATCCAAGTTCGCACACAATATGTATTATCTAAGTTTGCACACTATATGTATTATCCAAGTTCGCACACAATATGTATTATCCAAGTTCGCACACCATATGTATTATCTAAGTTTGCACACTATATGTATTATCCAAGTTCGCACACAATATGTATTATCCAAGTTCGCACACTATATGTATTATCCAAGTTCGCACACTATATGTATTATCCAAGTTCGCACACTATATGTATTATCCAAGTTCGCACACAATATGTATTATCCAAGTTCGCACACTATATGTATTATCCAAGTTCGCACACAATATGTATTATCCAAGTTCGCACACAATATGTATTATCCAAGTTCGCACACAATATGTATTATCCAAGTTCGCACACAATATGTATTATCCAAGTTCGCACACAATATGTATTATCCAAGTTCGCACACAATATGTATTATCCAAGTTCGCACACAATATGTATTATCCAAGTTCGCACACTGTATGTATTATCCAAGTTCGCACACAATATGTATTATCCAAGTTCGCACACAATATGTATTATCCAAGTTCGCAAACAATATGTATTATCCAAGTTCGCACACAATATGTATTATCCAAGTTCGCACACTATATGTATTATCCAAGTTCGCACACAATATGTATTATCCAAGTTCGCACACAATATGTATTATCCAAGTTCGCACACAATATGTATTATCCAAGTTCGCACACAATATGTATTATCCAAGTTCGCACACAATATGTGTTATCCAAGTTCGCACACAATATGTATTATCCAAGTTCGCACACTGTATGTATTATCCAAGTTCGCACACAATATGTATTATCCAAGTTCGCACACTATATGTATTATCCAAGTTCGCACACAATATGTATTATCCAAGTTCGCACACTGTATGTATTATCCAAGTTCACACACAATATGTATTATCCAAGTTCGCACACTATATGTATTATCCAAGTTCGCACACAATATGTATTATCCAAGTTCGCACACAATATGTATTATCCAAGTTCGCACACTGTATGTATTATCCACGTTCGCACACAATATGTATTATCCAAGTTCGCACACTTTATGTATTATCCAAGTTCGCACACAATATGTATTATCCAAGTTTGCACACAATATGTATTATCTAAGTTTGCACACTATATGTATTATCTAAGTTTGCACACAATATGTATTATCTAAGTTTGCACACAATATGTATTATCTAAGTTTGCACACTATATGTATTATCTAAGTTTGCACACTATATGTATTATCTAAGTTTGCACACAATATGTATTATCTAAGTTTGCACACAATATGTATTATCTAAGTTTGCACACTATATGTATTATCTAAGTTTGCACACTATATGTATTATCTAAGTTTGCACACAATATGTATTATCTAAGTTTGCACACAATATGTATTATCTAAGTTTGCACACAATATGTATTATCTAAGTTTGCACACAATATGTATTATCTAAGTTTGCACACTATATGTATTATCTAAGTTTGCACACAATATGTATTATCACTTCCGTTTCCGGTCTTGCTGGCGAGAGTTCGTTTATTCGCAGCTCTCCATGCTATCCATCGAAATCGAAGTTAAGTAATTGTTCCCATTTGTATTTTCGTTATAACTATTTATTTTATGGTGTATATATTGTCTCCCGACGAAGATTTTCGGTGCAAATCTTTCATACCTGTATTGAAAATCGTGTTAATTCGGGTCGTGTTTTGAGGCCTTGTAGTTGTACAGTGAACACTGTACAACCTTGAGGCTTTGCTTTTCTCTCAGCGGTCCGTGCTTTTGTGATCCAATAACTTTCGTTCTCTGTTTTCCCAATCTTTTCACCCCATAGCCCTCTTCCTTGTGTAAATCACAACTCAAAAAAATCCCCAAAAAAAACATTTCCTTCTCTGTTCTCATTCGTTTATTCATTCTTATTCGTTCGGTCGTTCGTTCTTCGACCACGTGTTTCTCCCCCATTTCCCCAGATAGATTGTCAAATTTCAACTCGTTATTTTATCGTCCATGCGTTATTGTTTTGATTATAGTTACTTTTGGTTTGAATTTCCTGTAACTTGTAATTATTTAATCGTGTTCTGCTCCTCGTGTGCGGCCTTGTAGTTGTACCCCCGTCGGTGTTTGTTATCTTAATCGTGTTTTGCTTGGCTCTTAGTTTTTTTCCCTTCTACCCCGAACATAATACTCTGTCTAACGTTCTAAATCCCCACCTCCGCCCCCCCCACCCCCACCCCCAAAAACCAAACAAACAAAAAAAAAACCAAAAACATTTATTTTCCTTTCTCCACGTGTACTGTTGACTCATCCTGTATTTTCTGTCCAGGTGTGCTGTTCGCCCCGCCCCCATTAACTCCTTGCCATCCACCGTTTGCCCTTCACGTGACTCGTGGTGGTCCCTCTCGGCTCTCCCCCCGTTGGTATTTTTGTGCACATAAGATTGTTCACGGTTCTGTTTAAATATTATTTAAATATGTATAACCTTTCCCCTTCAGTGTTTTACTCAGTGGTATTTTACAACACGCTGTTTTTCTTCCTATTTAAAAGGCTTTTCTCAATTTCCTCTCCAACTCATTCCACCTCAAAAAAAAGAAATTCAATATCTTATACGTCTCCCTCACTACATGGTCTAAATTCACATTCATTCCATCCCTCCTCCATCATTCTGAACCGGAATGCTAACTTGAAAATCACAACAAACCCAATTTGTTTTCAATGTTCGTCTTTCATTAATCATCCACTTTCTAAACTCCCCTCTTGCCCCTCCCATCCAAATCCCTCCCCTTGCACCTACACTCCTAAACTCCCCCCTTGCCCCGCCACTCTTAAACTCCCCCCATACCCCTCCACTCCTGAACTCCCCCCTTGCCCTTCCACTCCTGAACTCCCCCCTTGCCCTTCCCCTCCTAAACTCCCCCCTCACTCCTCCCCTTCAAAACTCCACCCCAACCCCTCCCATTCAAATCTCCCCCCATACCATTCCTCTCCAATTCTCCCTCCTCCCCCCTCCTCCTCAAAGCTGCCTCCTCCCCACTTCGTCTCCCTTCTATCTCATACCTCCACCCCCCCCAACCTTCTTCTTTCCTCTGCCCCCCCTCAAACAACCCCTCTCTGTGCCTCATCCCTTCACCTTCAAACCTTTCATCCTCCTCATCCTTCCCTTTCTTGGAACTCTTCTGCAATCGCTGACACACTAACAACTGCTCTCCCTACCTCCCCCTCTCATCCTTCATCTTACCCTACTCCTCCCCTCCCCTGTCCTGTACCCGATGCTCCCCCTCTCTCTTCATTAACGGTATGGACCTCAAACATCCGGGGCCTTCGCTCAAACCTGACTGATCTCTCCATACAGGTTGCTTCTGACAATCCAGACTTGATCTGCTTAACAGAGACTTTCCTCCTTCAAGATGTCTCTGATTCCTTAATATCTCTTCCTGGTTACTCCCTCCTCCGGTATGATAGACCTGAGCCTCGGCCTGGTGGTGGGGTGGCTATCTTTATCAAAAACTCTCTTCCTCACTCTCCTTGCACTGCCCTCTCTCCTCCTCACCCCCAGGAGTACCTCTGGCTACGGCTTCCTCTCCGCTCCCACCTTTTGTTCATATGTGTTCTGTACCGTCCCCCAAACAGTGATGACTCCATCTACATTTCACTGTCTGACAACATGGACCAACTTCTATCCACTCATCCCAACTCTCTCTTCCTCATATGTGGTGACTTCAATTGTCATCATGCCACCTGGTTGGGTGTGGGTTCCTCTCTCACCAGTCATGGCACCTCAGCAAAGGACTTCTGTGACTCACTGGGATTGACACAATCTGTCAATTTCCCGACCCGGATCTCAGCCAATGGAGTATCTTCTCTTCTAGACTTGGTTATGACTAACTTCCCTGCTAATGTCTGCTGCTCTTCTTCTGCTCCAATCGGTTCTTCTGATCATGTGCTTGTCAAAGTGGACATCTCTCTGGCCATTCTCAGAGAGCCTCCTCAGCGTCGACGAGTCTGGCATTTCACTCAGGCCGACTGGGACGGTCTTCAAGCAGCCATCAATCGTCTGGATTGGTCTCCCATCTCCACTGCCTCTGACATCAATTCTTCCTGGGAATTCTTCCAAAGCAAACTGATCTCTCTCATGCACAGATTTATCCCATCTCGCCTTCAGTTGTCTTACCCTTCCTCCCGTCCATGGTACACTGAATCTTGTGGTGAGGCAGTTGCCCTGAAACAACTTGCCTTTGCCTCTTGGAAGGCTAATCCAACTGAAGGAAATCTCAGTTCCTTCCACCAAGCTCGGAACAAGTGTGTGTCTACCCTCAGGATTGCCAGGAAGCACTATCTCTCCTCACTCAAGAATGAACTCTCAAACCTGTCTCCTTCCTCCAAATCCTGGTGGCGTCTGGTCAAATCCGTTTCTGGTGTTTGTTCCCCCTCCATCCCCTCCCTTACCTCAAATGGCCACACAGTTGACATCGCACGTGACAAAGCCGAATGCCTCAACTCTGTGTTTGCCTCAAAATCCTTAGTCCCAAACCCATCTCTCTCTGTTCCCACCTTTCCCAGTCGAACCAAACTGCTCCTGGACTCTGTGACCTTCTCTCCTGACAAGGTGGAGGAGTTTTTGTCAAACCTCGACTCTGATTCTGCAACTGGACCAGATGGCATCAGCCCACGGGTCCTAAAATCCTGCTCTGCCGCTCTATCTCACCCTCTCTCTGTTCTTTTCACCCTATCTTTTGCTCAAGGTCATCTGCCAGCATCCTGGAAATCAGCAAACATTACCACTTTACACAAAAAAGGTGCAAAAACAGATCCTTGCAACTACAGACCAATCAGCCTGCTCCCAATTATCAGCAAAGTCATGGAATCCATCATTGCTTCGGATATGAAATCTTTCCTCTTCTCCAATGGCTTGATCTCTGATCATCAATTTGGTTTCAGACCAGGTCACTCTACTCTGGACATGCTGCTTCTGCTGTCTCAACAATGGATGGAGGTCCTCAATGCCAAACAGGAAATCAGAGCTGTCTCCCTTGACATATCACGTGCCTTCGATACGGTCTGGCACCCAGCTCTGCTAACCAAACTCTCCTCCTATGGTATCCATGGAAATCTCCATGCATGGCTTGCGGACTTCCTCTCTGGTCGTAGTCAACGTGTGGCCCTGAATGGATTTCTCTCATCTCCCCTTCCCGTTCAGGCTGGAGTTCCCCAAGGCAGTGTGCTGGGCCCTGTGCTTTTTCTGGTCTTTATCAATGATCTCTCCGACTCTCTGGAAAATCCTCTGTATCTCTTTGCTGATGACTCCACTCTGCCGCTCCATTCCTCTTCCCTCAGATCGGCAGTCTGCAGCCTCCTCACTCTCTGAAGACCTGGACAAAATCACAGACTGGTCAAACATGTGGAACATGTCTTTCAATCCTGACAAATCTCACACTCTTACTATGTCTCTCCGAAAAGATCGACTGGACAACCCTCCCATCTACTTTCTCAACAATCCTCTCCAAGAAGTTTTGTCGCTCAAGCTTTTGGGTCTCACCATCTGCCATGATCTTTCTTGGGAAAACCACATTTCCAAGCTGGCCTCCAAAGCCAGTCGCCGACTGGGCATCCTCCGTCGTGCGAAGTCCTTCCTAGGCACACCTGAGCTCCTCACCACATACAAGGCTTTCATCCGCAGCTCAATGGAATACTGTTCTCCCCTATGGGCTGGTGCTCCTGCCTCACACCTGGCTCGGCTTCACGCTGTTGAATCCAAAGCTTTCAGAATCATTGGAATCTCCCGCGATGAAGCTATCTCTGAGGGCCTTTCACTCACTCACCGCAGGCAGGTAGGTGGTCTTTCTGTCTTCTACCAACTCCTCTCCGGCCTTGCTCCCCCAGCTCTCTCTGTGCTCTGTCCCTCAAATATTCCTACAGGTCGCACAAGATCTGCCAGCCACCCTCTGATGGTTAAACTGCCGAAATCTCGGCTCTCTGCTCACCCTCACTCTTTCATTCCTCTTTTCTCCCGCCTCTGGAACAAACTCCCACACTCACTTCAATCACACTCCTCCCTCCAGGTCTTCAAAACAGCTGTTCACCACCATCTCTTATCTTCCCCCATCCAAAACCTTGATCTTTTCTACCCCCACTAATTCACCCCAGATCCACCTTGTTTGAAATTCCAACTTCTTTCCTGGAAGTCTTGGCAGTGTCCATATGTTTTATACCTCTCCCACCCCCCCCCCCTTCCCATGCCTCCCCCCCAAAGCCCTCTCCCTCCCACAGTTCTCTCGATGTCTCCATGTCTCTCGGTCCCTGCTCTCAAATGTTGTGTTTGTGTCCTTCCCCCTCTCTCCCCATCTTGTCTACCGCTCCCGATGTTATTTGTTTTGTGTGTCTGTTTGTCTTTCTGTGTGATTAATGTTCGCTCTTTCACGAGCCTCGATCTTGTATACAAAAAAAATAATAATAATAAAAAAAAAAATCAAAAAAAAAATCTAAGTTTGCACACTATATGTATTATCTAAGTTTGCACACAATATGTATGATCTACGTTTGCACACTATATGTATTATCTAAGTTTGCACACAATATGTATTATCTAAGTTTGCACACAATATGTATTATCTAAGTTTGCACACTATATGTATTATCTAAGTTTGCACACAATATGTATTATCTAAGTTTGCACACTATATGTATTATCTAAGTTTGCACACAATATGTATTATCTAAGTTTGCACTCTATATGTATTATCTAAGTTTGCACACTATATGTATTATCCAAGTTTGCACACTATATGTATTATCCAAGTTCGCACACCATATGTATTATCTAAGTTTGCACACAATATGTATTATCTAAGTTTGCACACTATATGTATTATCTAAGTTTGCACACTATATGTATTATCCAAGTTCGCACACTATATGTATTATCCAAGTTCGCACACTATATGTATTATCCAAGTTCGCACACAATATGTATTATCACAGCTCGCACACAATATGTATTATCCAAGTTCGCACACTATATGTATTATCCAAGTTCGCACACTATATGTATTATCCAAGTTTGCACACTATATGTATTATCCAAGTTCGCACACCATATGTATTATCTAAGTTTGCACACAATATGTATTATCTAAGTTTGCACACTATATGTATTATCTAAGTTTGCACACTATATGTATTATCCAAGTTCGCACACTATATGTATTATCCAAGTTCGCACACTATATGTATTATCCAAGTTCGCACACAATATGTATTATCACAGCTCGCACACAATATGTATTATCCAAGTTCACACACTATATGTATTATCCAAGTTCGCACACTATATGTATTATCCAAGTTCACACACTGTATGTATTATCGAAGTTCGCACACTATATGTATTATCCAAGTTCGCACACTATATGTATTATCCAAGTTCGCACACAATATGTATTATCCAAGTTCGCACACAAAATGTATTATCCAAGTTCGCACACTATATGTATTATCCAAGTTCGCACACAATATGTATTATCCAAGTTCGCACACAATATGTATTATCCAAGTTCGCACACAATATGTATTATCTAAGTTCGCACACAATATGTATTATCTAAGTTTGCACACTATATGTATTATCCAAGTTCGCACACTATATGTATTATCCAAGTTCGCACACAATATGTATTATCCAAGTTCGCACACTATATGTATTATCCAAGTTCGCACACAATATGTATTATCCAAGTTCACACACTATATGTATTATCCAAGTTCGCACACAATATGTATTATCCAAGTTCGCACACAATATGTATTATCCAAGTTCGCACACTGTATGTATTATCCAAGTTCACACACAATATGTATTATCCAAGTTTGCACACTGTATGTATTATCCAAGTTCGCACACAATATATATTATCCAAGTTCGCACACTATATGTATTATCCAAGTTCGCACACAATATGTATTATCCAAGTTCGCACACAATATGTATTATCCAAGTTCGCACACAATATGTATTATCCAAGTTCGCACACTATATGTATTATCCAGGTTCGCACACTTTATGTATTAGCCAAGTTCGCACACTATATGTATTATCACAGCTCGCACACTATATGTATTATCCAAGTTCGCACACTATATGTATTATCCAAGTTCGCACACTGTATGTATTATCCAAGTTCGCACACAATATGTATTATCCAGGTTCGCTCACTGTATGTATTATCCAAGTTCGCACACTATATGTATTATCCAAGTTCGCACACTATATGTATTATCCAAGTTCGCACACTATATGTATTATCCAAGTTCGCACACTATATGTATTATCCAAGTTCGCACACAATATGTATTATCCAAGTTCGCACACAATATGTATTATCCAAGTTCGCACACAATATGTATTATCCAAGCTCGCACACAATATGTATTATCCAAGTTCGCACACAATATGTATTATCCAAGTTCGCACACTATATGTATTATCCAAGTTCGCACACTATATGTATTATCCAAGTTCGCACACTATATGTATTATCCAAGTTCGCACTCTATATGTATTATCCAAGTTCGCACACTATATGTATTATCCAAGTTCGCACACTATATGTATTATCCAAGTTCGCACACTATATGTATTATCCAGGTTCGCACACTATATGTATTATCCAGGTTCGCACACTATATGTATTATCCAAGTTCGCACACTATATGTATTATCCAAGTTCGCACACTATATGTATTATCCAAGTTCGCACACTATATGTATTATCCAAGTTCGCACACTATATGTATTATCCAAGTTCGCACACTACATGTATTATCCAAGTTCGCACACTATATGTATTATCCAAGTTCGCACACGATATGTATTATCCAAGTTCGCACACTATATGTATTATCCAAGTTCGCACTCTATATGTATTATCCAAGTTCGCACTCTATATGTATTATCCAAGTTCGCACACTATATGTATTATCCAAGTTCGCACTCTATATGTATTATCCAAGTTCGCACACAATATGTATTATCCAAGTTCGCACACTATATGTATTATCACAGCTCGCACTCTATATGTATTATCCAAGTTCGCACACTATATGTATTATCCAAGTTCGCACACTATATGTATTATCCAAGTTCGCACACTATATGTATTATCCAAGTTCGCACACTATATGTATTATCCAAGGTTGCACACTATATGTATTATCCAAGTTCGCACACTATATGTATTATCCAAGTTCGCACACTATATGTATTATCCAAGTTCGCACACAATATGTATTATCCAAGTTCGCACACTATATGTATTATCCAAGTTCGCACACAATATGTATTATCCAAGTTCGCACACAATATGTATTATCCAAGTTCGCACACAATATGTATTATCCAAGTTCGCACACAATATGTATTATCCAAGTTCGCACACAATATGTATTATCCAAGTTCGCACACAATATGTATTATTGTATTATCGAAGTTCGCACACAATATGTATTATCCAAGTTCGCACACAATATGTATTATCCAAGTTCGCACACAATATGTATTATCCAAGTTCGCACACAATATGTATTATTGTATTATCGAAGTTCGCACACAATATGTATTATCCAAGTTCGCACACTATATGTAGCATCCAATTTATCAAACCAAGATCTGATCCCTCATTGATTGGCCACAACCAAAATGGCCAACCCTCTCTATCCATTGAGAACATGATTAAGAAAGTCATACCTTAAAAGAAGGGAACCATTCATTCATTCATTCATTCATTCATAAGAAAGCAGAAGAATCTCATTACGACGTACTACCTGACATCATACTACCTCATTGCATTTGCTACTACCTTAACGAGGGAATACTGCAGCCTGTCGTCCACGTTATATGAACGCCATTCCTCTCCTTGCAGCTCTTTCTTCTCCGCTTTCCCCATCGTCTGACATAGAAACATGCAATGCACCATAGACACATGCAACACACCATAGACAACGAGCGATCTTGTGAAAGAGAAAGTGGGAAAGGTGTAAGACTTACCTGTGTGTAAAGCAGTAGCTTCTCTGTGGCATCGGGATCCAAATTCCAAATCAAATCTTCACAAAGGCTCAGCAAGTCCTTTGGGACATCGGTGTACACTGGCAGACAACCAGCGTTCACTATACCCATGTCCATACCTGCCTGAAGAGGAAAAAAGAAAGTTTTTCTTTTAACTACAGACCCTGTTCTAAAGTCCAATACAATGCAATGAAACACACACACACACACACACACACACACACACACACACACACACACACACACACACACACACACACACACACACACACACACACACACACACACACACACACAGCAACAAAAACCATGCTTCGTACATACGTAGGTACATAATAAGTTTAGAAGCTTTATAATTATAGGTAAGCATCACCAACCTGCTGCTAGATATCAATTTAGGTTTATTTATTTATTTTATGGACACTTATTTATTTTCATTGAAATTTTTATTTCACAGTTTACAGTTATAGAAATTACAATTTTCAAATGGATATTGATTTACGTTTTCTATTTTCTTTTTTTTAACGTGTGCTTATGGTTGTTTTTTTTAACCTAAATTATAATTTATGGATGCTTTCTTATGAAGGGCACTGTATGTATATATTGTTACGAATTTGGTAGAGCAATATGTAGAGCAGAGTAGATCTGAGTAGGTAACATGCTTCGACTGTCGCGATAGGGAATCTACCTGTAATAAGTCATGTTTAGGCGTTTTGTCAGTCAAGGTGTATAACTGTGAATCTACCAGGAGATTAATGTGTTAATTAGTGTCGGGGTTAATCAGTAGAGCCCTTGTATGTCTCACCTAGTAGTCAAACCTTGTCCATTATGGCACGGCAGACCACTTAAACATTAGTTATGACCTTTAGTACAACACTAAATGACGCCTTTCCGCCCTGACATGACTTAGGAAGAAATCAGGCTAGAACACCGCCACAATTGGCCGCCACCATTTACACCTCCGAGAGGCCTATCCACCTCGCATAGCACATGCTGTGACCAAGGAGCAGGAGCGGGAGAGTTGGAGTGATGCAGTGGGCGTGCACAGGGGCGAGTCGGTGGAGCTCTGATTGGCAGAGCAGTGCACCAATGCTGACGTCATCGGCCAGAGATATTAACGGGGGCCAGACGCCATTTCGGCAGTTGAGAGAGGAGTCCGGAGAGTTGGATCGAGAGATGAGATCAGAGCCCCGACCTGAGTTGAGCAGGTTTTGGATGAGAGTTCATGTGCGCAGTTGAGTTGAGTTCAGATGAGATCAGAGCCCCGACCTGAGTTGAGCAGGAGGAGTGAGGGAGTTGAGTGACATTCCTGGTGCAGTCCAGAGCAGCTGGATTCGCAGAGTTGGCAGTTGAGCCATAGGGAGTTGCTGAACGCCAGTTTGCCGAACGCCATTGGGCAGTCGAGTCGATACGAGGAGTTGTCTTCAGCAGCCCGGTCGAGTCGTTCAGAGATCCCGACCCAAGTTGGGCTGAGGTGTAGCCTGAGAGGATCGGAGCTTGGAGCGGGACCTCGTGGTGTGCGGTCGGGCCGGGCGGGGCGGTGCTGGACAGCAGCGGAAGAAGACGACAAGACAAGCTAAGCCGAGCTCCGCGTGTACATTTTACAAGTCGTGTTTCTTTCTTTAATCCATCTCCCTCGTCTCGTGTTTGATATCTGTTGTGTGTGGGATCCCAATTTAGCTACCTTATTTTATTATCGGCGTGCATTTTCCTGTCCTGCCTTTTTCATTTGAATAAACCCTTGTATTATTTTGCATCCCCCATTCAAACCTGTGCCGCGTGAGTTAATTTCCTCTCACAGGACCGGAGCTACGCCGGCTTGCTGCAGTTAAGTGCTTTCGCCGCAGCCTTCATTTTCCTTCTTCCTCCCGCGCGGCCATAGCCGAATCCGTGTTTGGGTAGTTGCCTCCAATAAGACCATTTAGGCTATCCACAACTCTGATGTTAATCGGAGTTGCACGACAATATATATATATATATACATATATATATATATATATATTGGGCAGTCGAGTCGATACGAGGAGTTGTCTTCAGCAGCCCGGTCGAGTCGTTCAGAGATCCCGACCCGAGTTGGGCTGAGGTGTAGCCCGAGTGGAGCGGTGCTGGTGCTTTTGGAACTTGGTGCACGGACCTCGTTGGCGGCGAGAGGATCGGAGCTTGGAGCGGGACCTCGTGGTGTGCGGTCGGGCCAGGCCGTATATATATACATACATATATATATATATATATATACAGACTTGGCATTTAATATGGATTTTTTTTTTTCTTGACTTGGGTTTACTTTCTTAACTCAGTATATCAATCTGGTGACTCAGCCTGTCATCCTTCCGAGGTCGGCTAATTGAGTACCAGTTCACTGGTAATTCCCTGTTTGTCGTTAAAGGCGGCAAAAAGGGTTGGCGTCAGGAAGGGCATCCGGCCGTAAAACATTGCTTCAAAAAGGGGACCGAAAAAACAACAACAACCACGGTTCCCGAAAAAGGCCAACCCCCGCTTTGCGGGGAAAAATGGCCTCTAAAGGTGGTTATATATATATATATATATATATATATATATATATATATATAGTTACGGGTCGCGGACAAGATGTTACTTTGGGCCGAGCGGATGGTCAACCACGACCGTTACAGGATCCCCGATTAGCCCGACTCCCCCAACGTTGACCAAATCGCGCCACAGATATTCAATATGGAAACCTCTAAAGCGACCGAAAGAGAAGGAAGAGAGAAGAAGACAGAGTTCGGAGGAATAACAGGATTTATTATACACACAAGCAAAAAGAAGGAGCGATCAAAGTTATTTACAAGCAAGGGATGGAAGAAGCAGTCACACAGTGAATCGTTGGCTTATCTATGCAGTTTACTTAACCCCAGGACAACGATTAAGACAGACGACGTTCACACTTACACGGGGGAAATTGCAGGCAGGAATGGCGGAGGTGGGTTGCTGGAGAGGGAGGCAGGGTCAGGTCCCTGCAACCGGCAGGGCTGGAGGTAGCAGCTCCCACTCTTCGCGTTTTTGGCGGGAAAACCCTCGGTCGCGTCGACGCTGCTGATGCTGTGGACGTCACGCGCTGGCTCGGTCACACCTGCTCCTCTCCTTCTGGTGGAGCCGTCTCCCTCCTCTCAGCACGTCTCTCCAAAGCTTGTTTCATCTCCAAGTACCTCTCCTTTTTGGAGCGTCTCTCATCTCTCATCTCACAGCTCATCTCTCATCTCACAGCTCATCTCTCATCTCATCTGCCGAAGCAGTCCCTTCCAGTCGCTTTTATTACTCGGGTCGGAATCAAGCCGCCGGCTGCGAGGGCACGCCTACCGGGTCGCTCACCGCGGTGCTGGTTGGCTGTTAGGGCTGTCCGATTCCCCCTTTGATCATGCCGACGTGCCACGCCCGTGAGTTGGCGGCTCCTACCCCCCTCTTCTCCGAGATTAGCACATGGGCAATGGCGGCTTGCGGGATTGAACACCACTCGCACCGCTTTTGAAAGGATCTTTGGAGAGCGGAGATGATTGGGGAAATTGAAAGGGGCCTACGCTTATTTCGTTTGATACAATGCAGAGTCAAGCTAGTGGGAAACACATATTTAGCCTACATAGAAAAAGGAAATAAGCTATTTAAAAGGATATATCGTGGCCTGTCTGTAGGTTCATGGAATTAAATAGGGGGACGTCCTTCGACCTTATTTACTCTATGAGGGTCAGTTAAAACACAGCAAACCAGTTCTCACATTCTTTACACCTTCCAAATTCATTACAATATATACACAAAGAATTAAGTTAAGCACCCCTACACAAAGAATTAAGTTAAGCACCCCCTAATATATATTCTTTGTGTATATGTATTCCTTTGTGTATATGTACGATGGTCCCTCCAATAGCCAATCTGGATGAATTGGAACGTGCATTACATCGGGAATGGAACAACCTGCCACAGCAACGCATACGACGGCTTACAGGGTCTATGAGACGTAGGGTTGAGTCAGTGATCCGATCACGTGGGTCCTACACACGTTATTGACGCAAAGATCGCTAGAGGTCTTCTCAGAACAATGACTGTACGTTAGAAAACATAAACGTCATCCACACTGTCCGTGATGGACCTATAGCTCCATACTTAAATTGAGGTGAAAAGATGCCTAAAATTCCCAATAAATTTCACCTTAAATTATTCAGAATAAAATATTGAAAACGGCATGATTGTTATGTTTTTATGTGACCATAATATCACTTCTCCAGAAAATATAGCAATATCATGGGTATATTACACTGTTTTGACGACAACAACCTTGTAATGTGCGAGGTTGTAAAAAAACGGGGGGGGGGGTGCTTAACTTAATTCTTTGTGTATATATATATATTGTTACGGACACGACTTATTAAGATGTTATGATGGGCCGAGCGGAATGGCCGCCGTGTTCGCACAGTTTACCCGATTCCACTCGAACGTTGACTAAGTCGCGCTTTGCTAAATCAATGATGGAAAGGACACAACGGCTGGGTTAAATGACACGACACAAGGGGTACAGTTCTCAAGACCTCCGGAGGAGGATATAATATTGGTGATGCAGAAACGGGTAGATTACACGGTACAGAGGTAAAGCACAGAAAGATGGGCACTTAGACACAGTCTTATCTTATCCCCGACAGACCACAGACAAACGGGACAAGACTGACTTACACAGGGATTGATGGCAAGGAAGGGCAGGCATTCGATGGCTCAAGGTGCACCTTGGCTCAGGGACAGGATACAGCTCGGTCCAGTCCAGAGATGCGGGGAGTTATTCAGCGCTTTGAGGTGGCGTCTTCTCTCTCCGTGGTGTGGGCGCATCTGACGTCACCTCCCTCGTTTCTGCGCATGCCCAGCGGGGAGTGACACGCCCTCGGCTCGTTAGCTCCGCCCCAGATGGAATCGGTCCGCCGCTCCTATTGGGTGCGGGGGGGTTACCGGGCTCCGCCCTTGACGAGGAGCTGACAGCGAGCCCCTGCGTGGTAACCCCGTCGGAACACATGTTCAATGGCGGCTAACCAAGCCGGAGTGAGGACGCGCACTCCCCGCGCCGCCGCCGCGCCGCTGTTGTTGTTGTTGGTGTTGTTGTTCCATGAGGAAGAGATGCGGGGAGGTATTGGGAGGTCCTAAACTTACTAATGGTGCCATACAATCACATTCTGGTGCAACGAAGAGTCAGAATTAATGGAAACGAGTCCTTAACTGACATAGACTAAGAATAACTAGCAAGATGTCCGAAAGTTGTCTACGTGAGATGCGGTGAACCTGGGCACGACATTTAAGGGGGGAAATAGGGGAAGGTCGGTTCTACAGAGTGTTGTTTACAGAAAATGGGACGAGGGAATGGGGGATTGGGGATAGTTGGGAAGTATTGGGGAAATAGGGGAATATTTACAAGCGGATATGGATGGAGGCCAAATCCCATATCCGCAACATTGCACCCTTCTCTACCTCGGGGCGTCCCGACCCGATAAATTTTTACCTACTTTAGTGTGGCACTCAGATGTAGTTCCCTCTACTATTAACTCAACCCTGAGTGCGACAGTTTTACAGATGTTCACAAATGAGTAAATATGTCCCCCTGTGACGTTGCACCCTTCTCCTCACAGAAACACACCCACAGGATAACCGAATCGCGGAAAGAATCCTCAAACTAAACATACAGCCGGTAGGGAGCATTATTTACACAAGACTACACTGATATTTACACTACGATCCAGGACCTGTTCTTTGAGGAACACATGCAGATGTTATGCATAGAGAGAGCACGCATGCCAGCATCGATACACCAACCCACGAGTGCCCTGTGGCCCTACGGCCTTTAATAAATTGCAGAGCACCCCATCCCAGCACCAAACAGCACCACCCCATCATGTACAGTCAGCACCATCCGGTGCACCAATAAACTGTTCATTAATCACCGGTGGTGTCGCAGCCGGCCGATGTTCTGCCGCTGGTCTTGCCTTGGAGCCCACTTGGTGTTCTGGCTTCCTTAAAAATAAAGAAAGGCGCCAACCGCGTCCATTTCTAAATTGTGGCCGTCAGGGGGGCCAACTATAAGTGGTTCACCTGTATGGCATAGGTGCCACGTTGACCCAGAGGTCCATCAACGGGTGGTGCTTGCCCGCAAAAGACTGCGGTCCATGGTGGGCGGCCACAAAAATTGCGGTCCATATGGTGTATCGATCCCGGCAGCAAGCAGCGAAAGTGCAGGCCCACAACTGCAGAGCCCGCACCTCTCTCTCCTCTCTCTCTGCCCCAAAGCCAGATCCTCGGAGGTGGGAGACAAAAGAAGAAGACAAGTGAGTAAGGTGGTAAGGGCGCAAAAGTGCACGCAATACAAGGTGATGCACACTAGGGGCACATGGGAACCAGGTGAGACAGGTACGTTCCTACCGTACGCCCCCCCCCCCACCAGGTAACCTACATTGCCCCTCCCTTACCCCTTACTGTATCCACAAAACACAACACTACCCATAAACATCTACTTTACAAATCAACAAACGTCCCTACTGTCTTCCCCGTTCCTCCCATAAACCAAATTCGTCTTCTCTCCCTCCTAACCAATCAAATTTGCCATTTCCAACTCCAACTCAACATCAAAATTTGCCATCTCCAATTCATCATCAGTCCCTCCTAAGGAGGGAGAGATGGAATCACCCCAATGTCTCATCCACGTCGTGATGCGTCTCACAAATCCAACAGCAATTCTCATTTCCTGCAACACAAAACCAGGAAAACACAGGTCTGGAGTCATCATCATCACCTCAGGCAAGTGGCTGCGTATGGTGCGACAGGTTCATCAATCCTAACTATTTCCTAAATGACTTTAACAACTTTACATTACCCGGGGTCTTTCCCTGCCAATCCATTGGCCAACTTACACTATGGGTTCTAAAAACCAATTCCCATTGACCAAACTGTGGTGCTTCTCAATTTGGGGTCTCACTCCCCCGATTCATCTCCCGGTGCCCTCGCACAATTTCTGGGCTGCGACGTGTAGCTCTCCTAGCAGGTCTACCCACCTGCACACCTCCACCACTGCAGTTGCCTCCGAGCTTACCTGCTCCTTACCCTAACCTATCTACTTGGGGAAGGCCCTCTGGCGCTCTCCCTGGCACTGGGCTACCCGGGTCCGTCCTCCGGATCCTCGGGCCCCATCCACAACTCTACCGGCTCCCAGAGCCCACCTGCGGCCTCACCTGGCCGACATCCTCACAGTGGTGGAGTGCCCAAACCAACTACACACACTAACAGGCTACACGCCCAGCCATTTCCACAACACTAATGCACCCATCCACAATACCATTCTGCAACCGCACCACAAATGCCAATATCCAACCACAATTTACCTATACCCTCTACCTAACACTTACACTACCCGCCCCGGGTACTCGTGAAAGGGGTCCACTCTTCCCCCATCCACACCTTCGCACCATGTACACCACTCCGTACCACTTACTCCAACTCTCTCCACACCACTCATTCTCTGCTCCATATATTCCACACACCTGTACTTGCACACCTGTGCTCTCACACCTGGTGCCACCTGCACCCTTCTCTCCCCAAAGCGCATTCGCGCTGATCCACCACACTCACTACTCATACACTGCTCCACACACCTGTCCAGTTCTCACACAGCATCATTTCATCTAACTACTCCCCTCTGAAACCTGCGCTTCCCAGTCGTCCCTTTAAACTATTGCGCTCCCACGTCATTATCATCCACTCTAATCTACCTGCGTCCCCACTACAGGTATCAGTCACTAACTAACCTTAACGTTACCTAATGTCATCTTCGCTAGATCCCTAACAATATAACCTAACCCACCGGGGCTAGTTTTCACTGCCATCAACCCCATAAGCTACAGCGCATTTGCCCCCACCTATGGGAAGGGTGGCAGGGATGCCACCCTTACCCACCGGGCCCATCGCTCATCAATCCCCCAGTCCTCTGGCACTAATAAGCCCCCCTTATTCAGAGGTACTGGGTCCCGCCTCGGCATCTAAAGCCGAGGCAATCCACGGGGGCGCCTGCTCGCCGGTGTAAGGCCTTCTAGTTTCCGGGGTCTGGCGGGGGGGTGTCTGGGGTCGGCTAACCCGCTCCCCCCTGGGCGGAGTTAAGGACCCCAACCGCCGGGGATCATCCCGGCGCGTGGCTCGACAGTGCCGCGCCAGGTGACCCAGACGGTTGCAAGTATAGCACCTCACCTGATAAGGTGCTTGTCTCCGGAATTCCAAATTTTCCCCCCTGAAGGTCCGAATTGGATTACCCGCTCGTGGTCCACCGCGGGCCACCTCCGGGGCCGCCTGCCATGGTCCAGGTTCCGCCAGGCGCTGGTCCACCAGCCTCCGGACCATGCCCGCCAGGTCAGGACTCATGTCGGGGGCGGGCCCCCTAAGGGGTCCGCCCTCCATCGGAGGTCCCACCTGGCGGACCGCCATTGCGTGACGCTCGCTCCCCTGGGCCAGGGGCCTCGCTGCTTCCCAACGGGCCGCAGCGTCAGCCGCCTGGCTCAGAGTCTGCGGGCGCCACATGGCGAGCTGTTGCCGGAGCTCAATATCCGGGAGGGCCTGGATAAAATGGTCCAGCGCCAGGCTTTCCCGGGAATCCGCTGCCATGCTAGCATGTGCGATCCCCACTGCGCGGCGAATGTCGTGGGCAAGTTCCCCGATGGCTTCCTGGGGCTTGCGTTTTCGCAGCGCGAGCTGAGCTTTAACAAGCTCGCTCTGCTGTTCAATGCCGAATCGATTAATTAGGGCGTCGCGGAGGGCTGGCAGGGTGAGAGCACCCGCTGGTAATGCCGTCAGCACCTCCGCCGCCGCGCCGCGCAATGCGGCCACCAGGTGTACTCCACCTTCGTCCTCACCCCAACCGTTGCCCTTACACACACAGTCAAACTGCGCCAGGTACGCGCGTAGATCACTCTTGCCGTCATACGGCGCGAGTGGGACCTTGTGGGACCACCTCGTATGCGAGTCGTTGCCCGCCTGCCGGACCCCGTGCGTCGCCCCTTGCGGGGTCAGCGCGGGGCCGAACCGGCCGGGCCCCCACAGTACATTACCCCCAAGGGGCTCTCGTGCCTCCCCTGTCCCTCTAAAAACTACCCCTGTTGGTGTCGATGCATGGGTCACACTTCCGCAACCCGCTACCCATTCCATACCACCACAACCTTGCTCACCCACACCTCGCACCTCTCGTTCCATACCCTCCGGACCAGCCATACACCTCACTCTTGGCCTCTCACGAACATCCGGGTCTATCTCGACCCCCAAGCTTATTAAATCACCTGGCGCATCATACGCACGACCATATTGGTCACCACTTACACCGGGTCCTCTTTCTCTTCGCTTCTCCTCCATCACCTGCGAATCCCTCATCCGGTTAATGAGCACATCATCACGATCCGAACACAGACTTTGGACCAATTATTTTACTTCCTCCTTTATCTCTTTCTTATCCTCTCTCCGTCGCTTCTTAATTTCGCTCACCCCTTCTTCCACTTCTTCTAATTTCTGCTTCACCTCCTTCATCTCCTCGTGCGCCCCTTTAAGTTCTTCCTCTAACTCCACTTTATTTTTTTCAATGTGCTCCCGCACCTCCCGCTCTTTAACCTCCATCACCTCTACCACCTTGTCCATTTTCCTCGCCAGGTCCTCATGTACCGTCTGACACTCTTTTTTAATTACCCCTACGTCCTTTTTCATCTCCTTCTGTGTCGATTTTAAACCCTCTATTACCGCTGTGTTCTTCTTTACCTGGTCCCCCAACTCCTTTTGTCCCACTGTCAGTTGTTCTAGTCCCAGCGTCAACTCCTCTATACCACCTTGCAATTTTACAGTCCCCTTTCTCACCTCCTTCTCCATGCGCTCCTTACAGTGCCTCACCTCCTCGCGCACTCCTCCGACCTCCTCACTCACACCTCTCCTGATCTCTTCTCCCATCACTTGCATCTCCTGCCCAGATGCCACCCTCATCTGCTCCATTTCCTCCCTGTGAGCATCCAATTTAGTTTCTACCCCCATTCTGACCCCCTCTATCTGCTGCCCCATCTGTTTAACTTCCCTTTCCGCTTGGTCCCTCATGTCCCTCAGTTTGCCTTCCATACTTTTTTGTAACCCCTCTAACCCCTTTTGCATCCCTTCCATTTGATTCTCTTGAGCGGCCATTCTTTTTTCTACCCCCATTAACCCCTCCTGTATTTCCCCTAATCTATTGTCTAATCCCTCAAATTTGTTTCCTAATCCCTCTATTCTACTCCCTAACCCTCCGATCTGGGCCCCCATGTCCTCCCTCAATTTCTCGCTATTGGACCCCATCCTTTGTTCTAACCCCTCACCGGTACCCCTCGCTTCGTCCCTCATTACCCCCATTTGGCCCTCCAATCGCTCACCCAATCGCTCACTATCAGCCCTCATTTGCTCACTATTAGCCCTCATATCGTCCTTCTGCAGGTTGAGGGACGCCTGCATTTGTACCATAAATTCCTCCATGAGGGCCTGCATTTGGGCCATCCCTCCCACTTGTGCAGCGGGTGCGGCCGCCGGAGCTATGTATGTGCGAGGCGCCATTTTGCGCGCCCGCACCCTCGTGCGCGAGGCCGCCATTTTGCGAACCTGCCGCCCTCACTGCTTCGCTCTCCTCATGTCCCTCAATTTGGTCCTGGATCGACCCTGACTCACTCTCCTCTACCGGAACCCAGCCGTCTTGATCTGCCATAGCGCGACCTTCAAAATTCGGGTTTTTATTTTTGTAAAACAAAATCAAATTTCGCCGTTAATAATTTCGAGCGCGTGAAGCGCGCTTCGGGTCCGATTTCACTCCTCGACACCAATTGTTACTGTAATAGTACAATTGGTGTTCCAAAATTTGGGCCTAACAAATTTAGTCCCAGGTCCGAATCCAACTCCTGACAACCAATTGTTACGGACACGACTTATTAAGATGTTATGATGGGCCGAGCGGAATGGCCGCCGTGTTCGCACAGTTTACCCGATTCCACTCAAACGTTGACTAAGTCGCGCTATGCTAAATCAATGATGGAAAGGACACAACGGCTGGGTTAAATGACACGACACAAGGGGTACAGTTCTCAAGACCTCCGGAGGAGGATATAATATTGGTGATGCAGAAACGGGTAGATTACACGGTCAGAGGTAAAGCACAGAAGATGGGCACTTAGACACAGTCTTATCTTATCCCCGACAGACCACAGACAAACGGGACAAGACTGACTTACACAGGGATTGATGGCAAGGAAGGGCAGGCATTCGATGGCTCAAGGTGCACCTTGGCTCAGGGACAGGATACAGCTCGGTCCAGTCCAGAGATGCGGGGAGGTATTCAGCGCTTCGAGGTGGCGTCTTCTCTCTCCGTGGTGTGGGTGCATCTGACGTCACCTCCCCCTCTCTGCGCATGCTCAGCGGGGAGTGACACGCCCTCGGCTCGTTAGCTCCGCCCCAGATGGAATCGGTCCGCCGCTCCTATTGGGTGCGGGGGGGTTACCGGGCTCCGCCCTTGACGAGGAGCTGACAGCGAGCCCCTGCGTGGTAACCCCGTCGGAGCACATGGTCAATGGCGGCTAACCAAGCCGGAGTGAGGACGCGCACTCCCCGCGCCGCCGCCGCGCCGCTGTTGTTGTTGTTGGTGTTGTTGTTCCATGAGGAAGAGATGCGGGGAGGTATTGGGAGGTCCTAAACTTACTAATGGTGCCATACAATCACATTCTGGTGCAAAGAAGAGTCAGAATTAATGGAAACGAGTCCTTAACTGACATAGACTAAGAATAACTAGCAAGATGTCCGAAAGTTGTCTACGTGAGATGCGGTGAACCTGGGCACGACATTTAAGGGGGGAAATAGGGGAAGGTCGGTTCTACAGAGTGTTGTTTACAGAAAATGGGACTAGGGAATGGGGGATTGGGGATAGTTGGGAAGTATTGGGGAAATAGGGGAATATTTACAAGCGGATATGGATGGAGGCCAAATCCCATATCCGCAACAATATATATATATATATATATATATATATATATATATATATATATATATATATATATATATATATATATATATATATATATATATATACTAGATGACCCATGACCCGTTGGGTCAATCAGTTTGAATAGATATGAGAATAGAACTAAAGCGAACGCTGGACATCATCAGGGAGATTATTTGGGCCAGCAAGCCATAAGGCTCACCTCTCCAGCGTTCTAAATCACTTATCTGTGACACGTGATTTCGGCCCTTATCTCCGATCACGTGTTTTTTTTTTTTGTTTGTTTGTTTTTTAGAAAAAACACGCGACCCGTGGACTACCACGATTTTGTTGTCAGAGGACACTTCTGATGACGATGTTCTTTGTCGACGATCCTCCATTTACATAAACTCGCACGTTCTCTTTCCTCTTCCCTCGACTGAGTGCCACATACAGCTGACCATGCTGTAAGACCGGTTTCTCCAGGTAGACCAGCACATTCTCCATAGTTTGCCCTTGCGCCTTATGGATCGTCATTGCGAAGCAGGATTGTATGGGGAACTGGCAGCGCTGCAAAGGGATATCCTCAGCTTCCGACAGATTTAGTCGGATCCGAGGGAGCATTACAGTTTCGCCTTCAAACGTTGAACTTATGATCCTCGCAACTATAATATTTCGAAGCATGTCCTCAACAATCATGCGCGTCCCGTTGCAAAGTTTCGGAGGGTCCAAGTTCCGCATCAAAATGATAGGGGATCCTTTTATGAGCTCGAGGTTGTGCGGCGGCAATCCCGAGACTTCAACGGATTCTAGGAATTCCGTTGGGAAGTGCGTCGCATCAGTACCCTCAGTCACACTGTTGAACGCAGCATACTCCTTGCTAGCACCAGGACACCTTGTGATGCATCTTGAATTGATGTTTCGCATCATATCGTTGAGGGGCACTAATATAGACCTTGCTGAAAAAACCTCCATCGGATTGGCGAATGATGGATATATGGTATCGATGCACTCATCGAGCCCACTCGCTGTCAGCAGTATATCCTCTGGCAAATCTATCTCATCATCCGCATTTTTCTCGATTCTATCCTCGCCGATGTCGAGCAAAAATCTTGAAAACTGCCCACTTCCGTCGGTCAGTCGCATATTAGTTCTCAAGTGAAACATTCCAAAGCTCTGCCATAAGTAGGACTTCTTTATGCACGCATTCTCAACGTCAGCATCACACCCTCTTTTCACCACGGGCAGAAGTTGACGGAAATCACCACAGCATATCGTCAAGATCCCTCCAAAAGGCTCGTCTTTGTCACATACATCACGCAACGTGCGATCCACAGCCTCGAAACTCTCTCTCCTGATCATAGGACACTCATCCCACACGATGAGTTTTGTACTTCGAAAGAGGTCTGCGATAGTGGAATTTTTATCGATGTTGCATACGCCATCTTCCCTCGGTGTCAGAGGGATTTGGAACCTTGAGTGCGCTGTTCTTCCACCAGGCATGAGGGTAGCAGCTATGCCAGATGAGGCCACCACAAGGGCAACTTCTCCACTCGCTCTCACTTTAGAGAGAATCAGGTTAATAAGAAACGTCTTCCCTGTGCCTCCAGGCACGTCAATGAAAATAATTGATGACTGATTCGTGCGGATGCAACCGCACGCAAAGTCATAGACAACTCTCTGCTCATCATTGAGCAGAAGCTGCCTTTCGTCTACGATTCGCTGTTGTTCCTCCGTGTCGTATTGGAGTTCTCTCAGTAGGTGAATGTTGGCAATCCCTTCATGACGAAGAACAGTCGTTGGAGTCGGCAAGTGAAAATGTGCAACAGTTCTGTTCAACAATTGCAGTTTCTGCTGCAAATACGATAGAGCCAAGTCATGATGGCACTCGTTGATGGCAATATTGGGATCATTTGCAGATCGTCGATGAGCTAGAAGATAATCTTCAGCCATAGCGTCCTTGAAACGTTCCCATAGATCCAATGGATTGTCGACTTCACTTTGTGTGAGGAGCACAACGAACAAATCCCTCATGGGTCTGGGAAGGCGTGTCCTCTCAGCATCCTCCAGAGTCTCGCGCCAGACAGCGTCTCCTTGCAGCAAACCCATTTCTCTGCAAGCGTCTTTGAATGTGGGTAGAATGACATTATCACACGTTCTCAGGACTTCGAACGAAGTCGGCCCTCTCACGTGGTGGAGGAGTAGTCGGAAATAGTACAGGTCACCAGTACGCGGCGAAACAGTGTAAACTCGTCCCAATATGTCATCCTCAAACATTCCAGGGTTGCCCTCCACCGGTCTGCCCTGTTTTCTTCGTTGCCATCTCTTCTTGGTCCATGTATAGAATCTCGGAACATCCACGTACAACAGTGTCTTAGCGAAATGGTCACGTCTGCAAAGATCCATAAACTCTGTCAACGTGGTTTTGGCCATATTGGGATTATTTCTTTGTTCACGAACGTTCCCAGCAAAAAATACCTGTTGTTCATTTGGCAGATGTACTCCTAAACGGATAACGGCCGGCTTCCTGTCATGGACTGAGAATCCAAGAATGGAGGCAACAGCCTCTGAAGGTCCAATGTATCTACCCGTCAAGTACTCCATTATCTCGTCGTTTGTGCGCAGTGCATACGTAGCTTGATCGTATGCACTGATCGACATATATACTTGATCGTATATACTTGATCGACTTTATAGAGCAGCATATTTCAACGTTGATGTGGCAATCAAACGTTTTCAGGAGATAGAGATTATGGGGAACAACCCACTGATTTGTAACAGGTCGTCGTTGCCTCCCTTCTTGGTGCCCTTCAAATCCTCCCATTTCTGGGGATCTTCTTCTATATATGGGGTACGAATCGTCTCCGCACCGTGTGTACGGAGCATATGACCGCGGGTATCTGTGTCTGCATGCTCCATTCTTCCAGCATCCAGTTGCTGTGGAACAATATGGACCATGGATCATGTGCGTCAACACCAGTCTGTGTCCCTCTGGATCTTCATCGGGATCTGGTATTTCAGCTTGTACAAATCGATCATAGTCTTGTGGTCTCGGCTTTGAAGCTTCATCGAGCCACAGCAAACAGTGTATGTGAGGGAGACCTCGCTTTTGGTACTCCACACACACAACGTGAGCGATACAGTTCCCGAAGAAGCCTTCTGATCCAGTGAGGTATTTAATGAACACCGTTTTCTTCAACTCGAACACTCTCGCAATGAGATCCGGTCTGTCGTTCTCACTTTGGTGAGGAAACAGGTTATTGGAGATTTCAGGCCACTTTGGATTACACGTCATAGTGATGAAGTAGGTCGCGTTACCATATTTTCTTACGTACATCATGGCATCTTGACATCGCTCCATCATATACCTCGGCCCCCCTACAAATGTCGATGACAGTAGTACGCGGCGTCCGATGTTGGACAAATCGTCATTGTCATTGAGAGCATCAGTGAAGCCACTGTATGTAGCAGACCTCAGCGATGCCTGGTTCAGTCTTATAAACGCCAATCTTGTGCCTTCCATTTTGGCTGCCATATCAACAAGATACTGCTGGAACAGACGCCCCCCTCTGAGGAGGTAGTTGAACTCATCCTCGTGGTTCATTATTCGGTAGGAGTAGTATTTCATGGCAGTCAATCTCCTGCCATTGGTCATGTTCATTTCGGGCTGCCATCCGTCATCTCCGAATGGGAAGAAGAGAACATACTGGAGTGCGTCGTAAGAATGGTGCAACTCAGAAATACTTTGCAGCGCTCCTCCTCTTGCTTTCAATACAATGTGACGCGCTGTAGCTTGAGGATCGACAGTATTCTTCACAACGACACCCACTTCATCAGCGATTTGACCATTGAACCTCCTCTCATGTTCACCAGCTGGTCTCCTGTTGGGATCAATAAGAACGAACGCCTCTGGCAAATTGCCTATTTCCTCGCGTGCCATGCGGAACGAGTGAACGTAAGGATTCACTTGTCTCAGCACGGTCTCTAATGCTCCAACTACATCACGGTGAATACCAGCATTGGTGAGTATCCGCATCCTCAACTGTACGCTGTCATGTGGATCTAAGAAATTAATTTGGAGGAATTTCGGTTGTTCATCCGCATTTGGCAAGAAGGAACCGATACGATGATGTATTTGACCCTGAATTATGACCAATGGGCTCCATGCACCATGCCGAGGAGAAACTTGGCTTCCTCCAAATGATGTCATTTGAAATAGACAGTTGTATTGTCTGATGTTCCTGCGGAATTCGTTCGCTGTGGGTCCATCGCCGGCAAACAGATTGTGTAATTGATGGGGTAAAGGTCCCAGATTTCCCAAGGACACCTTTCCATTCGTGCAGCAAAAATGAGCTGTTTCACCTTGGAAAAGAAGCGCTCTACAATGTGGACAAATCTTGTCCATCGCACCGACGTCAGCAGAAGTGAAATTTCTTGCATTCTGCGCGTTTCTCTGCCTTGTCTCAAGAACTTCCCTTATCCTATCTCTTTCTCGCTGCTCCTGAAGACGCTGTGCCGTCTCCTCTGCAGATTCCGCATCTCTCCTCATACGATCTCTTTCTTGCTGCTCTTGATGGCGCTGTGACGTCTCCTCTGCAGATTCCGCATCCCTTCGCAAGCTGACTCTCTCTCGTTCCTCCTGAAGACGCTGCGCTCTCACCTCCTCCGTCTCAGCACTCCTTCTCATCCTTGCCCTTTGTCTTTGCAGCTGAAGGCACTGTGACCTTTGCTCAGGCGTTTCAGCATGTCGTCTCTTCCTTTGGCTTTCTCGTTGCTGCTGAAGACGTCGTGATCTCCCATCGTCTGTTTCAGCACCCCTCGGAGATACTGCTTCCGCACGAGAACTTGAAGGAATGTTGCTATTCGCGTCCATAGACGTGAGGTGTGATTCGTTGTCCGCGTCCGTAGCGCCGTCGGAGGGTTGATACGACATTCTTCCTGCAAATAGTATTGTTTTTGTGCTATCGTTTTGCCGATCATCAAATGACAAATAAATTACATTGTGACAATTAAAGATTTCAAATAAACCTATTTAAAGTGTATGCGCATATAAATAATAAAAAAAAATCGAAGAAATATCTCTCGGTAATTTCCTGAAACATTTTACTTCCGGGTAATAATGTTGAATGAAATAACGAAGATATATACTGTATGCCTGTTATTTTAGGCGGTGTATTTTCGGATATCAACGTGGCGCGATTTTTAAAATATATCTCTGCAATTTCCCGTGTGTGCGTGAATGTTCTCAATTATTTCTTTTACCGAGTCTAAAACCATCGATAAAAATGAAATCAGATGGAAGCGGTAATAATAAAAAAAATCGAAGAAATATCTCTCGGTAATTTCCTGAAACATATTTTTGCCGATCATCAAATGACAAATAAATTACATTGTGAAAATTAAAGATTTCAAATAAACCTATTTAAAGTGTATGCGCATATAAATAATAAAAAAAATCAAAGAAATATCTCTCGGTAATTTCCTGAAACATATTTTACTTCCGGGTAATAATGTTGAATGAAATAACGAAGATATATACTGTATGCCTGTTATTTTAGGCGGTGTATTTTCGTATATCAACGTGGCGCGATTTTCTTCCCGTTTTTTTTCAACCGAGTCTAAAACTATGTTAGCGACTGTGAAAAATGAAACGATATATCGAATTTGATTTGAAATAAAGCTGGGAGAGAGAGCAAGACACCACAGGCCTACAAAACAGGCCTCAAAGCTATGCGAGTTAATAAAATGGTGGATATTACTACTCTCTCAAAGGGGTAAGCCACGCCCCCGGACCGATCGAATGTTACACACAAACACGCAAGATTTCAATTTTATAATTATATAGATATATATATATATATATATATATATATATATATATATATATATATTATATATATACAGACTTGGCATTTAATATGGATTTTTTTTTTTCTTGACTTGGGTTTACTTTCTTAACTCAGTATATCAATCTGGTGAGTTTATTTTACACTTCGGTGATTTATTTGTTAAAAGAACCATGTCACTGATTGTCGCAGCAAGAAGTCAACAACAGGATTATATCACAGGTGGCGTAGCAAAATGTACGGACAGGTGCATTTGATGATTGGCTTCACATTCGGGTATACAAGGGTTGTTGCGTTCTGTATTAGTGGAAAACAACTGCTACACGTCTCCAAAAGTTATTGCCGCTTCCTCTGGAGATGGTCCGTCAACTCGACAATGCTGTTTGTCATGGAGTGGTGGCTTTACGAAATTACGGCATGAAACAGCGTGCTATTGCTCGGCAGTATGGCATCACTCAAGGTCAGGTGTCAAAGATCCTGAAACGAAATGTTCAGAGGGGTGTCCCTACTCCAATACCGAGGCCAGGACATCCCCGCAGAACCACAAGGAGGGATGATCGCCAGCTGCACCGGTTAGTCCGCAATGGCCGTACCAAGTCAGCTAAATCGGCTTAGGGCTGAGTGGCAGTAACTGACAAATGTGCCTGTATCCAGAAGGCTAGTCAACCAACGACTGGTTCAAGCAGGCTATCGTGCCAGGCATCCCCTGAGAAAGCCACGCCTGACCAGACAACACAGCCAGCGCCGATTGCAGTGGGCCAGAGAGCACCGTCAATGGCAGCCAGGACACTGGAATCAAGCCGCCGACTCCGAGGGCACACCTACCGGGTCACTCACCGCGGCCCTGGTTGGTCGCGCGACCCTCGGGCTCCGCCCCGGACGACGACGGGCGGGCGCGCCCCTCCCCTCCTCTGACGAGGTGGAGACACGCCTTTCTTCCCTGACTCGAGCCTCGTGGTCAATGGCGGTTATTGGAGGGGAGGTGATTGGGAATCGGGGGCTCAGTAATGACGAGAGGGGATGTAATATGAGGTCATTGGAGGTTTTGGAGGGGAGGGAGAGGGAGATTTTTGGGGATGGGAAGGAAAGGGGGTCTATTCTCTTTCACTGGTGCAATGGAGTATTTCAATTAATGGGAGACACAGCCTTATCCTAAAACACAGAATAAGAGATAACTATCAAAAGAAAAGATATATCGTGTCCTGCATGTATGTTTTTTTATGGACTAACTACGGGAACGCCCTTTGACCTTTATACAACCACAACGGAGGGAGGAGGGGTGACATTTTACAACAACCTTTTACAACAACCTTTTACAACATTTTACCACCACAACAAAATAAAAAAACATTCTCATATTCACAACACTGCACCCTCCTCCCCTTAGGCACGTCCCGGGCCTATTACTTTTACCTTAGTGTGGCATGTAGGTGTAGTTCCCTCTACTTTTAACCTGACCCTGAGTGCGACTGGTTTTAAAACATAAATAAATGTGTCCCGCTGCTCCATTGCACCCTGCCTAACAGACTTACGCCCACAGTTAACCGAATTGCGGAATGGTCTTCAAACTATACACTGACGGTGGGAAGCATTATTTACAATGACGCTATTTTTATTTACAAAACTAACCCAGGACCTGTAATTGTTCTTTCTGGGGGGAGGACAGTCTGCTCTGCATCAATGCACCATTAAAGCACCCAAAAACGCACCAATACACACCCAAGCACCAATCGGTGCAGTCACCATTGTTCAATGAATAAAATAAAACCAAAAAACCCAACCCTGCAGGTGTCTCTTGCTCTTCGGCTCCCTCTGCTGGTTATTATTATTTCTTCCAGTTGTTGTCATTTTCATTTGCTTTGCTTACTGGCGGCCTATTTTCAATAAAATGAAATGCACCCATCGTGTCCATTTTTACTTTATTTATGGCCCACAGGGCCGACTAGTGTAGTTCACCTGTGGGGCATCGGTGCCCTGTGGCCAAGGTCCGCCAGCAAGATTTCGGGCCCTCATGGCCGGTTCCAGCAGAGGGGCCATGCCCCAACCCATGGGGTCCATACGTGGTGCTCGGCCACAAACATGTGGGCCATAATGTGGTGCATCGATGCAGACAGCTGGTTCTGGGAATCTCGGGCGCACAATGGCCGACCCACGCACGCTCCCCTCGGCGCCCAACGGCGCTCAGGTCCTCATGTGGGAGACAAAAAGGGGGGACAAGACAGATGAGCGAGGGGTAAGGTCTCAAGGGTACACATCAAAAAGGCAATGCAAGGCGAAATGCGTACGGAGGGCGAAGTGAGAAAGCTCGTCCCTACCGTACGTCACCCCCCTGTTACCTAGCCCACCCTTGCCCTTACCCCATATGTACAAAACCTACACATTACCAATTCGTCACTACTGTCACGTCTTCCCCATATTTCCCCTATACCAAATTCGTCTCCACAATCCCTCTACTTCAAAATTTGCCATCATCAAGTCATCATCAATCCTCATAAGGAGGCAGAGATGGAACATCAAAGCACAATGTCACGCCCACGTCATGATGCGTCTCACAATCCAAACATTTGCATCATAAAAATAATTAAACCATGGCATGGTGTGGAGTTACCTGTCACCTCCGGTGAGTGGGTGCAGATGGTGCGAGGAGATCCTTCATCCTAACTATCCTCTAAATGACTTTAACACACTTTACACTACCCGGGGTCTTTCCCCTGCCAATCCATTGGCCACTTACACTATGGGTTCTAACAACCAATCCCCATTGACCAAACTGTGGTGCTTCTCAATTTGGGGTCTCACTCCCCCGATTCATCTCCCGGTGCCCTCGCACAATTTCTGGGCCGCGACGTGTAGCTCTCCCAACAGGTCTACCCACCTGCACACCTCCACCACTGTAGTTGCCACCCGAGCTTACCTAGCTCCTCACCCTAACCTATCTAACTGGGGGCAGCCCCTCTCCTGGCTCTGTCACCCCATGGTGCTCTCTGGCACTGGGCTACCCGGGTCCGTCCTCCGGATCCTCGGGCCCCATCCACAACAACTACTACCGGCTCCCAGAGCCCACCTGCGGCCTCACCTGGCCGACATCCTCACAGTGGTGGAGTGCCCAAACCAACTACACACACTAACAGGCTACACGCCCAGCCATTTCCACAACACTACTGCACCCATCCAAATACCATTCTTTCACCTCGCACCACAGATGCCAATATCCAAACCACAATTTACCTATACCCTCTACCTAACACTTACACTACCCGCCCCGGGTATCCGTGATGGGGGTCCACTCTTCCCCCATTCACACCTTCGCACCATCCACTCCACTCCACAATTTCCACCATTCTCACTCCACGACCATCCATTCCAATACTCCAGATATTCCACACTACCATTTATTCCACACAGCCACATACACCTGTTGTTGCACACCTGTGCCCTCACACCTGGTGCCACCTGCAGCCTGCACCCTCCTTTCTTCCTGGACCATTTGGTCAACACCACACGCAATCACCACTACTCCCTCATACACTGCTCCACACACCTGTTCAGTTGCACACCTGTGCAATCACACCTGTTCCATTCTCACACACACGGCATCATCTCAGCTAACTTCTCCCCTCTGAAACTTGCGCTTCCCAGTCGTCCCTTTAAACTATTGCGCTCCCACGTCATTATAATCCACACTAATCTACCTGCGTCCCCACTACAGGTATCAGTCACTAACTAAACTTAACGTTACCTAATGTCAATCTCTTCTAGATCCCTATCATTATCCAAGCCCTCCCTGGCTCGGTTGTCATAGCCACCCCATAAACTATTGCGCATTTGCCCCCACTCTGTGAGGGATGGTGGATTTGCCATCCCACCACATCGGGGGTCTCTCACTATCAATTTTTTCGTCCAGATTCCACAAGTCAAAAATTTTCTATTTACTGCCAATTCTATTCACTTTTCTAAATTTTGTATCAAATCACTACTATCACTATCACCATCACCCGTCTACTTATTAGGTCCTCTCGGTGCGCCAATTCACATCTACAGCCCGGCTTCGTACAGCCGAGCAATGAACGCGGGTTCTTTTGTGCCAGCGGCTGGATACGTCCCGCATTCGGGGCAGGGACGGAGGCTTACCCGGGCCGAGATCCCATGCACCACCTCGGCGTGGAGCCATCCAATGTCCCGATCTCGACCTGCCGGCACGTCTCAATAGAAAGTGGTCGCCATGACGACCCTTCCTATCGGGCTGCCCGCTCCGCCTAGTGGAGCCCGGACGCGGCCGCTCCACGCGAGGCCCAGCGTGGATCGCGCACGGCGGTCCTTTCGAACCCGCCGTGGCTCGGATCTCCGCTGGTTCTCGCGGCACGCGAAGCCCGGCACGCACCGAGGGCCCGATCCGGCTAAAAGTCGACCTAACCTTTAACCCGGTTACCGTCGACGCTTCACCTGCAGGCTTACATGCATACGCTACCTCTTTCTTGCTCATACATGCAGCCGTTCCCATTCTCCTCGTACCTTTTCTTTCACACCTCGGTACACTCACTCCGCTCACCGACTTGGTCACACACCTGACCACCGAACACTTTGGCACACATTCGTCGCTCGCACACCTCACTAACACACCTCTTCGCGCCCCCTCCTCGGTCACTTCCTCTGTGACAATCACAGGTGTGCTCTCATTCGCACACCCATCCACGTGCCTCACTACCAACTCAAATGTGCCTTCCCACACACGCTCTACGATCCCAGGTGTGCTTCCTTCCATTCCAGGTGTACATCCTCGCTCACCTGTCACAACCAACTCACGCTCCGTTTCACTCTCACTACTCTCACCTCCACTCTCGGTCGCGCACTCACCCTTACTCTCGACAGCACACTCTTTCCTCATGCACCCGTCCGTTACACACCTTTCTCGCGCGTCCTCCCGCGCACACTTTTTCGTTACTTCCTCCGTAACACTCACCACACCGCGCTTCCCTGTGCTCCCTCGCACACGCGCTTCGACCAACTCACTCTTGACGGCACACTCACTCCTCGGCGTGCACTTTTTCCTCACACACCCCATGGTCGGACATTCTCGCACACCTCTCTTTTCGCACACCTGACCTGTCGCACACTTCACCAACGGCCTTTCACGAACACCCGGATCCAAACCAATCCCCAAGCCGACTGAAGCTTTCCTCACATCATATACATTGCCACTCACCTCCGTACTTCGTCTTCGCACCTCCTTTGCCACCTGCAAACTCTTTATTTGGTTAGTGAGCATCACATCATGAGTTGAGCACCGACCTTGCACATATTCCATCACCTCCTCCTGGATTTCTCTTAGTTTCTGTCCGTCCCTTCTTAATTTCACTCACCTCTTCTCCCACTTCCTCTAATTTTTGTTTAACCTCTTTTATTTCTTGGTGCGTCTCCTCAAGTTCGTCCTCTAAGGCTACCGTGACCGTTTCTACGTGCGTCCTTACCTCCCGGTCCTTCGTCTCCATTGCTTCTGTCACCTCTTCCACCCTCATTGTCAGTTCCTCCCGTACCATCTGACATTGCCTCTGCGTCGCTATTAATTCGTTTTTAATTTCTTTTTGTGTCGCCTTTAACCCTCCTAGTACCGCAGTGTTCTTTTGAACCTGCTCCACTAACTTAGTTTGTCCCTCTGTCAGCTGCTCCACCTCCTCCGTCAGATCTTCTATTCCCCCTTGTAACTTAGCCGTATTATTCCTCACTTCTTTCTCTATACGCTTTTCGCCTCGCTTTACCTCCTCGCGTAGCCCCGAGACCTCCTCACTCACCCCTCGTCGTATTTCCTCCATCTGGTTCCCCATCTGTTCGATTTCCTGGGCGGATTGTTCCCCTATTTCCCGCAATTTGTCCTCCATCCTATTTTCTAACCCCATTAACCCATTTTTCACTCCCTCTATCTGATTCTCCTGGGCAGCCATTCTATTTTCTACCCCCATTAACCCATTTCTCACCTCTTTTATCCCGTTGTCTAACCCCTCAAAATTATTGTCTAACTTCTCACCGGTACCCCTCGCTTCGTCCCTCATTACCCCCATTTGGCCCTCCAATCGCTCACCCTGAGCATCCATCCGGTTCCCCATTACCCCCATTTGGTTTCCCATTACCCCCAATTGCTCACTCTGAGCATCCATCCGGTTCCCCATTACCCCCATTTGGCCCTCCAATCGCTCACTATTCTGGGCCATAAGGGCCTTCATTTGTATAAAAAAAAGGTTCAAATCCATTGGCATCTCCGGTTCGACTACCGCGACCATGGGCGTGGCTAAATTTGGCGCCGCTGTAATCACGTGCGCGAGAGCGCCATTTTGTGCACCTGAAATTCCCGCAACCACATTGCCATTTTCCTCCTCCCTTTCTTCCCCGAAGTCCTGGGTTACTTCTAACCCCTCTATCTCTCCCACCGGCATCCCGTCGCCTTGGACAGCCATGGCGCGATTTCAAAATTCGGGCTTTTCCTTTAAAACAAAACAAATTTCGATATTTTATAATTTTGAGCGCGTGAAGCGCGCTCCGGGTCGATCTCACTCCCCGACACCAATTGTTGCTGATCGCGGTTAGGATGTTATAGACCGAGCGGTGGTTTAAAACCGCGACTTAACAAAACTCACCCGATTCCACCCGAACGTTGGTTGTATCGCACCCTAGCTGCTCAATGAGGGAAAAGACAAAAGCGACGCAATGCAAGAGGAAAACGGAGACAAAAAAAGGTTTGAAATACTACTACATTTATTCCTACTATTTACACACAAGCAAAAAGACAGATGTCACGTTTATTTACAAGCACAAGACGCAGGTGACACAGTGCAAATTTAGCTTACCTACAGACTTAACTTATATCCCAGGACAGAACAAACAGAACGCTGACTCACGCGGGGAATGCCAGGGATGGCAGAAGGTGGATGGCTGGCGGGAGAGGAAAGGTCCAAGGGGGGGTCTTGCAGCTCAATCGTGCGTTTGGCAGCCGCCGTTCCTTTTTGTTGGCCCTGCTCCAAACCGCCGTTCAGGCCCCCTTTGGCGGTTGCCGGGTGTCGCTGCTGCGGCGGCCTCCGTCCGCTGCGTTCCCAGGACTTGTCTCACTGGTCTGGTCCCTCAACCCTCAACCCTCAACTCTTTCTTGCTTCTCTCACTTCTCACCACCGACTCCTCTCTCTGGCAACCGACTGTGACCAACTCCTTGCAACCAACTCCTCCTCTCTTCACAACCCTTCTTTTTCCAACCCAGAGTGCATCTCTCTTTCTTCTTCTTTTTGCTCCACTTCCGGTTGCGCCCTTTTATAGCGCCCCCAGCGATCACGCCCCCGGCGCTTTGGACACGCCCATCGGGGTGCTCACCTCGGCCCTGGCTGGTCGCACGACCCTCGGGCTCCGCCCCGGACGACGACGGGCGGGCGCGCCCCTCCCCTCCTCTGACGAGGTGGAGACACGCCTTTCTTCCCTGACTCGAGCCTCGTGGTCAATGGCGGTTATTGGAGGGGAGGTGATTGGGAATCGGGGGCTCAGTAATGACGAGAGGGGATGTAATATGAGGTCATTGGAGGTTTTGGAGGGGAGGGAGAGGGAGATTTTTGGGGATGGGAAGGAAAGGGGGTCTATTCTCTTTCACTGGTGCAATGGAGTATTTCAATTAATGGGAGACACAGCCTTATCCTAAAACACAGAAAAAGAGATAACTATCAAAAGAAAAGATATATCGTGTCCTGCATGTATGTTTTTTTATGGACTAACTACGGGAACGCCCTTTGACCTTTATACAACCACAACGGAGGGAGGAGGGGTGACATTTTACAACAACCTTTTACAACAACCTTTTACAACATTTTACCACCACAACAAAATAAAAAAACATTCTCATATTCACAACAATATATATATATATATATATATATATATATATATATATATATATATATATAGTCACACGGACCCTCCGGTTAATACCAGGGACCGCGGATGGACCAAAACGGACTTACTTGAGGCGATGACCAAACACGGATTGTGCTATCAAACGCGGGAAGAGAAGAAGGGAAGAGGAAGAAGCGGGAGCGCGTAACTGTGGAAGGGGAACGAACTCAAACGGGCACAAGATTTGCAGGGAATGGAAAATAATACAAGGGTTTATTGAAATAAAAGGTAGGGACAGGTAAACGCGATACTAATTCTAAATCTAAATTGGGATCCCACACACCAGATTGCAGATACGAGACGAGGGAATGAGTTACCAAAGAAACACGTTCGTCGTGTATTTGTGAAATGGTGCGTCCTTATCTGTCTTGTCGTCTTGCATCAGTCGACCAACGCGGCTGGTGTCCGGCCCCCGCTTGTGCGCCACCAGGCTTCGAGCGATCCGCTCGCCACTGGCCTCGTCTGTTCAGCGGCACACCACGAGGTCCCTCGCTCCAAGCTCCAAAGCACCGAGCACCGCTCCAAGCACCACACGTCCAACGCCCTAAAAGCACCACGCGGCCCAAAGCACTGCCAGCGATCTCCACACGAGATCCACCGTGAGGAGAGACAGGAGAAAGAACAGTGTCTTGACGAGGAAAGCCACAGGGAGGAATGCGACTGCACCGCTAAGAAAACCCAAGAGCGCTGCTGCTCCGAGCCAAGCGCGTTCTTTTTATAACCTTCCCGGTGACGTCAATCTTGGCGCGCTCCCCAATCAGCGTCGCGTAGCTTCCCGCCAGCCACCGAACCTTCCAGCGACTACCCTCCAATGAACAACCTCCTTCTTAGTTGTGTCTTCGTGCCTCCCGCACTGGTTGGTTGGAGGTTCGCGCCTACCACGCTGACCAATCACAGGCCTCCTGGGCATCTTCCTATGCAAGTTCGTGATGCGACCGGCGGCAGCCATCATCGGCGGTGTCCTGGCCTGGTTTCCTGTCCGTTTTCTTCCAAAGTCATTGTCAGGGAAGGGAATTTAATTACTGTGTGCAATAAAGGGCCTACCTAAGTGTTTACAGGTGTGCGTTGCCATAAGGGACAAAGGTTTGATTACCAGGTGTGACACACAAGGGCTGTTATCTTCAGTCCCTACAACTACCTAGCACATGAACATCCTGGTATGTTCACAGGTACACTCCTTAACCGACAACCCGGGCTAAACACACAGAACTTATTCCAAGGTTGATTCCTTATCGCGACAGACGAAGCATGTTACCTATTCAGATCTACCTGACTCTAGATATTCCTTTACCCCATCGACATAACAATATACAGTCATGTGAAAAAGTAAGTACACCCCATGTAAAGTTTTGACTTTTTCACCATATTTCAACATACAGCTATTTGATCTTCATTTCAACAATATTGGTAGATAAAGGTGATATAATATAACAAATATCATGAAACATTTACATTTTGTAGTTCATTGTATAATGTAAATAAACATAAATGCAAATTTCGCATGTGGAAAAAGTAAGTACACCCTTGGCTCTTATAGGTGGTATTGCCCCCTTTGGCAGAAACAACCTCAAGTAGGCGTTTCTTATAATTGTCTACCAGTCTCTGACATCGACTGGGAGAAATTTTTGCCCACTCCTCCATGCAGAATTCTTTCAGCTGTGCGATGTTTGAGGGGTTTCTTGCATGCACAGCTCGTTTCAAATCCCCCCACAACATCTCGATGGGATTTAGATCCGGGCTTTGACTTGGTCATTCCAGAACCCTCCATTTCTTTCTTTTCAGCCATTCCTTGGTGGATTTACTGGTATGTTTAGGGTCATTGTCATGTTGCAAGGTCCACCTTCGGTTGAGCTTCAACTTCTCCGACAGATGGCCTCACATTATCCTCAAGCACCCTCTGGTACAATGAAGATTTCATTGTGGATTCTATGATGGTGAGCTGCCCAGGCCCTGATGCAGCAAAGCTGCCCCAAACCATAATATTTCCACCACCATGCTTTACAGTTGGTATCAGGTTCTTGTGGTCAAATGCTGTCTTTGGTTTTCGCCAAACATGTCTTCTGGTATTGTGGCCAAATAGCTCTACCTTTGACTCATCTGTCCAGAGCACATTGTTCCAGAAGTGCTGGTCTTTGCCTTGGTGTTCATTGGCAAACTTTAGTCTTGCCCTGATGTTCTTTCTGGACAGCAAAGGTTTCCTCCTGGCACACCTCCCATGTAGATCAAATTTGTGCAGCCTCTTTCTAATGGTAGACTCGTGCACTTTGACATCAATAGTGGCAAGAGCTACCTGTAGGTCCTGTGATGACACTCTGGGGTTCTTAGAGACTTCTTTCAGCATCTTGCGGTCTGCTCTCAGGCTGAACTTGCTGGGGCGGCCTGGCCTGAACAAGTTGGCAGTTGTTTGGAATCTTCTCCACTTGTAGATGATCTTCCGGACAGTCGAATGATTGATTTCAAATTGTTTGGAGATCTTTTTAAATCCCTTCCCAGACTCGTAGGCATCTATAACCTTCTTTCTGAAGGCCTCAGAGAGCTCTTTTGATCTAGGCATGGTGATGCCGCACACTTCAACAACAAAGGGCAAACCAAACGAAATGTCTGAGGTTTAAATAAGACAGGTTCCTCCAAGATCCTCTCTAACGATGTTCTAATCATTTGCACCTGAGCTGGTGCACCTGATTCTAATTTTACGTATTTGAAGTAGTCATAAATGTAGGGGTGTACTTACTTTTTCCATATGCGAAATTTGCATTTATGTTAATTTGAATTATACAATGGATTACAAAATGTAAATGTGTCATGATCTATATTATAATAGCCGTAGATGATTCTGTCTGTCTGTCTGTCTATCTGTTGGGTGTCTGTCCGGGGTGTGGCTTACTCGGTTTGCAGAGTAGCTCCACCCATAGCTCCACCCATTCTGGGAGTGGCTATAAACAAATATCCACCATTTTATTAACTCGCATAGCTTTGAGTCCTGTTTTGTAGGCCCGTGGTGTCTTGCTCTCCCCCAGTTTTATTTCAAATCAAATTCGATAAATCATTTCATTTTTCACAGTCGCTAACATAGTTTTAGACTCGGTTGAAAAAAAACGGGAAGAAAATCCGATGAAAGTTGCCGTTTATAGAACGAAATGAATTCTCAAAGGCCTGTAACTTCAAGGCCATTGAGTCTCTCTCACGCCTTTATCTCCAATCTAACTCACCATATGATTTCATTTTTATCGATGGTTTTACTTTTAGACTCGGTGTCAGCAATAATTGAGAACAATCCACACACGCGGGAAAATGCAGAGATATATTTTTTAAAATCGCGTCATGGTGTATCATACACCGCCCAACATGACACCGCCGGCAATGTGTCGATATATATTAAAAATTCGCTTTTGCTTTTCCGTTATGATATATTACTATTTCGTTTGATGATAGTCGTCACAAAAACGTCAACAATGATGCTGACATATATTTCTTCGTTTTTATTTCATTCAACATATTAGCCGGAAGTAAAATATGTTTCAGGAAATTACCGAGAGATATTTCTTCGTTTTTTTTATTAGTTATGTGCGCATACACTTTAAATAGGTTTATTTGAAATCTTTAATTTTCCACAAACATTCCACACATGCGGGAAAATGCAGAGATATATTTTTTAAAATCGCGTCATGGTGTATCATACACCGCCCAACATGACACCGACGGCAATGTGTCGATATCTATTTTAAATTCGATATATCATTTCATTTTTCACAGTCGCTAACATAGTTTTAGACTCGGTTGAAAAAAAACGAGAAGAAAATCCGATGAAAGTTGCCGTTTATAGAACGAAATGAATTCTCAAATGCCTGTAACTTCAAGGCCATTGAGTCTCTCTCACGCCTTTATCTCCAATCTAACTCACCATATGATTTCATTTTTATCGATGGTTTTGGAGTCGGTGTCAGCAATAATTGAGAACATTCCACACACGCGGGAAAATGCAGAGATATATTTTTAAAAATCGCGTCATGGTGTATCATACACCGCCCAACATGACACCGACGGCAACGTGTCGATATATATTAAAAATTCGCTTTTGCTTTTCCGTTAAGATATATTACTTTTTCGTTTGATGACAGTCGTCACAAAAACGTCAACAATGATGCCGACATATATTTCTTCGTTTTTATTTAATTCAACATTATTAGCCGGAAGTAAAATATGTTTCAGGAAATTACCGAGAGATATTTCTTCGTTTTTTAAAATTAGTTATGTGCGAATACACTTTAAATAGGTTTATTTGAAATCTTTAATTTTCCACAATATAATTTACTTGCCATTTATCATTTGATGATTACGAGACAAATTCCTCTTGAGGATCGTGACAATTCATGCGCTGCGTGGAAACTTCTATTTCCAAAATGAATGAGACGATCGATGAAGAACGCAGACTTGAACAGGATGCAGCAAGAAAACGAATGAGACGGGCGAACGAGTCCATCGACGAACGTCAATGCAAACTTGCGGGGTCACCCGTGGGAATCCCACGGGCATGGATGTGTGTGACATTTCGACATATTGAGTTAGATGCTGCACATTCATTTTTACAAAATGGTTACTGGCAAGTCATCAGATCCAGAAATGGTGTAAAAACCACCGTTTAGAGGCCATTTTTCCCCGCAAAGCGGGGGTTGGCCTTTTCGGGGACCGTGGTAGTTGTTGTTTTTTTGTCCCCTTTTTGAAGCAATGTTTTACGGCCGGATGCCCTTCCTGACGCCAACCCTTTTTGCCGCCTTCAACGACAAACAGGGAATTACCAGTGAACTGGTACTCAATTAGCCGACCTCGGAAGGATGACAGGCTGAGTCAACCCCCCTGGCATTAATTCGGCGATCGACCGAGATTCGAACCCAGGATCCTAAGCCGGCACCCTAGCCGCTAGCCCAACACCAGAAATGGTGTCATGAACACAATTTATTTACGCACAAGCACAAAAGCAAGACGGGCCGATTTCCGATTCCGACGGGCGAGACGGGCCGATTTCCGATTCCGACGGGCCGATTTGGAGCAAGAAAAAGAACGAGACGGGAGAAAAAGGAGAGAAACGAGACGGGGAAAGCCGATTGGAGAGGCGAGTGAGGCGCGATTGGAGAGGAGTGTGAGGCGCGATTGGAGAGGAGTGTGAGGCACGATTGGAGAGGAGTGAGGCGTGATTGGAGAGGAGTGTGAGGCACGATTGGAGAGGAGTGATTGGAGGGGAGTGTGAGGCACGATTGGAGAGGAGTGTGAGGCACGATTGGAGAGGAGTGTGAGGCGTGATTGGAGAGGAGTGTGAGGCGCGATTGGAGAGGAGTGTGAGGCGCGATTGGAGAGGCGTGTGAAGGATTGGAGAGGAGAGGAGTGTGAGGGATTGGAGAGGTGAGGGATTGGAAAGGAGAGGGATGTGAGGGTTTGGAGAGGAGAGGAGTGCTAGGTGGAGAGAGGAGAGTGTCAGGTGGAGACAGGAGAGTGTCAGGTGGAGACAGGAGAGTGTCAGGTGGAGAGGAGTGAGGGGTCACATATTATGTGAAATAACTAAATTCACACCATTTCTGGATCTGATGACTTGCCAGTAACCATTTTGTAAAAATGAATGTGCAGCATATAACTCAATATGTCGAAATGTCACACACATCCATGCCCGTGGGATTCCCACGGGTGACCCCGCTAGTATTTGTTATATTATATCACCTTTATCTATCAATATTGTTGAAATGAAGATCAAATAGCTGTATGTTGAAATATGTTGAGAAAGTCAAAACTTTACATGGGCTGTACTTACTTTTTCACGTGACTGTATATATATATATACAGTATATATTTGAAGCAATGTTTTACGGCCAAGTTCACCGGTGGGCGTATCCTAAAACCAGACGGCTTGATACGCGATTGGCCAATATAAGCGGCCACTTGGGACTACTTCGACAGTTGGGAGTGAGAGGTCGTTGCACAGAGAGGACAAAGAGAGGGCACGGACTGCATGGAGGTGGGCGAGATTGCACCATCAATTATATAGAATTGCGCATACGCCGTGCGAAGGACCACCCCCCCCCCCCCCGCCACGTATAAGGTCCGATCGCGCGCCAACGGTACGTGCTTGCTGCTGTCCGGGTTCTCGCCACGGCACGAGACAACACCCGGAGCCGGACTCAACTGGACCGGACCTGGACCTCAACGCCCAACCATCCGCCTGAACCTTCTCTTCCTTCCCACTACTACCCTTTCGTGTAAGTGTGTTTGTTCTGTCCTGGGCATGATATTTAAGAGTGTCTAAGCTTGCTCGGTGTCCTTTTATTTCCTATACTTGTATATTCTTGCCCTTTTGTTTCCTCTTCTAGTGTATAAATAAACCATATTTGTTCTTTCTTTACCCCTTAGTTTCTTCTCATCCGATCGCTTTCGTCCTGTCCCCAATTGATATACGTGGCACGATTTGGCAGAACCGCTCAGGATCGGGTTTAGTCTTCTTGTTAACGGCCCGAGTCGCAGCTCGCTTCGCTCGGCGTATCCATTAACGCTGCGGCTCGGGTGGAAATTATCTCCTTTCCTCTTCTAGTGTACGGTCTTAGTACGCAGGTATTTGGGACTTCATTGACTAATGACCCTGGCTACTACTGACCAGAAGTGACGTCATAGTTTCCAGGATCGGAGACGGCCAGTGTAAAAGACAAGGGGATTAACCCCCCCCCCCCTTGGTAAGGGGAGCACCGTACTCCGAATCCACAACAATTGGTGTCCGGGAGTGGGATTTGGGACCCGAACCAAATTTTAATCCATCTAAAAAATTTGGTCAAAAAATTACGAGCGGCTGAAATTTTTATTAACAACCAAATTGTATCGTGCCATGGATAATCAAGGCGATCGGATGCCGGTAGGGGAGAATGAGGGGGTAGGAGAAGGGTTAGAGGCAACCCAGGACCCCAGGGAACAATTGGGAGTAATGGAAGAGGAGGTTGAAGAGGGTGTAGCAGTGGGGGTTGCAGGCGCACAAAATGGCGGCGCCTAGCACATGGCCACGGCAGCCGAGCCCACTGTGACTGTACCAACGCTTAAAGACATGCAATTATTTATGGCTGAAATGAGGGCCTTAATGGTCAAGCATGATGAAAACATGAAAAAATGGAGGAGCGACGGGGAAAAGATGAGGGAGGAATCCAGGTGTGAAATAAAAGCATTGGGGGAGAACATAGACCGCGGGTCGAGCGGGAAAAGCGCATTTGTACATGACGAGGTAGTGCGGCTTGAGGAGCGCGGGTTAAGCGAGTTGGAGCAAAGCGCAGTTACGTGGACCGGGGTAGAGATCGCGACCCGGGGTATGGGGAAGCCGGCGACCGCCGAAGTAGAAAAGAAAATTTTAATAGAGCCAGCGGTCGTCGAGAAAAAAGAAAAAGAAATAACCGAAGCAATAGTGGAAATTGGAAAGACAAGACAAGTCTTAGGAGAGCACTCACGGGGTGAAGAAATGGAATATACACAAAGTCTGTATTCGCATCCTGATGCTGTGCTTGCTAATCCTTCTAAAGATTTGCAGGTGCGTGTGGAGAGGAGGATCCCAAAGGTGAGTCTGGTGATATATGGGGCTAAGAGATTTGGCAGGAAAGTGTTTGCCGCGAAAAGATTTTTCGCGCGCTTGGGATGCAGGCGTAACCCGGGCGCTCGTAGGAGGTCCGTGGTGCGCTGTGTGAATGGCAATGGCACGCGTGTGCGAATGGCGCCGGAGCGAGAGTGTGATACCGAGTGCGTGAGCGAACGCACGTCGGAGTGTATGTGTGATGAATGCGATACAGAGTGTGGAAGTAGGAGTGAGTGTGACCAGGAGTGTGAGTCGGATGAGGAGCGTGTGTGAGGAGGCACACCTGAGTTGGTTGTGGAGCGCGTGATGGGGAGTGTTACAGGGGATGTAACGGAAGAGTGCACGCCCGTGGTGGTTACGGAGTACGTAACGGGGGAGAGTGCACGCGAGGAGTGCGTGAGCGTTATGAGTGCGCCTGAGTGTGTAGGTGCGAGTAGGGAAGAGAATGCACGAAGGGAAAGTGCAATAATGGAATGCCTGAAGTGTATGGAAGGCGAGAGGACGACTTGGTGTGCGAATGTGAGTGTAAAAGGGGTCGCGTATGCGTGTGAGCATGTGAGTAAAGCATCGACGTTGACCGGGACAGCATTTAGGCTGACAGGTAGCCGACGCGAGCTCTCGGTGCGTGGTGTTCGTTGTGTGCTGCGGGAGCCGGCGGGGATCGGTGTCGCGTCGCTCCTGTTCGGAGCATCATGCACGATTCGGGCCGGGCCCCGCCCTGCACGGTCGAATCCGCGCGTTGCCAGGCAAAGCGGGCGGCCCGGTTCGAGGGGAAGGAGAAGGGCTCGGAGCAGCGCCCCCTTGTGGTGGCGGCGCTCCGCCCGGGCAAGGCTGGGCCATCGCGCTTGGCAGCGCAAGACCTTGCGTAGGGATGGTGCCTTGAGCCTTGGCCCGAGTAAACTTCCTCCCCAGAATCGAATGCCGGACGGACCCAACCTACAGCAGACAAACCACCCGAATTCATTGTTCAGCTTTGCGAAGCCGAGCTTTGAAAATGTAATGACGTACCGAGAGGCTCTGAGTGAAGTGGACGATTGATGGTAGTAGGGAAATTGATGGGAAATGGTATATGGTGTAGAGGGATGGTAGATTTACCATCCCTCACATCGTATCTGGGGGCACATGAGCAGTAATTTTATGGGGTATGGCTGTGTAAACTAGCCCGGGAGGGTTAGGTTATAATGTTAGGTTTAGAAATGACCATAGGTAACTGTAGATTTAAGTAGCGACATCATACCTGTAGAGGGGACGTAGAGAGATTAGTTGGATAATAACGACGAGGGAGTGCATAGTGTAAGGGAAGACGGGGAGCACGAGTTTCAAAAGGGAGTAGTCAGCTTAGATGATGCTATGTGTTTGTGGTGAGGGTGATGAAGTGAAGAAATGCTCGTGAGAGATGTGTGTCATTGCATTGTATTGAGTGAATGGTCCTGGAGGAAAGGAGGGTGCAAGTGCCACCAGGTGTGTTGGCTTGCAAGGTGTGCAAGTGCAATACAGGTGTGTGGAGAATGGTTGCATGGAATAAATGGTCTGGAATAAATGGAGTATGGAATGGATGGTGTGGGGTGAGTGGGGTGTGGAATACGTGAAGTGGAGTGGTTGGTGCGAAAGGAGTGGATGGGGACAGGATGGACCCCTTCACGAGTACCCGGGGAGGGTAGTTTAAAAGTAGGTAGAGGGAGTAGGTAAATTGTGGTTGGATATTGGCATCTGTGGTGCGAGTAGTTGCACAGAAGTGTTGTGTTGGGTGCATTAGTGGAGTAAATTGGCTGGGCGTGTGGCCTGTTAGTGTGTGTGATTAAATGGGCACTCCGCCGCTGTTAGTCTGTCGGCCAGGTGAGGCCGCAGGTAGGCTCTGGGAGCCAGTAGTTGTTCAATGGGGCCCGAGGATCCGGAGGACAGACCCGGGTAGCCCGACGCCAGAGAGGGCGGTAGGGGGTGAGAGCGCCAGAGGGCCTCCCCCAAGTTAGGTTAGGGAGCGGAGCAGGCAAGCTCGGGAGGCGACTACAGTGGCGGAGGTGTGCAGGTGAGCGGACCTGCTGGGAGCGCCACACGACCCAGCCCGGAAATTGTGCAAGGGCACAGGGAGTAGAATAGGGGGAGTGAGACTCCAAATTGGTGAGCACCACGGTATGTTCAATGGAAGTTCGGTTCTTAGAACCACATAGAGTAAAAATGGGCAATGGTTTGGCAGGGAAAGACCCCGGGTAGAGTAAAAGTGTTAAAGTCATTTAGAAGGTAGTTAGGATTGAAAGTCTCTTTGCACCATCCGCATCCACTCACTAAGGTGACAGGACTCCACACCACCATTGTTTGCAAATGTCTGGGATGTAAGACGCATCATGACGTGGGGTGACATTGTTTATATTCCATCTCTTCCTCCTTAGGAGGGATTGATGAGGAATTGGAATTGGTGGCAAATTTGATATAGAGGGATTGATAACGAATTTGGATTAGGGGAGATATGGGGAAGACAGGACGTTAGCGACGAATTTGTAAATTGTGTAAATACGGGGTAGGGGCAAGGGTAGATTAGGTGACAGGGGGGGAACGTACGGTAGGGACGAGCTTTCTCGGCTCGCTCTCCTGCGCACCTCACCTCTGCATTACCTTGTGTTGATGTGTACTCTTGCGCCCTTGCACCCCGCTAACCCTGCTTTGTCTTCCTTCCCCACTCATGGATTTGTTCATTTTGGGCCCGGGGGGAGTGCGCAGGTGCCCGCAGTTGTGTGCCTGCACCCTCGCTGCTTGCCTGCCTGGACCGGTACACCACTTTATGGACCACACATTGTGGCCGAGCACCACTTTATGGACCACACGTTTTTGTGGCCAAGCACCACTTATGGACCCCACATTTTGGGGCCTGGCACCTCTGCTGGGGACCGGCCATTGTGGCCAGTGGAAATCTTGCTTGCGGACCACGGTTGAGGTGGCACCTAAGCCATGCAGGTGGACCACCCTTAGTTGGCCCCTGCTGGCCGTAATTAAAAGAAGTGGACGCGTTTTGTCCCCTTTTTGCTTTATTATCAAATAGGCAGCAAGAAAAGAAAACATCCCGAACCATCGGCCCAGCTGAGAAGACGTCACAAGGCTTTGTGTTATATTGAAGTGTATGACTGTGCACTGGATGGTGCTTTTCGTGCTTTGGTGCTTTTGGTGCTTATTTTGTTAATTGGTGCTGGTGGTATCGGTGCAGTGCAGTGCATGCCTTTCCTCTTTTCGAAAGATCTTCTTTTGTTTCCCAAAATGACAGGTCCTGGGTTCGCGTTGTAAATACCAAACTAGTGTCTTTGTAAATAATGCCCCCCCACCGTCAATGTTTAGCTTGAAAATTAATTCCGTAATTCGGTTATCCTGTGGGCATGAGTCTGATAGATAGAATGCAACGTAGCAGGCGGGACATACTTAATTGTTTTTAAAATGTCGCACTCAGGGTGAAGTTATAGTAGAGGGTTACCACACCCGAGTGTCACAATAAGTCAAAGTTCTTTCGGGCCGGGACGGCCCTGGAGGAAATGAGGGTGCTGTGTTGCGGTTTTGAGAACCCTCCACTTTGTAAATATTTGTAATAATCCCTTATAAATAATCCCCTGTAAATATCCCCATTTTCTAATGTTAAACGAGAGCACCCTAGTTAGGCCACGAGCAACACGTAGAACACCATAGGATCTTCTTTAGTTATTTCATTAGTATGTGTTTCAGGTAAGGATCTGTTCACAATAGTTTGACTCTGTGTTGCATTAATCAAATAACCGAGGCCCCCTTCTCAAATTCCCATCCTATTCATTTTGCGGCTTTACCCTCTCCAAATTATATGGCGCGTCTCTGCCAGCCGCAGCGCCCGTCTAAAGACGCCATAAGCCACGTGGCAGAGTTGGAGAAGAAGGGGGAGGAGTTACCCAAGCGCCAGGAATGAGGCGTGGCCCCCTCAACGCCTCCTCAAGGGGCGGACCGGTGAGCCCTCGCGACCAATCAGGGCCGAGGCGAGCTCACCGGTGGGCGTATCCTAAAACCAGGGGGCTTGATACGCGATCGGCCAATATAAGCGCCACTTGGGACTACTTCGACAGTTGGGAGTTGGGAGTGAGAGGTCGTTGCACAGAGAGGAGAAAGAGAGGGCATGGACTGCGCGGAGGTGGGCGAGATTGCACCATCAATTATATAGAATTGCGCATACGGCCGTGCGAAGGACTACCCCACCGCCACGCATAAGGTCCGATCGCGCGCCAACGGTACGTGCTTGCTGCTGTCCAGGTTCTCGCCACGGCACGAGTCAACACCCGGAGCCGGACTCGACTGGACCGGAGCCGGACCTCAACACCCAACCATCCGCATGAACCTTCTCTTCCTTCCCACTACTACCCTTTCGTGTAAGTGTGTTTGTTCTGTCCTGGGCGTGATATTTAAGAGTGTCTAAGCTTGCTCGGTGTCCTTTTATTTCCTCTACTTGTATATTCTTGCCCTTTCGTTTCCTCTTCTAGTGTAAAAATAAACCATATTTGTTCTTTCTTTACCCCTTGGTTTCTTCTCATCCGATCGCTTTCGTCCTGTCCCCAATTGATATACGTGGCACGATTTGGCAGAACCGCTCAGGATCGGATTTAGTCTTCTTGTTAACGGCCCGAGTCGCAGCTCGCTTCGCTCGGCGTATCCATTAACGCTGCGGCTCGGGTGGAAATTATCTCCTCGCTTACGGCCGGTCTTAGTACGCAGGTATTTGGGAGTTCATTGACTAATGACCCTGGCTACTACCGACCGGAAGTGACGTCATAGTTTTTCAGGATCTGAGACGGCCAGTGTAAAAGACAAGGGGATTAACCCCCCCCCCCTCCCCCCCTTGGTAAGGGGAGCGCCGTACTCCGAATCTGCAACAATATATACATATATATATATATATATATATATATATATATATATATCTATCTATCTATCTATCTATCTATAATTCCAGTAATCTCTGTGTGTGTATGTGTGTGTGTGTGTGTGTGTATGTGTGTATGTCTGTGTGTTTGTCTGTGTGTTTGTCTGTGACCGCTGTTTCTCGACAACCACGGGTCCGATATACTTGAAACTTGCCAGGTATATTGCTGGGGACCCGAGGATGTGCCTTTTCAAGGTTTCATATTAATCGGACAAGTAGTTACCGAGCTATGTCCAAAAAACGATTCAACCAATCAGAGAGCAGCGAGTTATCACGTGTGCCGAACGTGGCGAACAGACTCTGCCTCGGACGGCACATTTGAGAGCGTATTCATTTATTTCACGTTGGCAAACTATGTTGCCGCTATGTTGGCGTTAAACTATGTTTTAAAACTAATTAAAACTAATTTGCGATTCTTTCGCTTTCCTGCGCGTTTGTGCACGCTATGGCGATTTCTTTACCAAACTCCGCAAGCCGTTCGCTTTGGACCAAACCATTTCATGTAAATAGAGGGGGGGGGGGGGGGGGGGGATTGTCACCGTACTCGCAAGCCGTTCGCTTTGGACCAAACCATTTCATGTAAATAGAGGGGGGGGGGATATAATTTTAGATATAGATATAGTACGGGCATGCCCTAGTATATATAAAATTATATATATATATATATAATTATATATATATATATATATATATATATATATATATATATATATATATATATATATATATACATACATATATATATACATACATATATTGTTATGGATCTCAGGGGTCGGCGCTCCCCTTATCAAGGGGGGGGTTAATTCCCTTGTCCTTTAAGCTGGCCATCCCGGGTCCTGGAGCTATGACGTCACTTCCAGTTAGCGCTGAATAGGGTGGTAGGCCGAATTGTTCCTATTACCTAATTACCAGTGCCTTCCAGGAAGCGAGGAAATGTGCCCCGCCCGAGCCGCGATGTTAGTGGACACGCCGAGCGAAGCGAGCCGCGACTCAGGCCGTTAACAATGACTAACCCGATTCTGAGCCGCTCCTAATCATGCCACAGGTACTCAATTGATAGAAAGGACGGATGCGATTGGATTCGGGAAAACCAAGAAAGAACAAGGTAATTTATTTACAAACCAAAAAGAAGAGGAAAGGAAAGAATGTACAGGAAGAAGAAGAAGGAGAAGGACACAGGGCAGTCTTATACAGTCTTATTCTACGACCCCAGACAAACATACGCACTCACACGGAGATTGTAGCTGGTAGGGTGGAAGGTCCAGGTAGATGGTCCAGGCTCCAGTCGACTCCGTCCAGTGAGCGAAAACCCGGCAGGCAGCTTCGCGTGCATCGTTGGACGCGAGCGGACCTTACATATAGCGGGGGGTGGGGGGGGGGCTGGGATGCTTCAGCGTACGTAATAATTGTATGGCTGTGCCAAACGCACCCTCTCCAAGGTTCTCTTATAACGCCAGCGAGTGAGTCCTTACGCAATGTGCGCTCCTGGATCAGTCCCGTTACAAAGGTTCTTCTGCGCAGTACCATAGAAAGCAGTCCTTCAACAAACGACTTTCGCAATAGTCCTTTTCAATCAGCCGTCTCCACGCAGTCCTGTCAAAGGGCTTTGCGCACGCGCTTTTATAACGCGAGCCAAGATCACTCCGTGCTCCACAAAGGCCACGCCCGTCGGTGATCTTACATCAGCCCTGGTTGGCTGGTGGGGGCTTACCGGCCACGCCTTGATGGTGAGTTGACGTGGCCACACCTTGTTATTGGCATCCCGCCCCCTTCTTCCTCAAGCCTGACCGCATGGTCAATGGCGGTGCCTGAGCGAACGCTAACCAAGGCGCGTAACAGAATTGCTTGCAGAGGGACATCGCAAAATGAACAGAAGGGCCTACTCCTTATTTGATTGATGCAACGCAGATTCAACTATTGGAAACACGGCCTGATCTAAAACACATGATAATGAAATAACTGAGTTCTATGCTGGCCTACGTGTTGCTTGTGGACTAACTAAGGGTGCTACCTTTAACCTTTAATGTCACATTTACAAGTTATTTATTTACAAAAAGTGTGGGTTCTAAAACCGCAACAATATATATATATATATATATATATATATATATATATATATATATATATATATATATATATATATATATATATATATATATTATATATATATATATTATATATATATACAGTGGGACCTCTAAATCCGAATTTAATTCGTTCCAGCGGAAGTTCGGATTGGGAAAAGTTCGGAATTAGAAACTATTTTCCTCATTAGAAATAATGGAAAGGGAATTAATCCGTTCCTGGACCCCAAAAATCCATTATCAAGACACTGTTAACTGCAAATACACATGATTCAAGGTAAAATAAGATGAGTAAATGCCCTAAATATCAAATAATAATAATAATAAAAACAAGAAATAAATGTACTAACATGAAAATAACTGCATTTACCTTAGTGGAGAGTTCTGATGGTGCATGTGGAAGCTGGAGAGGAGGAAGGAGGGAGAGGGTTTTATTGCTTGGAAGGTGAGGCACCTTCCAAGCTAACATCAGATGACTGTGCTTCTGGTGTTTGCTCTCTTTGTCTCTTAACACCACTTGTAGAGGGTTGGGGCTCACTAGGCTTGCTTTCTTTAGAGAACCACCTCTCCAAAGTTGCCTGGTGTTGGCGACTTTTCTTAATTTTTCTGAAGTGGTCAATCACATTGTCACCGAACAAGTTAATGCTCCTGTTAACCACTGCTTTATTAGGGTGCCACCTTTCAACAATGGCCTGTGTTTTAGACCAATGGAAGCACAGTTCTTTAATTTCAGCACTGGAAATTTTACCACTAGCTCCCTCTTCCTCCTCTGAATAAATTTCCACTGCCACTTCTTCTTGCTGCATCTTGTGGAGGTGCTGAAGTTCTTCTGTGGTGAGTTCCTTGTTGTGATCCTCCACTAACTCCTCCACATCCTCTTCACTCACCTCCAAGCCCATGGACTGACCCAATGCTACAATAGCAGGCACAATAGGTTCTTCAAAGCCTTCAAAATCTCGACGCTCGCGGCGGGAAATATGAACGACGCTAACGCTATGTTGGCGGTTCGGTTATAGAAATACATTCGGAATTAGGGACAAAATTTTCTCGAATTTACGGTTCGGAATTAGAGTAGTTCGAGATGAGGGGCGTTCGGAATTAGGGGTCACTACTGTATATATATATATATATATATATATATATATATATATATATATATATATATATATATATATATATATATATATATATTATATATATATATATATATATATATATATATATATATATATATATATATATATATATATATATATATACGTATATATATATATATATATTATTATATATATTATTATATATATTATTATATATATTATTATATATATATTATTATATATATATATATATATATATATATATATATATATATTATTATATATATATATATATATTATTATATATATATATATATTATTATATATATACGTATATATATTATTATATATATATATATATGTATATATATTGCTGCGGTTTTGAGATTTGTACAGTAAATTTAATAAAGGTTAAAGGTTTTCCCCCCATAGTTAGTCACACGAGCAACATGTAGCCTCATTTGTAGTATAGTTATGTCTTAGTATATGTGAGAGTAGGCCCCTTCCAATGTTAATCCTGCGTTGTTGTAAAGACAGGAGGATAGGCCCTACTTCTACAAACCATTCCACGTCCATAGGCTCGATCCATTGCGGTTAAAAAGCCCTGGTTATGCTGGGCGCGAGTTAACACGAGGTGGGCCTCGGAAGGTGGAGGAGGGCTGAGGTCGGCACGGCGGCAGTGGGGACGGTAAGCATGAGTCACCAATCAGGGCTCACAGCATGTGGCTGCAGCACTGCGTCACAGGGCGTGGTTGGAACATCGATCGGGCTAAGGGCGTGGCAATAAAACCGATCGCGCGAAGCCCCCACCTCAGTTATGAGAAGGGAGAGGCGCTCGTCAAGTTGAGCAGTTGCGCGCTCGTTGAGTTCGGGAGTTAAGTTGCGCGCTCGTCAAGTTATGAGAAGGGAGAGGCGCTCGTCAAATTGGGAGAGGTGCGCTGAAAGAAGTCGTGAGTGCTGAGTGCTGAGAAGGGAGACGCGCTTGAAGAGAATCATCCGCACTGTATGAACTTGGTTACGAGGAATACGTCGGCGCAGCCAGGGCGGTTATAACTTGCGCGGTTCAGCCAAAGCGAGTGAATGCAGCTGAATAACCGCCAGCCGCGCAAAGTCCGCCCTCTACCGTTCGCCCTGAGATTATTACCCGTTTGTTCGAGCGACATGATACGAGTTCCTGCCTTCGCCTACCTCCATCTTCGCGGGACGTGCCGGGGACCGTGGAGAGTGAGACGGGGCCGATCCTGGACGACCACCGCGGCGCTGGAGAACATCATCCTGCCCATCTGCAAACCCCGTGTGAGTGTGTGTGAGACGGGCCCGTTTGTCCTGGGGTATTAAGCATAAGACTGTCTAAGCTTCCCTGTGTCTCTTCGTCCTGAGCTGTAAATACGTGCATCATAATTAAATCTATTTGTTCTTCCTTTTCTTCTGAATTCGATCGTCTTTGTGATTTCTCCATTGACTAAGCGTGGCACGGGTAAAACCGCTTGAATCGGGTTCCACTATCTATAACCGCGGATCACGTGTACGCAAACCGCTCGGCATATCACCATCACACGTGGTTCGTGTGAGGCTTATTTCCTCGCTTCCAGGGCAGCGCTAGTACTTAGGTACGAGCGAATTTGGTCCCGAAACCCTATTTGGCGCTGTCCGGAAGGGACGTAATAGGTCTCGGGTCGCGCCAGTTCAGTAAAGAAAAGGGGATTAATCCCCCCTTGATAAGGGGAGAAGGCCGGCGGCAGATCCACAACAATATATATGATATATGGAGCGTGATGAGCACTCCTCCCGATCTCTGTGCATGCGCAGACAATAACGTCTGCACAGCTCAGACCATAGCATCACCTCCAACCCGGAGGCTTCAACCAGGCCGCTCTGCAAACGTGCAAATATCACAAAACTGCAAACGTGCATGGATTAAACTATCCATAAAAACAGTTGACCGGTGAAGCCTCACTTCCTTAGCTGGGAAAGGGGCTGAGCTTGGACTGTGCATAAACAAAGAGCTCATACAATGCACACATTCCGCATTTATCTGCCTGCAGCATGCAAGCACAATCCAGGTGTCCATCCACGCACACACACACACACACACACACACACACACACACACACACACACACACACACACACACACACACACACACACACACACACACACACACACCATATAAAAGTAAAGTGGATAAAAGATTTTATGGCAGTTTGTGTATATGTTTGGCATGGCAGGGTGTCCCTGGGCATGCATGGGCGTGGGTATACCTGGATTGCATGGTAGAGAAAGACACTGTGCATGGCTTCTCGAACAGCATCCATCCCACGGAATGCAAAAGAGAGGTTGGAAATACCGCCACTCACCCTGGCTCCTCCAAGATTGAGCTGGAAAACAAGTCCAAAGTTAAACCACTTCCGCTCTTATACGAGCTCGACTTAGTGTACCAAAAAAAATTATCTCTCATCTTTATTACACGACCAAAAAACCCAAAAAAAACCGCATTTAATCACAACATGCTTGATGAGAAAGCAAATTGTGTTAACCTGCAGCCAAACAAACGGTCAAATTAAACCATCTGGCCATGCCACAGGTAACCCATGTGATTAGATGTTATGGAAAAGCTTCACCTTGATTTCCCGCGTTGCGTCGAGGAAACTTCGGGCATATCCATTGTGCTCTGCGATTCCCGTGGCAATGGTCAGGATGTTGGGATCAAAAATGATATCGTTCGGTTCAAATCCAAGGTGGTTAATCAGGAGGTGGTATGAACGAGAACAAATATCTACCTTCTGCTGAGTGTCGGTGGCCTGTTGGGTCGAAATGTCCGAGTCAGAAACCAAAACGTTTGCAGAGTTCATATATGTATATGTACAGTATGTAGTTACATATATCACTACATATGTATATGTATATGTACCTCAGAGCACTGACAAACAACCATAGGTTGGCAACCATTGCACAAGATAGTGGCCCCCTGCTGCACTGAAGTTCCTTGTAAAGGAACTCAGATTATTTATAAAGGAAACATTTCATCAAGTGCAAGGATGTGAAAGAATATACAAAGAGTTGCCCTTTTCACAGGAGAAGCATTAATCAGAAACAAAAACAACAAAATTATTACTTCATTGACAAATTTCCTTTTTGTGAACCGTTTATAGTCTAAAGAGCAACCATAGTGATACAGACGCAGCGTGTAGGGTCTGGATAAAGACAAACTTTGTGCTGCCTTTCCAGAACAGAACAAAGTTACTTCAGACACTTCCTGATATCACAAGTTCACTACAATGCAGTGGAAATGCACCACCTGATCAGCAGCATCAACAATTAAAAAAACTTTAATATAAAACAAAACAAAGACAACTTCCTTAGTGCCATTCCAGTGACCAATGACAGAAGCTTACAACAAGACAACCGTTTGCATTGTTTGGTTTTATTTTGTCATGTTCCCGGGGGTGAATACCCCTGGGGACGAATAGCCGATCGAGCTTACCTCCGAGGTGTTCAATCCAACTATGGCGGTGTTAATACGTGCAGGGGAGGAGGGCAGCGAAGGGTAGTGAGGCTCTTACCTGCACGGATTCCACTGGATGTCCTCGAACCACGATAATCAACTCAAACCGACACGGAATTAAAATGTAACAATAAAAGGGTTTAATAAAAAAGAATGCCAGGGAACAAGAAATGCATGGTAAAACTAAAATCCTAAATGGAGCGCCTCCATACGGACTCGTAAAACAGCACAAGGGGATGATAAAATAACGAAAGTAACAAAATGTTGTGAGGTGTGTTTGCTTGATACTCAGCTCCGGTCTCGACGAGCACTTTGATGGGATCGGTCGACGAGAGGACCATGCGGCGAAGCACTCAACCAATGGCACCGGTCAATCACGCGAGCACGCCGTGCCGCAGGCAGCCAAACGTCTCAGCGTTCAATCCCAGGCTAGCCAGCAGAACACAGTCCCCAGCTCCCCCGAAGAGCACCAAGTAGCACAGCCTCCCCTCCTTCAATGCAGCAAAGGCTCCCCAAAGCTCCGAAAGGTTCTCCTCACAAAGGCGCACACGAGCCAGGCACAGCCGAGAGCCAGAGGTAACAATGTCCGCCTGCCACGAAGCTAGCATGAGGGAGCGAGTGCACGAACTGCCACCGCATTTTGTAAAAACCCCAAAGCCAAGAGAGAACACGAGCCACGACAGTCTTTCATCAACTCGGGACCCCAAGATGTGGAAAATGCCGGTGCACAGTTATTTTGCCCCCCGGGCTCTTACGTCATCCGATGACGTCCGCGCATGCTCCAATCAGTGGCCGCCATCACATCGCTCTATACTACCGGACGAATCACCACCCCGTGGGGTGGGGCCTCACGCCTCTCATGTGCCCGTGTGATGGCTCGGCTGGCTGAACCAGGGGTAGTTGAATGTCCTGGTTCCGGTTGTTTTTTTTTTTGTATTTTTTTTGTATACAACATCGAGGCTCGTGTAAGAGCTAACATTAATCACAAAAATAAAAAAACACACACAAAACATACAATAAAGGGAGCGGGAGACAAGATGGGGAGGGAGAGGGAACCACACAAGTACAACAGCAGAGAGCAGGGACATCGGGAGATCTGTGGGAGGGAGAGGGCTTGGGGGGTGGAGGCATGGGGGGTGGGGGGGGGGTGGGAGAGGTATTTGGGGAAGGAGGAATGGGAAGGGGGGTTGGGAGATGTCTAAAACACATGGACACTGCTAGGACTTCCAGGAAAGAAGTCGGTATTTCAAAAAAGTGGATCTGGGGTGAATTAATGGGGGTAGAAAAGATCAAGGTTTTGGATGGGGGAAGAGAAGAGATGGTGGTGAACAGCTGTTTTAAAGACATGGAGGGAGGAGTGGGATTGAAGAGAGTGAGGCGGGAAAATTGATTGATTTGTTCCAGAGGCGGGAAAAAAGAGAAATGAAAGAGTGAAGATGAGCAGAGAATCTTGATTTTGGCAATTTCAGAAGAGGGTTGCTGGCAGATCTTGTGCGACCTGTAGGAATATTTGGGGGACAGAGCACAGATAGAGCTGGGGGAGCTAGGCCGAATAGGAGTCGGTAGAAGACAGAAAGACCACCAACCTGCCTGCGGTGAGTGAGTGAAAGGCCCTCGGAGATAGCTTCATCGTGGGAGATTCCAATGAATCTGAAAGCTTTGGTTTCAACAGCGTGAAGCCGAGCTAGGTGTGAGGCAGGAGCACCGGCTCATAGGGGAGAACAGTATTCCATTGAGCTGCGGATGAAAGCCTTGTATGTGGTGTGGAGCTCAGGTGTGCCAAGGAAGGACTTCACACGACGGAGGATGCCCAGTCGGCGACTGGCTTTGGAGGCCAGCTCGGAAATGTGGTTTTACCAAGAAAGATCCTGGCAGATAGTGAGACCCAAAAGCTTGAGCGACAGAACTTCTTGGAGAGGATTGTTGAGAAAGTAGATTGGAGGGTTGTCCAGTCGGTCTTTTTGGAAAGACATAGTAAGAGTGTGAGATTTGTCAGGATTGAAAGACATGTTCCACTTGTTTGACCAGTCTGTGATTTTGTCCAGGTCTTCAGAGAGTGAGGAGGCTGCAGACTGCCGATCTGAGGGAAGAGGAATGGAGCTGTAGAGAGTGGAGTCATCAGTAAAGAGATAGAGAGGATTTTCCAGAGAGTCTGAGAGATCATTGATAAAGACCAGAAAAAGCACAGGGCCCAGAACACTGCCTTGGGGAACTCCAGCCTGAACAGGAAGGGGAGGTGAGAGAAATCCATTCAGGGCCACACGTTGACTATGACCAGAGAGGAAGTCCGCCAGCCATGCGTGGAGATTTCCATGGATACCACAGGAGGAGAGTTTGGTGACCAGAGCGGGGTGCCAGACCGTATCGAAGGCACATGATATGTCAAGGGAGACAGCTCTGATTTCCTGTTTGGCATTGAGGACCTCCATCCATTGTTGAGACAGCAGAAGCAGCATGTCCAGAGTAGAATGACCTGGTCTGAATCCAAATTGATGATTGGAGATCAAGCCATTGGAGAAGAGGAAGGATTTGGAGGGGAACATTCAGATAAGTTCTAACTAAAGTTAAACATTTAATTTTATTTATACAGAGTGGCCACAAAGTCCCTATGCATAATAGTGTGTCCTCTTTAACTTATTTATTTTCCAGGTACTTCTTCAGCATGACGGACACCAGTGAGTACACGATAGAAGAGAGGCTGATTACTTGTCTTTGGGTTCATGACCGCGCATGAGAACGAGCAAGTTTAGTAGACATAAGGACAAGATTTTCGCAGAGATTCGATAAGCCAGCTCCTACACGCAACATGATGTGGGCATCGGAGGAGAAGGCATTTTCAACAGGGAGTGTCCTTGATTTGACTTGATTTAGAGCAAGGCTCTTCTGCAGCGATTTCCCACCATTAAATCAAGAGTAAGCGTATTTTCTTTGGATGAGTGTGCTATTTACCTCAGCAATCGATCCAGGAATGTTTATTTTTGGTGCAAAGAAAATCCTCATTTTTATGAGGAAATTGAACAGCATCCTCCTCATGTCATGATGTGGGCAGCAATTTCAGAAGATCACTTGATAGGGCCATATTTTTTCGATACAAGTGTCAATCACACTGCTTATTTGAAGATGCTTCAGACATGGTTTGTTCCACAACTGCGTGAGAGAGTTCTCGGGGCAACAGATATCCTGCAACAAGATGGTGCACCAACACATTATGATCTCGCAGTTAGAGAATATCTCGACGACAAATTCAGTGGACGATGGATTGGACGTGGATCTGAGATAGTGTGGCCTCCTCGAAGTCCGAACTTAACAACATGTGACAACTCACTTTGGGGCATTGTGAAAGAGGAAATTTCTCATCTCCGCCTAACAACAGTTGAAGACCTCAAAACAGCTGTCAGGAGCTGCTTTTATGACCTCAAACCCTCAACATGGAAGATGTCCAGAAGAACATGGAGCAAAATTAAAATTTGTGCGGAGAATGGAGGGGAGCATTCAGATAAGTTCTAACTAAATTCTAACTGCATGCATAGGGGCTTTGTGGCCACTCTGTAGTGTTGATTATACTGTATAATATAACCTATGGCTGACAGGATAGCCTAGAGGTATGCACACTCACCTCTAAGCTGTCTAGCCTAGGTTCAAATCCTGACCCAGCTATCTGCCAGTATTTGTTGGTGGACATTGGAGATCCCACGGTGTCCTACGCAAGGGAGTAGACGAGCTATCGTCGGCACCCTGGACAAATTCCAAATTCTTGCCCTAAGTACTTTTATGAGAGGGATGACAAACTGCCTCGCATGACCCTTGGCCAAGAACCTGCTTCGGCCGAACCAATGCTTTGTAACATCACTCGGTCAATATAGCTTCATGAAAATATTGTCTCCCATCCCAAAATTGTGTTTAACCCAACTCTGGGGTGGCCCAATCTGAGGCCTACGCCACTGATTACGTGTACGACAAGGACGTGAAGACCTCAGTGTACTTTTAGATTAATTATAAGGACATTAGTTGACCATGGACAAATAAACAGTAGTATGGGATTTGAAGCTCGAGGGATCCTGGAATAATGAGCACAGAGACGACCACCAAAGCAAGTCAACTCTAACATCAAAATAAACATTCAAACACATTCAACACGAGCCTTTGACCCTGTAGAAGAAAACAACAACAACACTTTGAACGTCAACCCTCGGTTTGCTATAGCATTTGTGGTGTACGTTCGGTATTGCAAGGACTCCGATACATCTCTGATTGTTTTGACAATCACATCAATAAAGCCGGAAAGATATCGCAAACAATCTCATGACCACAAGCCATTTGCTGATCCATCCATGACACGTATTGCAACGTAACCATTTTGGGGGAACGGAATCAAGGCAGTCATTGAGCATGCACACGTGGTCTGCTGTAACAACTAACATTGGGTAAATAACTTTGGTTTCATCTCTCCTGATATACATCCGAATGAAAACGAGAAAGAAAAAGTTTGTTTTTACTTTAAAATATACCAACGACGATAAAAAAATAACGCTTGTGCATGCAACAAATGAGTGCAAATACAACTAATAAGAAAACGAGGAAAAAAATGCCTTGTTCTCCAAAAAAAACATCTCCCGAGCTTGAGCCTAATTGACAAAGACAGGTAGACAGAGACAAAAAGCCAGGTCAGCATAAAAACAACTATGGGCCATACAGGGATTACAGGCAGACGAAAATCGTGTTCTTACCTGTCCATCCTCATCGAAGGCCATGATGACGACTGCACCCCCGTATCGGTGCACAATACCAGCCTGCTCCAGGAAACTCTCCTCACCACCCTTGAGGCTCAGGCTGTTCACGATGGACTTCCCCTGGCAGTTCTTGAGTCCGCTTTCGATCACAGAGAAGTTTGAGGAGTCGATGCACAAAGGCACCTGCCAGGATAAGAATAACACAAGGGGCAAATTAATCAACGATAAAATAGCTTATGATATAAAGAACAACTTTCACCATTAATGAATGTCTGCAGAGGGATATGCACTTATTGCCCCCAAAAGCACCACATTTACAGATATATAACAGATAATTTCAAAGCAAGCCAAAAAATTAAATTATATACTTTACACAAGTGATGATACAAAACAATAAAAATTAACAATATCTTACTATAATGGAGCTAGCGTGAACGCCACCAACATGCCAAAATTGACATTTAACAGTTTTTGGGCCTATGACCTATTGTTCCAAACCCAGCTCTACCTCTGCTTCCAACCCCAATACTGGCCTAAAGTCGCCACCCAAGGCACCAGCAGACGAGCACGTACTTTAGCCCGACTCCAGCAATACTCCGGCCCCAGCTACGATAAACCCTGGGGCCGGGTACGGTCCGGGTACTTTGAGTACCAAGGGGTAAATAATCGCGTGTAAATACTTCAATATGTATGGTGCCTTAATGTTGTTGTTTTAAAAACCCTTATTTTACAATAACAATATGTTCATAGTAACACGAAGCCATGGGCCAAGAAGGGCACTCCCACTCGGAGGGTGGAAATGCCAGCTAGTAATAACAAATAATACAAATAATGCAAAGAGAGAAGGTGAAGGTCTCTCTGACACGGTCAATTCTGAGACATAAGGTAAGAATCCAAAATCTGTCAGAAGTTTGGCAAGTGCAATTTGGGATCAGTAAATGGATCAGACATCCCGCTCAACAACATTTCTGAACGACAGAAGTGAAATATAAATCCATTGACAGGCAAAGCAGCTGGAGAGAATAATTTATCATTCCGTTAAACGCATTACCCGTGCGACATCGGGCTCGGTAGCGATGAGCCGACAGAACCGCTCCATGGCCTGGCAACCATCCAGCATCGCTTCGTCCATGTTGATATCAAGGACTTGGGCTCCAGAATCCACTTGGGCCTTTGCAACTGCTAAGGCCTCCTGTGGAACAGTGGAATTTGCTGGATATTGAGCAAGTTGAAAGAATATCTGATTTCTCTGAAAAAAAAACAAAAAAAAAACTATAAAGTTCCTTATAGTACACCTCATAAAAACTCCATTTTATACAGACCCATAAAAAGTCAGGTAGTACATTTTCTTAAACAAGCAATCTTATACTACATATCTGTATTCACGTCACAAAAAGGACAATTTCCCCTTTATTATGGATGACTCCAGATAGTTCGAATTTGAATACTCGATCCAAGTCACAACAGTTTATGGAGAAAGAAACTAGGTATGGTTCCATAAAGCATCCTTAAGGATTTACTTTAGTACTTCCTTAAATTTCCCCTGAAGGACATCCTTAAGTTGAGGATGCTTGCATATACAAATATTCCTCAAGTTTTTCCTTCAGACCTTCCTTGAAGTTAAGGGAGCATCACCTCATCATTAAACATGAACCTTTGAGTTTTCAAAATGGCGCTCTTCATGGAAATTGGTCACAAAGAGGACATTTATCACAGCACGACACCAGAAACTGATAAAACAATGGCCCGGTTGCAAAAATTCCCTCATCCATAACCCATAAAGTGCTGGATTTACTGGATATTAGGCCAGAAATGTTTTTTTATCATCAGCCTTTCTCCACCAATTAGAAGAAACCTTTCATAAGTTACTCCGGGTATTATATATTGTAAGAAACATCACTATATGTCAGTTTAAACTCATTTGCATACACGTCTCACCCATAATCGTGGCCCGGCGCACTTTATGGGTTTAGGAAAGATTTACCTTGAGGTCCATTTTTTCCTTTATCTAAGGATTTCCTTATGGTAAAGGAAATCCTGAGGAGCCGTTGCTATGCCAGACAACCAATCAGATTAGAGTTAAGACGCCTCATCCGAAACCAAGAACACGTAATGAACACGTGATTTTAAATGACACTTGTTATATGTTGCATGGGGAACACGTGCTTCCGGATGAAGGAGGAATAAAACGATTCTTGTGAAAATTCATTTGATTCTCACTGTGCATTTTATTGTAAATGTGTAATATGTGCGCAGTAAATGTTTGGAAACTTTCCGAGAATGGTGAAAGTGAAATAGGAGTACGGAACTACACGCAAAATATTCTGCATGTTATGAAACAGTGAAAATCTGGTGTCGCGGTCCAATAATCATCTTCTTTGTGACCAATTTCCATGAAGATCACCTTTTGGAAACTCAAAGGTTCGTGTTTAAGGAAGGAGGGGGGGGGGGGGGGGGTTTGGGGGAGGGCGTTACCTTAGCTTTATGGAAGGGTTTAAGGAAAAATTATGGAATATTCATATATGCAACCATCCTCAACTTAAGGATGTCCTTACGGGAAAATTTAAGGAAATCCTAAAATTTTTCCTGAAGGATACTTTATGCAACCAGGCCCTAGTCTTTAACCCTTTGGTGAAGGAAATGTGTTTTGTTACACTTTTGTCAGAGAGGAGGTCAAGAGACCTGCCAACCTACTAACTAAACTAATGAGCATTACAGAACCTGATGCCATAGGCTGTCCCCCTTACTGCCTTGTTTGGCGTGAACCTGGAACGGGGTTTCTATCATTCACTTTACCAGATTCAGTGGTGCAGTGGTTAGAGCATCCTCTCTGAGTCTGGGAGGTTGGTAGTTTGATTCTGACCATGGCTGACGTATACCAAATACTTCGAAAATGGTACATGCTGCTTCCTTGCTCGACATCGAGCATTTAAAGGATAGGGTATGGATAAACCTCTTTGGTTGGCATCAATAGGGAGGATGAAATTTCTTCCCAATTGCTCCGCTGAATGCGGAGAGAAAAATAGAAGTCATAAAAATGGCATTACTGGTACCCAGAGTGCATCGGGAAGTTGTGTCACTTCCCCCAAGCTCGGCGAATGTGTTTGTTTGAATAAGTTCAGTCACTTCCCCCAAGCTCGGCGAATGTGTTTGTTTGAATAAGTTCAGTCACTTCCCCCAAGCCCAGTGGCTGTGTTTATTTGAAGTTTTTCAGTGTTCAAACTGAAAACAGAGATTTTTACCTTTTATAGGTATAAATATATAATTATTTCTAAATTACGGCTATTACTTCTACTTATAGAAAACAGAAATAAAAACATTCATTCACTTAAACGTTTCTTAAGTGAACATTGTAATTCGTGAGTTCAAGCTGCAATGAAGGACGATGACGGTCGACATCGATTCCACAGGACATAGCCGTGGTATGGAATCTGCTCAAAGGAAAGGAAATCCTGGCTCAATGGGCAGGAAGAAATTAGTGCATTACAGGCCTCAATCATGGCAATATTCATCCACAATCATCCTCTGTAAAAGCTGCATCTCCATCTCGATCATTTTTTGTTGATAAATAAATATCGCTTTCACTTTACCCTGTTAAAAATTTGAGTGCATTTTTGATATTTCAGTAATGTTCGTATAAGCTTCCGTTCTCCTAACCTCATACTTTCCCTTGGTTATGAGGCGAGCAAACTTCCGAGAGCCAGCCACGTTGCAACGCTCACCGATGTTCACAAAGTTTGTGTAAGGCCCAATGCGGAAGGGCTCCAAGCCTGAAAACCAAGGAAATAACTCAGCAGGGAATAATATGGGCAAACAGCAAACAGATAAACCCATAATTAATAACAACCCACAAGGTAGCATTTTTGTGACATTCATCATCTCATCAGGTTACTTCAGGTAAGAGCCACCCTGGTTTCCATAGTAACCAACCAAAATATCACAAACGTAAAGACTACGCAGAGTGAGCGCTTCCATTAAAAACAAGAACACTTGAACAGGGCTTTACATGGAATCAAAAATTATATATTGTTGCGAATATGGAATTTGGCCTCCATATCCGCTTGTAAATATTCCCCTATTTTCTCCAATACTCCCCAACTTTCCCCAGTCCCCCATTCCCTAGTCCCATTGCATGTAAATAACAATCAGTAGAGCCGACCTTCCCCTTATTCCCCCATTAAATGTCGTGCCCAGGTCCACCGCACCACACGTAGACAACTTTCGGACATCTTCCTAGTTATTCTTAATCTATGTCAGTTAAGGCCTCGTTTCCATTAATTATGACTCTTCGTTGCACCAGAATGTGATTATATGGCACCAGTAGTGAGTTTAGGACCTTCCCATACCTCCTCCCATCTTCTTCCCCAAACAACAACAACAACTACAGCTACAACAACAACAACTACAACAACGGCGCGCGCGGGGAGTGTGCGTCCTCCCTCCGGCTCGGTTAGCCGCCATTATCCATGCGCCCCACGGGGTTACCACGAAGGGGCTGGCTGTCAGCTCCTCATCAAGGGCGGAGCCTGGTAAACCCCCCCCGCACCCAATAAGAAGGGCGGACCGATTCCATCTGGGCGGAGCTAACGAGCCGAGGGCGTGTGACTCCCCGCCGGATATACGCAGCCGCTTGCCGGACGTGACGTCAGATGCGCACCCAGCTTGGAGAAGGAAAGCCACCTGCGAGCGCTGAGTCAGATGCGCCTGAACTACGGAGAGCAGAGGAAGCCACCGCCACCCCCAGCGCGACGATACCTCCCCGCATCTTTGGACTGGACCCTGCTTTGAGCCAAGAGTGCACCTTGAGCCATCGATACCCGCTGACCTTTTCATCAACCCCCGTGTGAGTCAGCCTTGTCCCGTTTGTCCGTCGTCTGTCCGGGGTTAATATAAGAGTGTGTCTAAGTGCCTGTCTTTCTGTGATTATAACTCTAGCCCCTGTAATCTGACCTTTCCGTACGAATATAATCTCCTCCGGAGGTCTTGAGAACTGAAACATTGGTGTCGTATTGTGTCATTATAACCCAGCCGGGTGTCTTCTCTTTCCTATTGAGCCAGCGTAGCGCGGCTTCGTCGACGTTCGAGTACAATCGGGTAATTTGTGCGGACACGGCGGCCATTCCGCTCGGCCCACCTTAACATCAAAGTCGTGTCTGTAACAATTGGTGTCGGGAGTGAGATTCGAGGCCCGACCAAATTTTGAAAAAAAAAAAAACGAATAGAGGAAAAAAAAATTTGGCCAAAATTTGGAGCGGCCGAAATTTGTATTTGTTTTACGAAACTCGAATTTTGCAAGTCGCGCTATGGCGGATCAAGACGGCTGGGGTCCGGTAGGGGAGAGTGAAGCAGGGTCGGTCCAGGACCAAATTGAGGGACGCGAGGAGAGCGAAGCAGTGAGGGCGGCAGGGTCGCAAAATAGCGTGGTCGCGCACGTGGGTGTAGCGGCACCAAATTTAGCCGCGGCCGTGGTCGCGGTAGCCGAACCCGAGATGCCAATGAATTGGAACCTGTTTATGAAACAGATGATGGCCTTTATGGTAAAAACAGACGATAATTTCAAAGGGATGGGAAACCAAATGGGGGTAATGAGGGACGAAGCGAGGGCTCGGAGTGAGCGATTGGGGGTAATGGGAAGCCAGATGGGGGTAATGAGGGACGAAGCGAGGGGTACTGGTGAGAAGGTAGACAAAAATTTTGAGGGGTTAGACAACGGGATAAAGGAGGTGAAAAATGGGTTAATGGGGGTAGAAAATAGAATGGCTGCCCAGGAGAATCAGATAGAGGGAGTGAAAAATGGGGTAGAGGGAGAGGAGATTAGAAGAGGTGTGAGTGAGGGGGTCGGAGGAGTGCGCGAGGAGGTGAGGCACTGTAAGGAGCACATGGAGAAGGAGGTGAGAAAGGGGACTGTAAAGTTACAAGGGGGCATAGAGGACCTGACGCAGGAGGTGGAGCAGCTGACGGTGGGACAGACGGAGTTAGTGGAGCAGGTTCAAAGGAACACTGCGGTATTAGGAGGGTTGAAAGCGACACAGAAAGAAGTGGAAGAGGGGGTGAGCGAAATTAAAAAGCGACGGAGAGAGGATAAGAAAGAGATAAAGGAGGAAGTAAAAGAATTGGTCCAAAGTCTGTGTTCGAATCGTGATGATGTGCTCATTAACCGGATGAGGGATTCGCAGGTGATGGAGGAGAAGCGAAAAGAAAGAGGACCCGGTGTAAGTGGTGACCAATATGGTCGTGCGTATGATGCGCCAGGTGATTTAATAAGCTTGGGGGTCGAGATAGACCCGGATGTTCGTGAGAGGCCGTTGGTGAAGTGTGCGACAGGTCTGGTGTGCGAAAATGGAGGTGTGCAAGAAAGTCCGACTCTGGGGTGTGTGAGGAAAAAGTGTGTACCAAGGAGTGAGTGTGCTGGCGAGAGTGAGTCGGTCGTAGCGTGTGTGCGAGGGAGCACATGGGAGCGCGGTGTGGTGAGTGTTGCAGAGGGTGTGACGGGAGAGTGTGCGCAAGAGTGTGCGCGAGAAAGGTGTGTGACGGACAGGTGCATGAGGAAAGAGTGCGCTGTCAGAAGTAAGGAAGAGTGTCCACCTGTGGTGAGTGTTACAGAGGGTGTAACGGGAGAGTGTGCGCGAGAAAGGTGTGTGACGGACAGGTGCATGAGGAAAGAGTGCGCTGTCAGAAGTAAGGAAGAGTGTCCACCTGTGGTGAGTGTTACAGAGGGTGTAACGGGAGAGTGTGCGCGAGAAAGGTGTGTGACGGACAGGTGCATGGGGAAAGAGTGTGCTGTCAAGAGTAAGGGTGAGTGCGTTGTCACGAGTGGAGGTGAAAGTAGTGAGAGTGACATGGAGCGTGAGTTAGTTGTGACAGGTGAGCGAGGATGTACACCTGGGATGGAAGGATGCACACCTGGAATGGTAGAGCGTGAGTGGGAATGCACGCTGGAGTTGGTGGTGAGGCACGTGGTTGGGTGTGCGAATGAGAGCACACCTGTGATTGTCACAGAGGAGGTGACCGAGGAGGGGGCGCGAAGAGGTGTATTGGTGAGGTGTGCGAGCGACGAATGTGTGCCAAAGTGTTCGGTGGTCAGGTGTGTGACCAAGGCTGTGAGTGGAATGAGTGTACCTGGGTGTGTAAGGAAGGGTACGAGGAGCATGGGCACAGCTGGATGTGTGAGCAAGGAACGGGCTGCGGGGTGTAAGCGTCCAGGTGAAGCATCGACGTTACACGGGTTAGAGGTTAGAGCGACTTTTAGCCGAAGCAGGCCCTCGGTGCGTGCCGGGCCTCGCTTTGAACGGTCGCGTCCAGGCTCCACTAGGCGGAGCTGGCAGCCCGATAGAAAGGGTCGTCATGGCGACCACGTTTTGTTGAGACGCGCCGGCAGGTCGAGATCGGGACATTGGATGGCTCCACGCCGAGGTGGTGTGTGGGATCTCGGCACGGGTAAGCCCCCGTCCCTGCACCGAGTGCCGGACGCATCCAGCCGCTGGCACAAAACAACCAGCATCCATTGCTTGGCTTTACGAAGCCGGGCTTTGGACAGGAATTGGCGCACCGAGAGGCAGTAGTGAGTAGACTGGGTGATGAGGTTAGTGTTTTGGCCCCAAAATTAGAGAAAAACAAAATTTGATGATTGGCAAGGGATTGGCAGTAGTGATTGGCAGATGATGAGTAGTGATTGGCAAATTTTTGATTTGTTGAAATTTGATGTGCAAAATTGGTAGTGAGAGACCCCCGATGTGGTGGGATGGCAAATCCACCATCCTTCCCATGCGTGGGGCAAAGGAGCAATAGCTTATGGGGTGTATGGCAGTGAAAACTAGCCCGGGTGGGTTAGGATATGGTGTGTAGGGATCTAGCGAAGATTGACATTAGGTAACGTTAAGATTAGTTAGTGACTGATACCTGTAGTGGGGACGCAGGTAGATTAGTGTGGATGATAATGACGTGGGAGCGCAATAGTTTAAAGGGACGACTGGGAAGCGCAAGTTTCAGAAGGGAGTAGTTAGCTGAGATGATGCCGTGTGTGTGAGGATGGAACAGGTGTGATTGCACAGGTGTGCAACTGGACAGGTGTGTGGAGCAGTGAGTGAGTAGTGAGTGTGTGGATCAGCGCGAATGCGCTTGGGGAGAGAAGGGTGCAGGCGGCACCAAGAATGAGAGCACAGGTGTGCAAGTACAGGTGTGTGGAGAGAGTTGGAGTGAGTGGTACGGAGTGGTGTGCATGGTGCGAAGGTGTGGATGGGGGAAGAGTGGACCCCTTTCACGAGCACCCGGGGCGGGTAGTGTAAGTGTTAGGTAGAGGGTGCAGGTAAATTGTGGTTGGATATTGGCATTTGTGGTGCGGTTGCAGAATGGTGTTGTGAATGGGTGCATTAGTGTTGTGGAAATGGCTGGGCGTGTAGCCTGTTAGTGTGTGTAGTTGGTTGGGCACTCCACCACTGTGAGGATGTCGGCCAGGTGAGGCCGCAGGTGGGCTCTGGGAGCCGGTAGTTGTGAGTGGGTGCCTGAGGATCCCGGGTGTGGATCGGGCAGCCCAGTGCCAGAGAGGGCACGGAGTGGGGAGAGAGCCAGAGGGCCTTCCCCAGGTAGTTAGGTTAGGGTGAGGAGCAGGTAAGCTCGGAGGCAACTGCAGTGGTGGAGGTGTGCAGGTGGGTAGACCCACTGGGAGAGGTACACGTCGCAGCCCAGAAATTGTACGAGGGCACCGGGAGATGAATCGGGGGAGTGAGACCCCAAATTGAAGAGCACCACAGTCTGGCCAATGGGAATTGGTTTTTAGAACCCATAGTGTAAGAGGGCCAATGGTTTGGCCGGAGAAAGACCCCGGGTAGTGTAAAGTTGTTAAAGTCATTTAGGAAATAGTTAGGATTGATGAACCTGTCGCACCATACGCAGCCACTTGCCTGTGGTGATGATGATGACTCCACACCTGTGTTTTCTTTGTTTGTTGCAGGAAATGAGATTGCTGTGAGGATTTGTGAGACGCATCACGACGTGGATGAGACATTGGGGTGATTCCATCTCTCCCTCCCTAGGAGGGACTGATGATGAATTGGTGATGGCAAATTTTGATGTTCAGTTGGAGATGGCAAATTTTGATGAGAGTTGAAAATGGCAAATTTGATTGGTTAGGAGGGAGAGAAGACGAATTTGGTATATGGGAGGAACGGGGAAGACAGTAGGGATGTTTGTTGATTTGTAAAGTAGATGTTTATGAGTAGTGTAGTGTTGTGTGGATGCAGTAAGGGGTAAGGGAGGGGCCATGTAGGTTACCTGGTGGGGGGGGGGCGTACGATAGGAACGTACCTGTCTCACCTGGTTCCCATGTGCCCCCAGTGTGCATTACCTTACATTGCGTGCACTTTTGCGCCCTTACCACCTTACTCACTTGTCTGTTTCTTTTGTCTCCCACCTCCGAGGATCTGGCTTTGGGGTAGAGAGAGAGGAGAGAGAGGTGCTGGCTGCGCAGTTGTGGGCCTGCACTTTCGCTGTTCGCTGCCTGGATCGGTACACCATATGGACCGCAATGTTTGTGGCCACCCACAATGGACCGCAGTTCGTTTGCGGCCAAGCACCACCCGGGGATGGACCTATGGATCAACGTGGCACCTATGCCATACAGGTGAACCACTAATAGTTAACACCACCAAGTGCACCACAAGAAGAGCAAGAGACACCTGCAGGGTTAGGGGTTGTTGAAGTTATTTTTATTCCAATGAACAATGGTGACTGCACCGATTGGTGGTGGGGTGGTGCTGTTGATGCTCGGGAAGGGTGCTCTGCACGTTATTAAAGGCCGTCGGCCACAGAGCACTCGTGGGTTGGTGTATCGATGTTGGCAAGCGCGCTCTCTCTATGCATAACATCTGCATGTGTTCCTCCAAAAACAGGTCCTGGATCGTAGTGTAAATAGCAGCATAGTCTTGTAAATAATGCTCCCTACCGGCTGTATGTTTAGTTTGAGAATTCTTTCCGGATTCGGTTATCCTGTGGGTGTGTTTCTGTGAGGAGAAGGGTGCAACGTCGCAGGGGGACATATTTACTCATTTGTGAATATCTGTAAAACTGTCGCACTCAGGGTAGAGTTAATAGTAGAGGGAACTACATTGCGTGCCACACTAAAGTAGGTAAAAATTTATCGGGTCGGGACGCCCCGAGGGTAGAGAAGGGTGCAATGTTGCGAATATGGAATTTGGCCTCCATATCCGCTTGTAAATATTCCCCTATTTTCTCCAATACTCCCCAACTTTCCCCAGTCCCCCATTCCCTAGTCCCATTGCATGTAAATAACAATCAGTAGAGCCGACCTTCCCCTTATTCCCCCATTAAATGTCGTGCCCAGGTCCACCGCACCACACGTAGACAACTTTCGGACATCTTCCTAGTTATTCTTAATCTATGTCAGTTAAGGCCTCGTTTCCATTAATTATGACTCTTCGTTGCACCAGAATGTGATTATATGGCACCAGTAGTGAGTTTAGGACCTTCCCATACCTCCTCCCATCTTCTTCCCCAAACAACAACAACAACTACAGCTACAACAACAACAACTACAACAACGGCGCGCGCGGGGAGTGTGCGTCCTCCCTCCGGCTCGGTTAGCCGCCATTATCCATGCGCCCCACGGGGTTACCACGAAGGGGCTGGCTGTCAGCTCCTCATCAAGGGCGGAGCCTGGTAAACCCCCCCCGCACCCAATAAGAAGGGCGGACCGATTCCATCTGGGCGGAGCTAACGAGCCGAGGGCGTGTGACTCCCCGCCGGATATACGCAGCCGCTTGCCGGACGTGACGTCAGATGCGCACCCAGCTTGGAGAAGGAAAGCCACCTGCGAGCGCTGAGTCAGATGCGCCTGAACTACGGAGAGCAGAGGAAGCCACCGCCACCCCCAGCGCGACGATACCTCCCCGCATCTTTGGACTGGACCCTGCTTTGAGCCAAGAGTGCACCTTGAGCCATCGATACCCGCTGACCTTTTCATCAACCCCCGTGTGAGTCAGCCTTGTCCCGTTTGTCCGTCGTCTGTCCGGGGTTAATATAAGAGTGTGTCTAAGTGCCTGTCTTTCTGTGATTATAACTCTAGCCCCTGTAATCTGACCTTTCCGTACGAATATAATCTCCTCCGGAGGTCTTGAGAACTGAAACATTGGTGTCGTATTGTGTCATTATAACCCAGCCGGGTGTCTTCTCTTTCCTATTGAGCCAGCGTAGCGCGGCTTCGTCGACGTTCGAGTACAATCGGGTAATTTGTGCGGACACGGCGGCCATTCCGCTCGGCCCACCTTAACATCAAAGTCGTGTCTGTAACAATATATAGGATGTCCGTAAAGATGGTCCATCAAGTATAAATGGTCTATAAATGGTTCATAAAGGCCTTGTGCAACTTTTACAACGTTTGATGGACACATGGCAGAAACAAACTATAAATGATGCATGAAAGTTTTTACTCAACACAGTTCAAATGTAAGCTAAAACATATCCGCCATCTTTCAATCCGATTTTCCAGCTTGTTGAAAACATTCTCCAGTTACTGCTGAATAATTTCAGGAATTGCATTCGTGATTCGAGCTTTAAGTCCCTCCAAAGAATGTGGTTTTAATGAATAAACAGTACTTTATACAGCCCCATAAAATGAAGTCCAATGAGGACAGGTCAGGGGAATGACATGGCCAAGCAAGTGGTCCATACCTGCAGAGTAAAGATCCATTTCTCTGGGAAGACAAGAAGAAGTACCGTGTTGCTGAAAGAAGGTGCTATAAGAGTTCAAAGTTGTGTGTGCGTATATGTGTACAATGTACATGTATGTGTATATATATATATATATATATATATATATATATATATATATATATATATATATATATATATATATATATATATATATATATATATATATATATACATATATATATATATATATATATACAGACTTGGCATTTAATATGGAATATTTTTTTTTTCTTGACTTGGGTTTACTTTCTGAACTCAGTATATCAATCTGGTGAGTTTCTTTTACCCTTCGGTGATGTCTTTGTTGAAAGAACCATGTCACTGATTGTCTTTCGCAGCAAGAAGTCAATAACAGGATTATATCACAGGTGGCGTGACAAAATGTATGGACAGGTACATTTGACGATTGGCTTCACAATCGGGTATATAAGGGTTGTTGCGTTCTGTATTAGTGGAAAACAACTGCTGCACGTCTACAAAAGTTATTGCCGCTTCCGCTGGAGATGGTCCATCAACTTGACAATGCTGTTTGTCATGGAGTCGTGGCTTTACGAAATTCTGGCATGAAACAGCGTGCTATTGCTCGGAAGTATGGCATCACTCAAGGTCAGGTGTCAAAGATCCTGAAACGAAATGCTCAGAGGGGTGTCCCTACTCCAATACCGAGGCCAGGACGTCCACGCAGAACCACAAGGAGAGATGATCGCCAGCTGCACCGGTTAGTCTGCAATGGCAGTACCAAGTCAGCTAATCGGCTTATGGCTGAGTGGCAGCAATTGACAAATGTGCCTGTATCCAGAAGGCTAGTCAACCAACGACTGGTTCAAGCAGGCTATCGTGCCAGGCATCCCCTGAGAAAGCCACGCCTGACCAGACAACACAGCCAGTGCCGATTGCAGTGGGCCAGAGAGCACCGTCAATGGCAGCCAGGACACTGGAATCACGTGACCTTCAGTGACGATTCTAGATTTCTGGTCTATCGTCAAGATGGCCGCGTCCGAGTGCGCAGCCAAGTGCATGAAGCCCACAACGAAGATTGTATAGTGCCAAGAGTCCAAGCTGGAGGTGGTGGGGTGACCGTTTGGGATGCTTTTCATGCAGGGGGAAAAACTGACCTGGTTGTTCTGAATGGAAACCTGAACCAGTTCAAGTACAGGGTCATTCTGGAAGAAACATTGCTTCCATTTGCTCGTGCAGCCTTTCGAGGAAACTTTGTCTTCCAAGATGACAATGCACGGCCTCATCGTGCTCGCATGATCCAACACTTTCTTGCTGACCGTGGTGTAGAGCATATGGAGTGGCCTGCCATGTCCCCGGATATGAATCCGATAGAGAACTTGTGGGCAGAATTAACGCATCAAATCGACCACTTGGACCAGCAGCCTGCCTCTGTGCGTGAATTGCAGCAGACTATTGTCACTGCATTGCAAGCGATTCCTGTCCAAACCTTGGCAAATCTCGTGAAGAGCATGCCTCGACGTGTATGTGCTCTCCTGAATGATCGTGGGGGTTACACGAAGTACTGAACTGTAATTTTACTGTCCGTAATCCCAGTCATAATTTAGCTTTTGTTTTTGTTGAAATTTTTTTGGCTAATGTGCAAAATAAAGAGATACTTCTGGAAAACGTACAGAAGTTTGACACGGAACTGTCCGTGAATTGAGTTCGATATCAGTTTACATCACTTTCAAGGATCAATTTATTTGCTTCGAAATGTCAAATGTGGTTTTTGTTTCTTTTAAAGGTCACATTAACAAAATCTAGAATAATTTCAACATAATTCCAATGAACTTTTGGTTCTAAGTCATCTTGAAAAGTAGGTTCACCCCCACAAAAATAATATTCCATATTAAATGCCAAGTCTGTATATATAATATATATATTATATATATATATATATATATATATATATATATATATATATATATATATATATATATATATATATAAATAAAATAATGACTTGCGGTTGGGATTAAAATCAAATAAATCCATTTTTAGTTCTGCAACCTTTAATGAGCAAACAAACAACTTCTCGACGTTTCGATATATATATATATACTAGCAGAAGTACCCGGCATTGCCGGGCGGGGGAGGGGAGGGGAGGGGGAAAAGGAGGGGAGGGGAACGGGGGGGGGGGGGGGGAGGGGAGGAGAGGGGGGGAGGGGAGAAGAGGGGGGAGAAGTACCCGGCATTCCGTGTATAAATGTGAGGGAGAAGAGGAGGGAGGGGGGAGGGGGATGGGGGGAGGGGGGAGGGGAGGGGGGGAGGGGGAGGGGGAGGGATGGGAGAGGAGAGGAGTGGGAGAGGAGAGGAGTGGGAGGGGGGAGGGGGAGGGGGAGGTGGAGGGGGAGAGGGGGAGGGGGAGGGAGAGGGGGAAAAGGGAGGGGGAGGGGAGGGGAGAAGGGGAGGGGGTAGGGTGGAGGGGGAAGGGAGGGGGAGGGGAGGACGGAGGGGGAAGGGCGAGGGAAGGGGAGGGCCAGTCAACAATGACGTTGCAGTTCTCATGGTCGGAGAGCAGCACAACAATCGCGACATCGTCCTGAATCTTCGCAACAGCACGAAGCGGGTTTTGGAGACTCGCCGATCCTGTGACGCCCTCCAGTACCGGCGTTGCCGGGTGGGGGAAGGGAGACCCGTACATTCCCAACCCGTACATTCGCCCTCTCGACTCAAGCTCACTCGGACAAAAGCCTCGCACAAATTACACCGTGAAGGCCCAATGGCCATGTCTATGCCACAAATCAAGTACGTGAGTGAGTCGGGCGCACTGAATTGAAAATATATAGAACGCTCATACTCCGTGAAAAGTGAAGCCACTGGCGGCGGGGATGGAACATCACGTGATCGCTGAGCGAATCAGCGCGCTGCTCTGCCACCGGTCAGAATCCGTGTATAATATTCCTCGCTGAAAAAAAATCTATGTGAAACATGCTACTATCTATGCTAAATCATGCTAAATCATGCTAAATGCTAATCATGCTAAAATCTCTGCTACTTGCTGTGAGTTTATGGCGGCAAGGAACATCACGTGATCGCGTCATCACGTGATCGTGATCGTCATCAATGAGCGCGAATGAGCGAATGAGCGCGCTGCTCTGCCACCGATTCAGATTCTGTGCATAATATTCCTCGCTGAAAAAATATATGGATCTAAAGATGAAAGAAAAAAAACCTATGTGGTGTGAATGGCAATGTTCCTCGCTGAAATGTGAAAAAACGCAATCGCTTTTCGCTCTGAAATACGTGCGAACGCGTAACTGAGTTAATGGCGGCAAGGAACATCACGTGATCGCTCTGAGCGAATCAGCGCGCTGCTCTGCCACCGGTCAGATTCCGTGCATAATATTCCTTGCTGAAATGCGCTGAGGTAAAAATATGGTAAAAAAATATTATGAAATAAATTTTTAGGTCGGCCATGTTCTTCCCAGGCTCAATGGCCATGTCTGTGCCAAATATCAAGTACATGAGCCTCTCCGTTTAGGAGTCTATCGGTAACATTACACACACACACACACACACACACACACACACACACACACACAAACTGTGTTTTATATATATAGATACTAGCCGAATGCACCCGGTGTTGCCCGGGTTCTTTTTGAATGAATTTACTACTACAATTCAGCTTTTACTCGCAGCCATAGAAGATTGACTACAATAATTCAGCTCAGCTTTTAATTGCGAAATGGGCCCAGCCTGGCTGAGGTGAGCCTCGACCGGCCTCACCACCTAGCCTATAACCTTCAGGAGGCCTGTCCCGACATTTTTTGTTCTTTTTGAATGAATTTACCACTATAATTCAGCTTTTACTCGTGGCCATAGAAGATTGACTACAATAATTATTCAACTCAGCTTTTAATTGCGAAATGGGCCCAGTCCAGCCAAGGGGGCCTCAACCGGCCTCACCACCTAGCCTATAACCTTCCCGGGGCCCGTCCCGACATTTTTAGTTTTGGAGGTTTCCTCCTATCATTCACTGTTCAGGAGATTAGCGCGTGCAGACAAACAAACAAAAACTTTCTTTTATATATATACTAGCTGAAAGCACCGGCGTTGCCCGGGTTCTTTTTGAATGAATTTACAACTACAATTCACTTAATTCAGCTTTTACTCGCGGCCGTAGAAGATTGACTACTATAATTCAGCTCAGATTTTAATTGCGAAATGGGCCCAGCCCAGCCGAGGCGGCCTTGCCACCTAGCCTATAACCTTCCTGGGGCCCGTCCCGACATTTTTTGTGTCAGAGGTTTCCTTCTATCTTTCACCGTTCAGATTAGCGCGTGCAGACAAACAAACAAACAAACCAAAACTTTATTTTATATATATAGAAATATATATAGAAATATATATATATATATATATATATATATAGAAATATATATATACAGTACAGTGGAACCTTGACTTACGAGTTTAATCCGTTCCGTGACCGAGCTCGTAACTCAAATTGCTCGTATCTCAAATTAAATTTCCCCATTGAAATGCTATTAATCCGTTCCAGCCCGCCAAAAAACACACCAATTTTTTTTTAAATATACAGTATATATAAAAATATCTCGCGCTTTATATTTCACCTGTATGCAGCATACAAGTTGGCAGGATGGCCTGGACTGGAGGTACGCACACTTGACTCTAAAGTCTAAACTGTCCAGCCTGGGTTTGAATCCCGACCCAGCTATAACCTGTCATGGGTGAATCACAGGCAGGGTGATTCATCAATGTGTGTACCGCTAAACTGGGCGCCCCGTTTGCGTCCCATTAGTTGTTGGATGTTAAGGATCTCACCGTGTTTTCCACAAAGAGAAGGCGAGCTATCGCCGGCACTCTGAACAAGTTGACGGCAGAGATACTGTACTTGCACGGCATGATAACCACGTGTCGCACGATCTCTTGTCATGGTCCACAAGATTATCACAGAGAGGTGCAGCTTCCAGCGTTTCGAGATCTGATCCAGGCCTATCCAACGAGACCGGTCCCAGCGTTCTAGGCCCGGTGGTTGTCTCAGACGGACCCGACAACGGCAGTGTTCGTTTTAACTCGATTCGATTCGAGCGCCGACGTGCCGGCGAACAAAATCGGTCATATCTTTTGAACGCGTGGCTCGATTTTTACAAAATAAACTTTTTCTTGAAGGTCTGAACCGTGCGCTCAAAACGATACCGAGTTTGACCCTGAGAGAGCCGTTTTGCGCCGGCAAAGGCGCCTTGTGTGACGTGAGGACCACGTCGTGCTGCATAGATTATCATAAATTATCATATCATTATCGGCGGCGTTATATATCATTAGCGCTATACGACAGAGATACTGTACGTGCACGTCAAGATAACCACGTGACCGGAGCCCACCTGGCGGCGTAAACTCAAAATAACCGAAATGCGAAAACTAAAATGCAGCGCTATACTACGACAGAGATACTGTACGTGCACGGCAAGATAACCACGTGACCGGGTGGCGAAAGCTCGTAACTCGGATCTCGGCTCGCATCTCAAAGCAATAAACTGCCAGAGTGACGGCTCGTATCTCGAAAAACTCGTAAGTTGGGGCACTCATAAGTCGAGGTTCCACTGTATATATATATATATATATATATATATATAGAAATATAGAAATATATATATATATATATATAGAAATATATATATATATATATATATATATATATATATATATATATATAGAAATATATATATATATATATATATATATATATAGAAATATATATATATATATATATATATATATATATATATATATATATATATATATACATACATATATATATATATACATACATACATACATACACACACACTACCAGTCAAAAGTTTTAGAATGCATTAATTTTTCCAGTTTTTATTGAAATTTACGTAGTTTATTGTCCAGTGAATAACCTGAAATGGTACAAAGGGAAGCAAACTGCTCGAGGTTAAAAAAAAAGTTTAGGTTCGCAAAAACGGGGAAATAATGTAAATTGCACAGTTATATTGTAAAAAAAGGCCTTCTTCAGGGAACAAGTAATGGGTTAACAACTTACAGCTGTTCTGCAGCAATGTAAGTAAATGAAGCCTTGAAAGTTGATGCAAACAATTCCTACAGGTGTCCCTCTGCTGATTACTCGATTACAAACCCCCTGTCTGTATAAAAGCAGTATTGAAACAGACCGTTATTACACCTTCTGAAGCATTATTTGGACAATATTGCACTGCAGGAAGTAGTATATTGCTGTCATAATGGTGAGAAAAAGGCAATTAACAAAGGAAGACAGACAGACCATTATAACCCTTAAAAGTGTAGGTCTTTCCTTTAGAGAAATTGCAAAGAAAGCCAAGGTGTCAGTGAGTACAGTTTCCTACACCATCAAAAGGCACTTGGAAACTGGAGGAAACTCAGACAGGAAGAGGTCTGGCAGACCCAAAGTCACAACAGAATCAGAAGACAAGTTTCTGAGAGTCAACAGCTTGCGTGATAGGCGGCTCACAGGACAACAGCTTCAAGCACAGCTTAACACTGGTCGAAGTAAGGAAGTCTCAGTTTCCACTGTGAAGAGAAGACTTCGAGCTGCAGGTTTGACAGGTCGAGTGGCAGTAAGAAAGCCATTGCTAAGATGGCAAAATAAGAAAAAGAGGCTTGCCTGGGCCATGAAGCACCACCAGTGGACTACTGAAAACTGGAAGAAGGTCTTAAGCCTCAGTCACACTGGATCGTACGTTTTCTGGATCGTGCGATTGGTGGCAATTTGGCCGAGGTACGACCAATCGGCAATGTTTGCTATGATCTCCATTTGCGATCGCATACTGCGATTGCTCTTAAGACTGGTGGCAGGTCATCGTACGATTGGTGGTACGCGTGGTCGTGCGATCACCAACGATTGGAGAAGATCGATCGCAAGATCAATCGTAGGTAATCGTGCGACTAGTGGTGGCGATCAGCAACCGATCATACGATCAATCGTGGCGACGTGCGACCACTCGCACGATCGATCGCAGCCAATCGCAGCCAGTTGCAGCGTCAGCATCAGTAGTCACCCACCACTCAAGGAGTACACTTCGTCGAACTATTCAACTGAAACTATAATTCGCTATGCCTCCCAAGAAGCGAGCTGTGGCCTGGCAGCTTAGTTCTGCACATTACTTTATTGTGTTAAAGATTGTACTTTGACAAAGAACTTTGTTTGTGTATACGTGTATTGATTTCATTTGTACTTAAAATAAGAATTTTTTCCATTGTAATATAAACCAGTCATTTATTACTCAGACCATACACACACAATAAAGACAACTAATTATTACTTTTTCTCCTGACATACCATGAAATAGCATGTTTATTGTACAAGTTCATTGCAAAATAGATATGCAAAAATAGATCATACACATAGCATATAATATATGATACACATATCTCAAAAAAAATATCAAAATTCCAGCATTCACACAACAGTTCCTATATCATGTTATCCTGCCATGGGACACTGCCGACGTTGTTGTAGTAGTGCTTGAGGTAAACGTGCACAGCCTTGGCAAGCTAAGGACTGCGAGCTGCGAGCTAAAGACTGGTGGTACCACCAATCGTAAGGTCGTGCAACCAGTCGGGACAGGTCGTGACTGGTCGCACTACCGATCGTGAGGTCGTACGACAGGTGGCAGGACCAGTAGCATGACCAATCGTGCGACTACTTGACCCGCGATCATGCACGACTGGTGGTGCGTCCATGTGCGACTGGTGGTACGACCATATAAGACCTGTCTGCAACCTCTTACGATTGGGAATCGCAGGTCAGAAGCTTTGAACATGACCATCGACCTTGCTGCAACAGATTTTGGTCTGGCGATCACCAACGACCTCTGCGACCAGTCGCACGCTCTTTCTACGATTTGCCCGCGATTCCAACATTTTTCGGTCGCAGCTAGGTCGTAACCTGGTCGCAGGCCGGTGTGACTGGGGCCTTATGGACGGATGAATCAAAATTTTAAATCTTTGGTTCATCACGCAGGGTTTTTGTACGCCGTCGAGTCGGCGAAAGGATGGTTCCTCAGTGTGTGACACCAACTGTCAAACATGGAGGAGGAAGCGTGATGGTCTGGGACTCTTTTGCTGGATCCAGAGTCGGCGACTTGCACAGAGTGACTGGCACCCTGAAGCAAAAGGGCTACCACAGCATTTTGCAGCACCATGCAATACCCTCTGGTATACGCCTAGTTGGTCAGGGGCTCATCCTACAGCAAGATAATGACCCTAAACACACCTCCAGGCTATGTCAAAACTACCTTCGAGGAAAAGAACAAGACGGTAGGCTTCAAATCATTGAATAGCCAGCACAGTCTCCAGACTTAACCCCCATCGAGCTGGTTTGAGATGATCTGGACAGAAGGGTGAAAGCAAAGCAACCTACAAGTGCAACACATTTGTGGGAACTTCTGCAACAGTGTTGGGAAGAACTTCCCGAACAATATTTGATTTCCATTGCAGAAAGAATGCCACGAGTGTGTTCGGTGGTTTTATCTGTAAAAGGTGGCTACTTTGCCGAGTTAAAATTTTAAATTAAATTTTGTTAAACAAAATGATTCTATGATTTATTTTTTTTATCTCCAATTGTTTATTTATTCTATGCTTCATTTTCAGAGAACATTGAGACATTAAACTGCGTAAATTTCAATAAAAACTGGAAAAATTGAGGTGTTCAAAAACTTTTGACCAGTAGTATATATACAGTCACGTGAAAAAGTAAGTACACCCCATGTAAAGTTTTGACTTTTTCAACATATTTCAACATACAGCTATTTGATCTTCATTTCAACAATATTGATAGATAAAGGTGATATAATATAACAAATATCATGAAACATTTACATTTTATAGTCCATTGTATAATTTAAATAAACATGAATGCAAATTTCGCATGTGAAAAAAGTAAGTACACCCCTACATTTATCACTACTTCAAATACCTAAAATTAGAATCAGGTGCACCAGCTCAGGTGCAAATGATTAGAACATCGTTAGAGAGGATCTTGGAGGAACCTGTCTTCTTTAAACCTCAGACATTTAGTTTGGTTTGCTCTTTGTTGTTGAAGTTTGCGGCATCACCATGCCTAGATCAAAAGAGCTCTCTGAGGCCTTCAGAAAGAAGGTTATGGATGCCTACGAGTCTGGGAAGGAATTTAAAAAGATCTCCAAACAAATTGAAATCAATCATTTGACTGTCCGGAAGATCATCTACAAGTGGAGAAGATTCCAAACAACTGCCAACTTGTTCAGGCCAGGCCGCCCCAGCAAGTTCAGTCCGAGCGCAGACCGCAAGATGCTGAAAGAAGTCTCTAAGAACCCCAGAATGTCATCACGGGACCTACAGGTAGCTCTTGCCACTGTTGATATCAAAGTGCACGAGTCTACCATTAGAAAGAGGCTGCACAAATTTGATCTACGTGGGAGGTGTGCCAGGAGGAAACCTTTGCTGCCCAGAAAGAACATCAGGGAAAGACTAAAGTTTGCCAATGAACACCCTGGGCAAAGATCAGCCCTTTTGGAACAATGTGCTCTGGACAGATGAGTCAAAGGTAGAGCTATTTGGCCACAGTACCAGAAGACATGTTTGGCGAAAACCAAAGACAGCATTTGACCACAAGAACCTGATACCAACTGTAAAGCATGGTGGTGGAAATATTATGGTTTGGGGCAGCTTTGCTGCATCAGGGCCTGGGCAGCTCACCATCATAGAATCCACTATGAATTCTTCATTGTACCAGAGGATGCTTGAGGATAATGTGAGGCCATCTGTCGGAGAAGTTGAAGCTCAAGCGACGGTGGACCTTGCACATGACAATGCCACTAAACATACCAGGAAATCCACCAAGGAATGGCTGAAAAGAAAGAAATGGAGGGTTCTGGAATGGCCAAGTCAAAGCCCGGATCTAAATCCCATCGAGATGTTGTGGGGGGATTTGAAACGAGCTGTGCATGCAAGAATCCCCTCAAACATTGCACAGCTGAAAGAATTCTGCACGGAGGAGTGGGCAAAAATTTCTCCCAGTCGACGTCAGAGACTGGTAGACAGTTATAAGAAACGCCTCCTTGAGGTTGTTTCTGCCAAAGGGGGCAATACCACATATTGGAGCCAAGGGTGTACTTACTTTTTTACATGCGAAATTTGCATTTATGTTTATTTAAATTATACAATGGACTACAAAATGCAAATGTTTTATGATATTTGTTATATTATATCACCTTTATCTATCAATATTGTTGAAATGAAGATCAAATAGCTGTATGTTGAAATATGTTGAAAAAGTCAAAACTTTACATGGGGTGTACTTACTTTTTCACATGACTGTAGATAGATACATATATATATTATTGGGTAAAATGCTACGGGCATAGAAAAGGCCCCTTTATATGGGATGTGCCATGCGGCAAACTATAGAAAAGATGGGACATTCCATAACTTGTAGAAAATGCCAAACAATACAAAATAAGGGACATTCAAAAAAAATCTCGTTTGCGTGCTGGACTACCCTTGTGTTCTGAGGAGGAACCAAGTAATGCTCTAGAAAAGTTCATATAAAGCGGCGCCAATTTGATTGATACAGATACATGAAAAAGTAAATGTATTTTATTTGCCAGATGTGGGGCGCCCCTTTATAAGTAGCAGGTTCGGGCGCCATAGCAGGTTCCCCGTTCGCCTTCAGTGCTTGGTTGCGAACCTTGCGACGGTCATCAGGTAATGATGGCCGGTGCCTTCTTTGGCACAGTCCTGATCGATCGGAACATCAGTGGCAGGAACTCTCCCTATAATCAATTAAACTCTCCCTATAATAACTGCAATTCGCCCTATAAATATAAATACATAGATATCTTGGACATATAGATACTGTAGATCAAAATTGTTTACATGTGCAAGTTGACTTTTCTTTTTTGAACAACAGTTATTGATTATAATTACAACACTGGGCTGGCAGGATGGCCTGGAGGTCTGCACATTCACCTGTAAGTTGTCTATCCTGGGTTCGAATCCCGGCCCAGCTATAAACTGTCACCCTGGTGTTTCGCAGTCAGGCTGATTCATCAATGTGTGTGCCGTCCGCAAGATGGACGTTAACCGGCATCTCATCTGTCGCCATTAGTTCGTGGATGTTAAAGATCCCAAGGTGTCCTTCGCGAAGAGTAGGCGAGCTAATCGCAAATTTCCTGCTCTATCCTAAAGGGGAGACTGCATCGGCGGCACAGCCACACCCTCAGCCAATGATGCTGCTCCACACCCTCAGCCAATGATGCTGCTCCACACCCTCAGCCAATGATGCTGCTCCACACCCTCAGCCAATGATGCTGCTCCACAGATTTGTGCTGCACATGGAAGATCACAACATTTAAGCAGCAGGTATTATGGGAAATTTTTCAGCTCTAAAAACCACATTACCATGAGAGACCTGCATTGGGTGCATGGAAAAGGTGCAATAGGGAAGTCGATATGTGAAACAATTGGCATCACCGATAGTCTGGTATTTGGATGTTTGTAAACACACATCAAGCAGTACCTGTACGTATTACTGTGTGTTTTTGCATTTGCAGAAGAGCAGCACCTGAAAGCAGCAGGTAATCTTCGAAGGGGACTGGGCCTGGCACTCGTGGTGAACACGTCTTCACGGCATTTGCTATTGCCCTGACCGTACAAATAAGATTCCATTACTACAGGTAACTACAGGTAACGTGTTAATAATGACAAAGCACAGCATGCTCCACGATGCACCGTCTATACACAAGGCATGCAAAAAGGCCCAAGTTCACAAATCTATATTATAAAAGGAGCCGGGTCTGTCTGTCTGTCTGTCTGTCTATCTGTTTGTCTATCTGTCTGTCTATCTGTCTGTATCTGTTTGTTTGTCTGTCTATCTGTTTGTTTGTCTGTTTGTCTGTCTGTCTGTCTGTCTGTGTTTGTTTGTCTGTTTGTCTGTCTGTCGTGTTATAACTTGAGAACGGATTAACGGATTTCAATAAAATCCAACTATGGTGGATCCGGGTAAGTCCCGGGAATGTTTGAGATCCTTTTTGTTTCATTTTTTTCATGGGTACATGAACACGCATGTCAAACCTGCAAATGCCAACACCTGCACGTTGGTTACACCTGCACGGAGAGCAGGACCTCCCAGGAATCCTTTTTCTTTTTCTTCCCCCATAGATTATCCATCGCAGCAAAGATTGGTATTTCATATGCAGCCCGTGGCATCATTTTCTGGAGGCGTGGCGGTGCCGCTGATGCAGTGCCCCCGTTACCAGTAAGCTGGTACCCATTGTGCCGGCCTCGGAAGGATGACAGGCTGAGTCAACCCACCTGGTGTTATTTACAACGGCCCGGCAGGAGCTACAACGCAGGACCCTAAGATCTCCGGGCAGCCACCTTTACCGTTAAGGCAACACATGGCTTGCCATCCCACCTGTTTGGGCCTAGTGGTCACGACAATAGTTCTCTTCAGTAGTACCACTCTTAAAAGCAAGCTTACAAGTTTTTTTAAAGGTATCAGCAATCATACTCAGGTGTATTCACTGCCCTCCCCCATTAACACCCCAATGCCGCGACATCCAAACGCGTCATGATGTAATTCATTCAGCGATGCCTTATTCATTCAGTGGCTGGTCACGTGGCCAGGTAAGCAAATGTAAAGTCATATACTTGTTTCATGAAAATAAGGATACAGCTCGTCATAGCAAAGTTGCATGAGCTAATCGACAAAGATAACAATAATAATAATAGACGAGTTACCTTACGAGGAACTTTAACACAGGTGAAGGCCATTCAGTCCATAAAGTCTGCGCTACGTTTGCCAACCTATGGTTGTTTGTCCGTGCTTGATCTTTCTAAGTGGTCAACATCAAGCAAGGAAGCAGCTCGTACCATTAAAAAAAGATTTGGTCTGACTAGGCCCGAGTTCAAACCGCTGCCCTCCCAGACTCAGGGCAGACGCTCTAACTATGACGTCACCGAGTCTGGTTTAGAGAAAGCTCAGAATAAAACTCCCTTTAGCACCACCTGCCAAGGTACAAACCGAGATTCTTCCTCGAATCAGATTCCACTTTTCCATTGATCGTGAAGTCTACTACAATTGAAGACAACACACAGGTAGCAATGGCGGTACGTGCCACGTAAGGATATGCAGGTATAGTTGTAGCTTATAGGACAATAAAATGGAGCAAAGGTACGCGTTAGCAAAGCGTGGGACAACAAGGATGTGCAGGTATGAAAAGATGAAGTGTGGGATGCAAAGCACCATCTTTGGTGCAGATCGGAGGACTCGGGATCATTAGTGCGGACATGAAATCACCTGATATGTTCTGGAGTCGTTCCACAACATCCTCCAACAATGTTCACCAGTCCATCCTGAGCAAAAGCCTGGGAGGAGGTGAAGGGTGGGGGATTCATGGAGAGGACGGATGACAATCTACTGGATTACATTTTCCACCATTTGCGACAACAGGTGTTATGCCTCCAATTTGTTGTTCCGAAAACATTTACTTGAACTTGAAAGGCGAAAGGTTAGTACGTGGTCTTAAGGAGAAGGTATTGTAAACAATTATTGTTTAAGAGACAGTGAGACAAATGGACCATGGATGTAAGGAGGTGGTAGGGAAAGCACGTGCCACCACATAACTACGTTCAGCACATTCTAAATGGGTCTTCCTTTGGCTTAATGGAAGTGGTGGTGGAATGTGTCTCGTCAGGAAGGGGTGTTATGCAGGGTGGTGTGGTGTGGGTAAAGATCATCTATTTATGACCTCATTCTCCTGCTCCCTCCCTTCCACTGTCCACATCCACTTCCCTCCCTCCTCCCTTCCTCTCTCTCTTACTCCACCTCCACCTCCCTCCCTTCCTCTCTCCCCTCCTCCCTCCCTTCCTCTCTCCACCTACACCTCTCTCCCCTCCTCCCTCCCTTCCTCTCTCCACCTACATCTCTCTCACCTCCTCCCTCCCTTCCTCTCTCCACCTCTAACTCCCTCTCCTCCTCCTCCATCCCTTCCTCTCTCCATGTCCAACTCCACCTCCCTCCCTTCCTCTCTCCATGTCGAACTCCACCTCCCTGTCCTCCTCCCTCCCTTCCTCTCTCTACCTCCACCTCCCTCCCCTCCTTCCTCCCTTCCTCTCTCCATGTCCACCTCCACCTCCCTCCCTTCCTCTCTCTACCTCCACCTCCCTCCCCTCCTTCCTCCCTTCCTCTCTCCATCTCCAACTCCACCTCCCTCTCCTCCTCCCTCCCTTCCTCTCTCTACCTCCACCTCCCTCCCTTCCTCTCTCCATGTCGACGTCCACCTCCATCCCCTCCTCCCTCCCTTCCTCTCTCTACCTCCACCTCCCTCCCCTCCTTCTTCCCTTCCTCTCTCCATGTCCAACTCCACCTCACTCTCCTCCTCCCTCCCTTCCTCTCTCTACCTCCACCTCCTCCCTCTCCCTTCCTCTCTCTACCTCCTCCTCCCTCCCTTCCTCTCTCTACCTCCACCTCCTCCCTCTCCCTTCCTCTCTCTACCTCCACCTCCCTCTCCTCCTCCCTCCCTTCCTCTCTCCATGTCCACCTCCACCTCCATCCCCTCCTCCCTCCCTTCCTCTCGCCATGTCCAACTCCACCTCCCTCTCCTCCTCCCTCCCTTCCTCTCTCTACCTCCACCTCCCTCTCCTCCTTACCCTCTCACATTTAGCACTCCCCTCCCCAAACTAAAGAATACATGGCACCAAAAGTGAGTAAATTAAATATGACAATGTAATTGAGATTTAGTGTGATGTTGTGAACGATGTGCGAGAAGAAAAGGTTGCCCAAGAGAGACAGCTTACCTTGAGGTGAGTAGCGGTAACCTCCGGCGTTTCATCGTAATCACCAAATGTGTTAGGGAGACCTGTGATTGGGTAATAATGATCATAAAAGAAAAAACAACCAAAAGAGAAATTAAAATGTAACACTTAATTTGTATGCACGTATCAGTTAGCAAGCCAATCACAGTGACCTGAATGAAGAGAGGTAGAGGCGGGACAAGAAGAGGTGTGGACGTAGCAGTCAGATGCAAACAGAGGAAAAAGAAGAGGAAAACGGACAAGAATGAACGGATGGATTAAAAAAAGGTACAACGACCAACACACGTGAATTCAGTTTAAAGAGAGCGATGCTCTGTTACAGGCCTCACCTGACCCTTACCTGCATTGGGGTAACAGATGACGTATGCATTGGTCGCTATCCCAATGGCCTCGATGAATGGTCTCATCTCGACAGCCCCAAGTGCGCAGTTTAGGCCCACACTGTATAATCGGACAAATCAAACGGGTTTAATCATCAGAGCCATGACATGGAGCGGTACAGGTGGTGACTTTCCTTACCTTCATCACCTGCACCACCTATATGTCTGACTCCAACTATTGCTTCACTCTGTCTATCTGCCTACAGACGTCAGTCCATGATCAAGGAATCACAGAACTTGATTGAATGTTACATCTTCAACATTGTAGAACCAATCGGAATATTATTCAGAACGCGCACCTGCAGCTTAGCCGCACTTTGGCTCTGCATTTGGAAAATGGGATGGAATCTTGTTCCAAGGGTGTATGCACATAAAGAACTAAGGTAAATACCTCCGCTACCGAAGGTGGGCGTTGGTCATCTTTTCTCCCCTGTCTGTCTGTCTGTCTGTCTGTGGACAGGATATCTCAAAACTTTGTGGACGGACTTGGATGAAATTTGCTGGAGAGGTTGGGTACATGACACGGACGAAATGATTCGATTTTAGTGAAGATCCGGATCCGGATATGAGAATTTAAATGTTTTTAAACAATTCTTTACCATTGAGTGATAGGGCCAAAAACGATACATATATTGCAAAAACGTATCGACGGATTATGACAAAACTTGGTGAAAGGGTTGGTTTGTTGACAAGAAGAAGCCGATCAGATTTTTGTTCAGGTCCGAATCCAGATCTGGCCCATCAGTGGGATACAAACCCTAAACTGTTCAGCCTGGTGGAGGTATGCGCTCTACCGAGTGCCCTTCTCGATGTTTTAGTGTCCGCCTGTCTGGCAGCCAACCAAAATTGAAAATCATTTTGAAAGGGAAACTTCCTGTTTTTAGGGATGTCATAAAGGACACAAACAACAGGTTCAAATAACTAATTTAACGCGTTAAATAAGGTGATGTAAAAGATGGTGCGTCAATGGCGGTAAACTTCCGAATAATTTTTTTCCCGACAGCCTTTAGAAACTATTTTATTTCTATCGAATTATTTACTTGAACACTGTAGAACACAAATCACTTGCTTGGCACTTTCAAAAACCTCAAGTTTAACAATACTGGGCCAAACTATGATGCCATTTTATGTTATCTTGACCAATTAAATATGCTGCTCACCACGCTCTCAGCATTGGGGAATATCAGACCAAATGGCGACTTGTAGGATATATAGATCATGCTCAGAAACACATAGCAAGAGCTTCAAAGACCCGTCTCCTTTCTCCTGTTCTCAAGACTGTGCGGGGTAAAGTGTTCTATGAATTCTGTGGTTACCCTGCACTCGCGAAGCGTAAAGTGAGGTTAAGTGATCGGTTACGTACATATGTATGTCATACGTCTGCATTTTTAAAATTCATTTTCCTGGCAACAGTTGGCCTGATGGATACGAAATTTTCACCCCAGGAGCGCCTTCGCCTGTAGAATATTTTCATGATAATTATGACGTCATAGGTCACTAGTGCAGGTGTCATCTTGGAAAAACCGAAAAACGTTGCACGTCTCTATCTCCGAAACAGCTTCATGGAAAAAAAATTGAAAAGTGGATCATTGTAAAGAACTCTGCATGGGGGAATAAGTGTTGTTAACGATGACGTCATAATTTGACAGGGACAACGCTTAGTCTGATCAGTTTGAAATTTATTCAGCGTGATCTACGCAACAATTAAATTAGAGAATATAAATTTATGATGTCATCAGTCACGTGGTCTGGCAACCATATTGGATCAAAGAGAAAACTCCTTCAAAAACAGAAGAGTTGGCTCACACCAGGCTGACTGCGCAGGGTAAGTATTCTATGAATACCATCTAGTTTAGCTATTTTATAACCCTGCATACTAAAAGCTGCTCAGTTACATCTCCATGAAACACCGCTCGATCCCAGCTTTCTTCTCACTCACCATTACTTTGGCTTCACTCCAGCAATGAAATATTGGCCACAATCCTACCAAATACAAAACAAACACATGTGCCGAATCTTAATCCGTATCTATACTACACTGTGAATGCTTTGGTGCGATCGAACAACCCGTTCTACTGAGACACCTTCCTGCTACAGCCCCCTTTGACCATGGCTGCCTGTTTCTTGCACTCACCAGCAGCATGTTGCAATTGATCAAGTGTGTCTTCCTTCAGGGAGCTGGACCACCACAGGGTGTTCTCCTACTAAGTTATACCTTGGTGGATTGTTCGCTGACTAAACCTTTTACGACCATAACCATCATAAATGATGTTGCCAATGTGAATTCCTTTCTTCCTCTTCGCTTTGTCGTTCCCCTTTATTCTCCGTAATACCCTCCTTTCTATTGGCTTATTTGAATGCTTCATTTTAGCCCTCTGTGACGTCGTTTATACGTACGCGTTTATAGCCGGCAAAGCCGGTGTTGTGAATGAACGCGTACGTATTATATTGAAAAACCAGATTTTGCTGGATCCTTTGAGAATTTCGAAGCTTTGACGCACCAAATCGCTCCATGGAGGCCGCCATCTTGCGGATGCGGAAGTATGCATTAAAAAATTGCGAAAAAGTTCAATAGGAGTTTGTTTCACCCGTCTCTGTTTGATTCACAATCTTATGCACCTCTAATTTGTAATTAAAATACTTTAAGACCAACCTCGTTCCCAGGGCCCGCACGGGCCTGGTTATCTTCAACGAAAATCGTCACCAAACACCGGAACCAATGAGATTCGAGCATTTGAAAAAATATTTCAAAAAAGCTTATTACCGCGTTTCGGAGGCTGAAAACGGCGTCAAATATTCTAAAATCGACGAAGAATTATTTTTTAGAAATCTCGCGGCCGTAGGGGATAGTGTTTCACGGCCGCAAATATCCGGAGTTGAGACGGAATTCACCGAATTAATCAAGAAGGAAATTTTATAAATTTTAATCTCATCCAGAATGCAAATGGTGTCATTTTGAAATAGGTACGGTACCTACTACACCTACCTACTACCAACTACCTAACCTACTGATGCCATCGTGATGGGTAAAATAGTGGCAAGAGGCTTTGGCTTCGCCGGCTCATTGCGGCTTTGAAGTCGGGTACTAGTAATTCTATACATAATGTGAGTGATACAAAAGCCACGTGTACACATCACTATCCACTAACGATGTATATCATCCTCATTTACTTGGTTTCTCTGTTTCATTTTCGAAGTTACTATGTTACGAACTAAGACTCTGAAAATTAAAAACCTCGTAGAAATGAGAGAGTTTGTCGAACACCTTACCCCAGGTGTCTTGAAAAACAAGGACTTGGGCGGGGTCTACGAGCGGCAAATCTGATTGGTTGTGATGACATAAAATGCCGTAATATTTTCTCCAAGTTCAGTTCAACGGAATCTGTTTGAAATTTCCAAAAAGGCGAATTGTGCCTCCAGTCTAAGTATATCATTTAATTGAAATAAAATAAAGATTTTAAAGGTCATAGACAAAAACATTGCATTAGTTTACCACCGCTGATGCAGCATCTTTTACACCACCTTATTTAATACTTTACAATAGTTATCTGTGCCTGTTGTTTGTATCCTTTATGACTTCCTTAAAACATAGGGGCAATACACCTGGCGCTCACCTGTTAGAATAAACAGTACACTGCACTGACTAAAGGTATTTTAAACGAATTTAAATGGTTTCGAGAAGACAGGGCAGCATGTAGAATCATACCAACATAATCATAAAACTTTAAACAAACAAACTAAAAAATACCTATTTTGGGGGGCAACCCTACCCCCTCCCACTCCGTGTACCTCCTCAGACCCCGAATTTTTAAATGCCAGAAACAAACTTTGGTACATCACGGGTGATGAGGGTTGTGGAATTTCATCGAAATCGTGTGTGTAGGTTCTGAGAAGAAAACAAATATCTATTTTTGGGGGTCAACCCTCGACCCACTTTGTCCCCCCATAGACCTCCTTAGACTTCGATTTTCTCAATGCCGTGAACAAACTTTAGTCACAACACAATACATAATTTATGCCACATTTGGTCACAATCCCATCAGCGGTTTCGGAGAAGAAGTTTCAAGTGTTTACGGACGGACGGACTGACTGACGGACGGACTGATGACGCGGCCTTGCATAAGCTCCCCTGAACTTCATTCCAGGTGAGCTTAAAACAGTAAGTTTCCTGTTTGAATGATTTTCAATTTTGTTTGACTGCCAGACAGGTAGACAGTGTGTAAAGATCATCTATCTCCTCTCCGTGCATGTGCGATCGGGTCAAATTCAGAGCCAAAGTACAGACAACTCTCGGTCAAAGAATATCCACAACAAAGGATGCCATTTTGTCTGCATGACTGATTGATGTACATATATTTATCCAAGTTCCTCTGTACTGTTTTATGTCCATATGCATGTATTATTGTGCTGTACTTCCTTTACATACTACACTCTTTATGGTTTTTAATTGTCCTTCATGACTTTTTGCATTGTTTTGTTGATTAATATAGTGATATATGTACATATATGTATATAGTGTTACGGTATATACATACATGTTCGTTTCAAACAATTTCCAGTGTGTTCGGGTTTCAGACCCATTTCGCTCTGAGAACAGGGTCCAGGAACGTAACTCGTTTTCAAACCGGGAGTTGTCTGCACATGCACGTTCTCAAACCGGGAGTTGTCTGCACAAGCACGTTCTCAAACCGGGAGGTTTATTTTCCGATTCGTATTCAAAATATGAATTCCAATTGAAATCAAGTTGTCCCTCGATCATAAACTGACATTTGTAGACAAACAGACATAAATGAGCCAATTGTTTAACCTGGCTTTTCACTTTGCGTGTGCGAGGTAATGATCTCTACGGGTCTTGACTTGAATAACGGAAGACCCTCCGATAGTAAAGCATTCACCAGAGTGGTTTAGCATGAGAAATGCTGATGACAAATGCCTCCACAGTCTGCCCGGACAACGTGCGCCCACTTTTGTCAACAATCGTCCCGGATACCTGTCGGACAAGCACGCACACCATGCACGATAATTAATTCTGACATTTCCGATGATATCAATGTATGAAGGACAAAGCAATGTGATTATCGAATAACGAAAACATCAAAATAAACCATTTTCAGGGCACTGTACATCAATTTCTCTTCAACATTTTATCACCATTCAGGATGTTGTGGTGTTCAAAATCTTACAAATATCGGCCTTGACTTGTACTGCTGCTGGAAAAGTACTTGCAGAGCAAACAATGCAGCCTGAAAATACACAAAGCACGCATCATCTAAAGGCCGCCATGGGGCTCGTCCTCTGCGTCGGTTTGCCCACCTGTCCTCTCCAACTTGAAGGAGTGATTTATGCTTCAGTCACATTTGGCTCGGCGGCCGTAGGGTGTAAAAAATCTACGGCCACTAGCAATTATAGGGCGGCCGCAGTATTTCCACGGTCACACAATGTAGCAGTCACATATGTTTTTATTTTTCGGGTAGCCGCACGGGGTATTTAGAAATTGTGGAGACCGAAAACGTTGGGGTGCCGTACGGTCGTTGATTTGATGTCGCACGGTGACCTTAGGGCGTCCCTGTGGCGGCCATAGAATTTTCAAGGCAGACGCGAGGTAGCCTCAAGGTGCCCGCAGGGGGGCCCTAAGGCGAACGTGCGGCCAGACGGACGGTAACGAGTGGGTATATATACCAGTTCTTTTTCATATGTATAACAGCACTTACAGTTGTCATGGCTACGGCTTGTCGAATTGCTACGGCCGACCTAGAAATGAAAAAAGTTATAACGCCGCGCTATAATTCCACGGCGACCACTACGGCCTGTAAAAGATAGCCATATGCCCTAGGGCCACCCTGAGGCCACCTCAGAAATTCTGCGGCCGCCGCACGTTTCTGTCAATTTAGGGGGGGTACGGCCGCCGTATCCTAGCCGTAGAGCAAATGTGACTGAGGAGTAAATGCGGTATCCATCCCACCTTGGCATTGGCGGTATCAAACACCGTCTCCACCAGCAGGATGTCGACTCCCCCATCGAGCAGGCCTCGTGCCTGCTCCGAGTAGGCAGCAACAAGTTCATCGAATGCTGTCATACAAAGAAAGATGGTGCAACTGGTCAATATAATCAATCGTACAACAGATGTTATTACTACTGACGCATCTTCATACTCATTCGTCACCATATACGAGGGACAAGTAGACATCTGAAGGAATAGAAGAGTTAGAAAAAAAGAAAACGTGTCCGGTTAAAATGGCTCGACTTGTCTGGAGCACGTAGCTCATGATGCCGATACAATGTTCAAATCGCATTGTCTAATAAATATCCTTGTAATTCATACAAGAGTACACCGACATATCTTACTGTTGTCCCACACCCATGTAATATTTGCACAAGTTCCTCTATGACACCCAGGGAGAGAATTGGGGGGGAGGGAGGACATGAAGATAACCAATTTAAGTGACGAGTGCACCCACTCTCGACAGACGTGGCAGGTAGCGACTGTTTTTAAAGGTAATCATACGTGTTTGTGTTTTATAATAATATTCCTTCAGGTAGGGGTTTTTTTTAGTTGTTGTTTTTTTGGGGGGTTTTCGTATACAGAGCCAAGGCTTGTGTAAGAGCTAACACGACACGAGAACAGGCACAGACCCATAAAACATATAAGAAATAAGGGAGCGGGAGACAAGGGGGTGGGAGTGGAAAACATACAAGCACAACAACAGCAGAGAACAGGGATATCGGCAGATCTGTGGAAGAGAGAGGGGGGGGGGGGGGGAAGGGGTACACGGTATAAAGCAAATTAACACTACTCGGAATTTCAGGAAAGAAGTTGGAGATTGAAAGAGGTGGATTTGGGGTGTTTTAACGGGGGTTAGAAAGGACTTTGCACGACGGAGGATGCCCAGTCGGCGACCGGCTTTGGAGGCCAGCTTGGAAATGTGGTTTTCCCAGGAAAGATCATGGCAGATAGTGAGACCCAAAAGCTTGAGCGACAGAACTTCTTGGAGAGCATTGTTTTGAGAAAGTAGATGGGAGGGTTTTCCAGACGGTCTTTTCGGAGAGACAAAGTCAGAGTGAGAGATTTGTCAGGATTGAAATTAATAGCATTGATATTGTTTTGTAATAACATTAATATGATGCTATTACCATTATTGTTGTTATTACTTTTGTTATTAGAAGCGGCCATAGAGAAATGTCACGATAAGCTATCTTAACACGTATATACATCTTAACAGGGATTTCGTGCAAGATGGAAAAAAAACCCTTGGGGAGAGGGGCAAATGAAGTCGCTACAACCTCCATCATGTGACCCTTAGTGGGCTTGTCAAGCTTGGTTGAGATTGGATAAGTAATGACCGAATACATTGTGGTCAAAAACACAGCCACACACCAAATTGCGTATTTTAGAATGACAACCTTCTCAAACACATTTGCACGGGTGATACTGCATAGCTTTTGAAACTAGATGGTATTCATAGAATACTTACCCTGCGCAGTCAACTTGGTGTGAGCCAACTGTTCTGTTTTTTAAGGTTAATTATTTTGTTTTTTTTGTATACAAGATCGAGGCTCGTGAAAGAGCGAATATTAATCACACAAAAAGGCAACCGACACATAAAACACAAATTTTATTTAAAATTTAATCAAATATGCCTGCCTGACCACGTGACCGATGATGTCATAAATTTCATTCTCCAATATAATTGTTGCGTATATCACGTTCAAGAAATTACAAACTGATCTGGCGAAGAGTTGAACTTGTTGAATTATGATGTCATAACGAAGGCACCAATGATGTTATTGCTAACATCACTTATTGCCCATGTGGAGTTATTTACAATGTGCCATGTTTCAATTTTTCCATGGAGCGGATTCAGAGACATAGATACCTATGATATCATAACAATTATACATGGGTAGACGCATACTATGGTGAACAAGACCGAAAGTCTAACAGCGGTGTAGCCGGGCATGTTTGATACTTTAGTTGAAGAGGATAGTATGACCTGGGTGGGGACACCAGTTAGCAAATAATGCAAGTATTTAATTTTTTTTTGAAGTACTGCAAGTCTCCAAGATATCTGTCACCATGGAAACGAAGCAATTGCATCCAGACACTGGTTTATTCTGGATGTTTCGAGTCAACAATGAACCAACCATACACAGCTTCAATCCAGTAACTTTGCAGTCACGACAAAGGGATTGCAGCGTTACGATTATATTTACTGTATTATTATTACTATTATTATTATTACGAAAATGATACTACTGTATTAAGAAACCTGGGCTAATTTGTCCGAAGTGGCCTGAAGGTGAGGGATGAAGGCATGAAGCCGAAGGCCTATACGTACTGTGTCGTTGGAAGATCCGTAATGCCTATGCTTTCGATATTTGATGGTCATTTTCACAATCGGTTTGTTTGTGTTTCACACTGAATGAAAAATTTAAAGGTAGAGGAGCTTGCAGATTGTAATGCATGACAGGGTTGACGATATGTTCTGCCTGAATGGCATAGAAATCAAAATGGCGGTGTCAAAATGACATCACCCCTGTCATGTGGCCAGATCCTCAGCTCTGATTGGCGTACATTTGTGAGGGACATACATACATACATACGGACATATACACATACATACAGACAGAAAAACACTGTTCTAGATGGCTTTGACCTATGGGCTACACCGTAAAAATCCGTGTCACTCAGACTAACAGATGCCAAGAAAATGAATTTTAAGCATGCGGACATACACATACGTACATACATATGCATGTACATGACCGATCCCTTAACCTCGCTTTTCAGCGCAGTGTAAAAAAGGAATGTAGCGAGAAAAACAACTCCATACTAGGTGAGGTTTGGTGGCATGAATCCCCCGAAATATTTGAAAAATTCATGTCAATGTTTTTGTCATTTTGGGGGTATTTGTGTCCAAATTGAAACAAAAAAATGTTGCACCCATGTCCGAAGTAAGCGGTTCAGTTTGGCATTTTAAAAATGAAATAGGCACAGCCTAGAAATGAATGAAAACCTTTAGATTTACCCTTTAGAATGCTTTCAAATTATCCTTTGGAATCCTTAAGAATTAAAGTTTTGAACCCCTAGATTTACCCTTTGGAATTACACTTTATAACCCTTTAGAATTACCCTTTACAACCCATTCGAATTACCCTTTGGAATTACCGTCTAGCATTACCCTCAATAATTTATTAATTTTTTAAATTCATTTTTTAGTATACAGAATCGAGGCTCGTGTAAGAGCTAAAATCGTGTAAGAGTTACCCTTTAGATTCACACTCTAGAATCACCCTCTAGAATTATTCTTTAGAATCACACTCCAGAATCACTCTATAATTACTCTCTAGAATCACCCTCTAGAATTAAACTCCATAAATACCCTCAAGAATCACCCTTTAGAATCACCCTCGAAAATTAAACTCCAGAAATACCCTTTAGAATCGCCCTTTAGAATTATTCTCGAGAATCACCCTCGGGAATCACCCTCTGGAATCACCCTCGGGAATCACCCTCTGGAATCACCCTCTGGAATCACCCTCTAGAATTAAACTCTAGAATCATCCTCTACAATCACCCTTTAGAATTATGCTCTAGAATTAAACTCTAGAATCACCCTCTAAAATTAAACTCCAGAAATACCCTCTAGAATCGCCCTTTAGAATTATTCTCTAGAATCACCCTTGGGAATCACCCTCTAGAATTAAACTCCATAAATACCCTCAAGAATCGCCCTTTAGAATCACCCTCTAAAATTAAACTCTAGAATCACCCTCTAGAATCGCCCTTTAGAATTAAACTCTAGAATCACCCTCTAGAAGTAAACTCTAGAATCACCCTCTGGAATTGCCCTCGAGAATAACTCTCTGGAATAACCCTCTAGAATTGAACTATAGACTTACTCTAGAATTACCCTTTAGAATCACCCTCTAGAATCCTCCTCCAGAATCACCCTCAATAATTACCCTCTAGAACCCATTAGATTTACCCTTTAGGACCCTATAAAATTACCCTTTCGACCCCATCACAATTACCCTTTAGAATAAAAAATGGTGGGTTAGAACGGTTCTTCATTTTCGATGGAAGGACGGATATAGCCCAATACTGAAGCGGCGACAACACTTAAAAACTAAGCAAATAAAAACGTGATAATTGGAGGAATTTGGTTTACTAGGGCATGCCCGTACGTGGGTGCAATGCCCGTACGTGGGTACGTGGGTACGTGGGTGCGAGTACGGTGACAATCCCCCCCCTCTATTTACATGAAATGGTTTGGTCCATGAAATGTTTTGGTCCATTCGCAACGCCAAAGCGAACGGCGAACGGCTTGCGAGTACAGTGACAATCCCCCCCCTCTATTTACATGAAATGGTTTGGTCCATTCGCAACGACCACAGAACCCCCCCCTCTATTTACATGAAATGGTTTGGTCCATTCGCAACGCCAAAGCGAACGGCGAACGGCTAAATCGCCATAGCTCGGTAACTACTTGTCCGATTAATTTCAAACCTTGAAAAGGCACATCCTCGGGTCCCCAGCAATATACCTGGCAAGTTTCAAGTATATCGGACCCGTGGTTGTCGAGAAACAGCGGTCACAGACAAACATACAAACATACAAACATACAAACATACACACAGAGATTACTGGAATTTTTGGTTTATTTCACCTGAACATCCATTGCCGGGAGGATTATTTTCAGTTAATACAGCATCCTATTATGACGTTAGGGAGCCGGCTTGGGATCCTCGGATCCTGGATTTGATTCCCGGTCATCGCTGAATTAACGCCAGGGGGGTTGACTCAGCCTGTCATCCTTCCGAGGTCGGCAAATTGAGTACCAGTTCACTGGTAATTCCCTGTGTGTCGCAAGAGGTGACTAACAGGGTTGGCGGCAGGAAGAGCATCCGGCCATAAAACATTGCTTCAAAAAGGGGTCCACGGTGCCCGAAAAAGGCCAACCCCTGCTCTGTGGGGGAAAATGGCCTCTAAAGGTGGTGCACAGCATCTTATTATCTTAAAAAATTAATGAACACTGAATACCACATACCTTTCAAGGACTTTTGATACACTAGTAGGCCCTTTTTGTATTATTATTGTTATTTTTAATGAGATATCGCCCGGCACAAAGCCTTTAAGGACACGAGGTGGGGGGCACACAAAGGAAAGTATAAATATTTGACAGAAAGGAGGAATCTATTGACATTCTTGTTGAATTGAGGTAAGTTTGGTCCAAATTTTCATTAGCCTTCACAGTTTTGCAGCATACTTGCCTGCTTGAGCATTAACTTACCTCTCACTGGGCCCAGATATGCATGGGCCAGGGTGGGAGATGGGCGAGGGGGGTGAGGGTGGGTACAAAACCAGAGCATTCACTCACTACCCCTTCAAACTCGTGAAACTGGAGGGGTTTTCCTGAATCACTGAATTGAGAGCCCGACAGATTTATTTAATGTGGTGTTTGATTTATTATTTTATTTAATTTATTTAATTTATTTAATCATTTAATGTTCGGGTGACACCGTCACAATTTCGGTCTTCGAGGCCGGCCGATAGGCACAGTGTGACCGGAAGGGACGAGGTTCTCCTGACCACGTGGCCCTTGACTTGGTTTGTCCGCACAATGTGGGCGCTTTCAGGATGAACTTTAGCCGGGGAGCGTTTGGGCGCCCCAGTCTGATACTGCCGCCCACGCGCAGAACAACTTGTGAGTGCACGTGGGTCCCGGCGGTCCCACTGGCCTAGCGCTACCATGTTTAGACAGCGAACTCCGTCCCCGGGCACCGGCACCTACTCCCGGAAGCAAGAGAGATCAGCAGTGCCGGGCACGGTAGGGCACCCGCGGAGCCCAGGCGGACCGGGGACGCGCGAGCCTACGCGTTAGCGGGCTACGGCGGAATCAACGGCTTCAGCCACGTCCGGGCCGATATTCGGCCCGGCCGCACCGGGAATGAACTGGTTCGACGCCCGCGCTAGAGAGGTCGCGGGCGACTGAGATGTGTTAACAAATGATTAATTAATTTGAGACGTCCGATTTCTAGTGTTTGGAAATTTGGAAGAGCTTGACCCTAGCCTTTCCCTTGCGAGGGCAAGGAGGAACTTAACACTTGACACTTAAGCTTAGTTTGAAGTACACCCTGCCAGCGCCCACGGCGGGACGGCAGGGCAACCAGAAGGGACGAGGTTCTCCTGACCACGTGGCCCTCGATCTGGGAAGAGAGAGGCGTTCCATTAGTGGACGCGCCCCTCACGCCCGACTTTTGGGCGGCCCCGGCAGGCCGTTTGTTTTGACGATTAAATTTAATGTGATTTTTGTTTTGATTTAAATGCACAGGCATTACGGGCCAAATGGTCCCCTCCTGCGTCAAGGTTCGTTGGTGAGATGTATTGGTCTGGGATTGAAGTGGTCACAAACTTCACCGTGACCAACAGACATTATCAGGTTTTGTATTTGTGTGCAGCAGAATCGCGTTTTTACTTCATGCAATGTAAAGATGGCATTTCGGTATTTTCCGTGAAGTTCACAGAAGGGAATGGTGAAGAGAAAGCCAACAATGGACTCTATTTCCAAATTTATCGACGAAGGCAGACTTTCTGCTGCCTGGCTATATGGAAGTTAGTATTGTTAGTTAGTGAGTTCCGTGCTATATGGAAGGCGTTTCACCCATGCATTTGACATTTTTAATGTCATACGTCACATGCCACATTGAAACATTGTATGTCAACTCAAAAAGCTGTACACCGTCATGTGACCCCTCCCATGTGATCCCACCCAAACTCCATCACGAGTATAACCTACTGATGTTGCGAAAGTCTGGATGCTCAACAGACGGTGAAATGGAGAGAGTGCGGTTGGTTGGTCCCATAGCCCCGGCCACAAAGCGCCTGTGGCCCGTTTCGGCCCAGACCGCATCAGCCGTACGCCTCGCCAAGTCGGCTGCCTCAAGGTTCAGTCGGTATGCCTGCGCACGCGCATCGAGGAGTGAAAAGGTCATTGTGGATGGGGTGATCAGAAAGTGCCGCATGACGGTGTCATCCACACAATAGCTATTTCAAGATTATGAAAAATAATAATAATGGAGGAACGACAAACACAAACACACTTGTCCATAATAATTGTCTACTTATTTGTGTATTACTATGTTCTGGTGAATTGCCCATTCCCACATCGTATTGGATTTGGGTTTGAGATGCAACATGAGTGCGATGGGCCAAATGGCCATTTCCTGTTTCAAAAATTATCTTATCCGTGTCACTGAAGTGAGCAATTTCAACGAGTTGCTCGGACTGACCAGGTGAGAGAGCTGGTAATCGCTCTGTGCGACACTCGTACTGCTGAACGTGTTTGTCTCAATAATGTCCGCTCCGGCCAACAGGTAATCCTGCCACACACGACCACAACATGTTATTACATGAACAGACTCAGAAAGTTCAGTATTTTTCTCGACCTAGTAACATCTCGAGCCATTTGTGACAGGTTTCCAGCACTTTTCCCCCACCCGGTGGATCTTGCGGACCACATCGGGACGGGTGAGAGTCAGAAGGTCATTGTTTCCCTGAAGGTTGCATTTGTGCTCAGAGAACTCGCTCCCATGGAAATCACTCTCCTGGAGCTTGAACTGCTGCAGACATGTCCCCATTCCACCATCAAGCACGAGCACCCGTTGTCGTAGCAGCTCCAGCAGAGCGGCCTCCGAATCACCTGCAGCGGGAGGACAACACGTGGACCCCACGAGTTTCAGGACATCCTTGTATATCGTGAACTGTACAATGTCTTCTGTCTAAGCTCTGTCTAAGAACAGCAGTAACTGTTCACATGTTGACGTCAAAATTGTCTTGCTACGAACACTGAACAATATTAATCATTGAACCAACCAATCGCTATCCCTCAATCTCACGATTTTCATCCATCCATTGTATCCCTCCATCTACCACTCCACGAGAAACACACGTGTGCAGATTAACTATTAAAGTGAAATTTATTCAGCTGCAATACATTATATTGTGGCGGACACAAAAGCCCACTGGCGTGGTGACATCATTCCACGCACCAAGTGGGCGGTGGCCACGCCCGAGGGGTAGGCGTGGCCTCATGATATACCCCGGGCGACCAGCCCGGAGGAGTACAGTGTTACAGTGTAGTCTTACAATAAAGACGTTTATATGTTACCGCTTGTCCGCTTCCTCCTTGCTCACAAGCAGCGCGCGTAACGCCGCGCTTTACTGGTGACCCTCGACGTTGGATCTGCCGGAGCGATCCTTCCACACGCGACGCCATCGCCATGGCCGCCTTCGTCAAACTTCCGGAATTTTGGGAGGCTCAGGCCGAAGTCTGGTTCGTCCAGGCCGAAGCCCAATTTCAGCTTCGGCACCTCACCGGCGATGACACGCGCTACTGCCACGTCGTCGCCTCCCTCGGGCCCGGCACGGCCGCTCGAGTTGTGTCCGTCCTTCGCCAATCGCCACCCACCGGACGGCCACAAGTACGAGGCACTCAAGCGGCTACTCCTAGCCACGTTCAGCCTCACGGACGACGCACGGGCCGACCGCCTCCTGGATCTCCCCGAGCTCGGTGAGACGCGCCCGTCGGTCCGAATGGACCATATGCTGTCACTGTTGGGCGACGAAGCCCCCGGTTCGCTATTCTGGGCGCTTTTCCGTCGCCAACTTCCAGCGCAGGTTCGCCTCGCGTTGGCCGGGACCGGGCTAACGGAACCCCGAGCATTGGCGGCCGAGGCGGACAAGTACTTCGCCGCTTCGGACACGCGGGCGAGCGTTGGCGTGGCCGTCACGGCCTTCGACGCTGCTGTTCCACAGCATCATCTTCTACAGCACGCTGAGTTTCAGCAGCATGCTGATACGCACCTCGTGAACGCCGCCACGCCCCGCCCACCGCCGCGGCGAAAACCGCCACCGCGGGGAAACCCGTCGACTCCACCGGCCTGGCGGAGCCAGCCGCGCTCCTCCAGCTCCACCACCTGGTGCTGGTTCCACGCCAAGTTCGGCCACGAAGCTCGGCGGTGTCATCCGCCGTGCTCCTTCAACGGGTCGGGAAACGCCCGGGCCGGCGCTCAATTGTGGCGATGAGCGCCGGCCGTTCGAGCAGCCTGCTGTTCATAACGGACACCTTCTCCGGGCGCCGTTACCTGTGCGACACGGGAGCACAGGTGAGTGTCATTCCCGCCGGCACGTCAGACAAGCACGCCGCGGGTGGGGGCCCCGCGCTGCTTGCCGCGAACGGGACGCCCATCCGTACGTACGGAAAACGCTGCCTCTCTCTGCGGTTTGGAGGGCAGGTTTTCCGATGGACGTTCGTCACCGCCGACGTGCCCATGGCACTGCTTGGCGCGGACTTCCTGTGCGCTAATGGGCTCCTGGTCGACGTCAAGCGCAGACGGCTTGTCCAGGCCGAGACGTTCAGCTCGCTCGCATGTGCGTTGCCCAGCTCAACGAGCGGCTTGCCAAGCGGCTTGCCGAACGATTCGGTTCCGGCCACGTTGGTCTGTACGCTTCCGGCAGCGGACGCATTCACCCGCCTCCTCGCCGGCTTCCCGGCCCTCACGCGGCCCACCTTCTCGGCGGGGGCCGTCAAGCACGGGGTGGCCCATCACATCCCCACCGTCGGGCCACCGGTCTACGCCCGGGCACGCCGCCTCGAGCCGACGAAGCTGGCGGTGGCAAAAGCGGAGTTCGCTACCCTGGAGCGACTCGGCATCGTTCGGCGCTCAGAGAGCGCTTGGGCGTCGCCGCTGCACATCGTGCCGAAGCCCGGCGGGGGATGGCGACCGTGCGGGGACTATCGCCGTCTCAATGACGCCACGACTCCCGACCGCTACCCCGTCCCCCACATTCAGGACTTTTCCGCCCGTTTGGCGGGCAGGTCCTTCTTCTCGAAGGTGGACCTCATACGCGGCTACCATCAGGTCCCCGTCAGGCCGGAGGACGTCCCGAAGACGGCGGTCATCACGTCATTCGGACTCTTCGAGTTCCTGCGCATGCCCTTCGGTCTGAAGAATGCGGCTCAGGCGTTCCAGCGACTGATGGACAGCGTCCTGCGCGACTTGGATTTTGTCTACGTCTACCTGGACGATATCCTCGTCGCCAGCGCGTCCCGCGAAGAGCACCTACGCCACCTCCGCACGCTCTTCGAACGCCTGGGCCAGCATGGCCTGATTGTGAACCCCGCAAAGTGCCGGTTCGGCGCCGCCACAATCGATTTTCTGGGGCACCGTGTCACCAGGCACGGAGCCGTCCCCCTGCCGGCCAAGGTGGAGGCGGTGAAGGGGTTTCCGCGCCCCCGCACGATCAGAGGGCTGCAGGAGTTCCTGGGCATGGTGAACTTTTACCATCGGTTCCTGCCCCGTATCGCCCAGCTCCTGCGCCCCCTGCACGAAGCTCTCCGAGGTAAGCCGGGCAAAGGCGACGTTACCTGGACCGAGCAGATGGACACGGCGTTCACGGGCGCGAAGCTCGCCTTGGCTAACGCCACCATGCTCGCGCACCCGGCGCCCGATGCACCGATCGCCCTCACCACCGATGCCTCGGACTACGCGGTGGGCGCGGTGCACGAGCAATGGGTGCGTGGAGCTTGGCAACCGCTGGCGTTCTTTAGCCGGCAGCTTCGCCCGCCCGAACGCCGTTACAGTACCTTCGACCGCGAGTTGCTCGGACTTCACCTGGGCACTTCCGCCATCTGCTCGAGGGCCGGGCGTTCACTGCCTTCGTCGACCACAAGCCGCTGATCTTCGCGATGGGCAAGGTCACCGAGCCGTGGTCGGCCCGGCAGCAGCGTCACCTCTCGGCTGTGTCCGAGTACACGACGGACATCCAGCACGTCGCGGGGAAGGACAACCCGGTGGCGGATTGCCTTTCCCGGGCCGTCGCCCACGCAGTCCACCTCGGCATCGACTATGCCCGGATGGCAGCGGACCAGGCCGCTGACCCCGACGTCCAGGCCTTGCGGACCGCCATCACGGGCCTCCGCGTCACCGAGGTGCCGTTCGACGGCGCGGGCGCGGCCCTCTTGTGCGACGTCTCCCTCGGGCGTCCCCGCCCCATTGTGCCCGCGGGCTGGCAGCGCCAGGTGTTTGACGCCATCCACGGCCTGTCCCACCCGGGCGCGAGGGCCTCCCAAAGGCTGATCTCCGACAAGTTCGTCTGGCATGGCCTCCGGAAGGCCGTCCGCGGCTGGGCCAGGACATGCCTCGCGTGCCAGCGCGCCAAGGTGCACCGGCACACCCAGGCCCCGTTGGCCCCGTTCACGGTGCCGGAACGCCGGTTTGACCACGTCCACGTGGACCTGGTGGGACCTCTGCCCCCCTCGCGGGGTTTCACCCACGTCCTCACCATGGTGGACCGCACCACCCGGTGGCCGGAGGCCGTGCCGTTGGCGTCCACAACGGCGGCCGATGTCGCGCAGGCTTTCATCGCCACCTGGGTCGCCCGGTTCGGCGCCCCCTCAGACATCTCATCCGACCGCGGCCCCCAGTTCACCTCGGAGCTCTGGGGGGCGGTTGCGCAGGGGCTCGGGGTCCGGCTGCACCGAACCACGGCCTACCACCCCCAGGCTAACGGCCTGTGTGAGCGATTTCACCGCTCATTGAAGGCCGCGCTCCGGGCCACCCTCCGCGACGGCGGCTGGGTCGACAGGCTCCCCTGGGTCCTGCTGGGCCTCCGGACGGCGCCCAAGGAGGACCTGCGCGCATCCGCGGCGGAGTTGGTCTTCGGGCAACCGCTGCGGGTGCCGGGCGAGTTCCTCCCCGACTCCACGGCACCATGGTCCGCGGCACAGCAGCGCTCCGCTCTGCAAGAGACCGCCCAGAGGTTCGCCCCGGTGCCAACGGCATGCCACGGGCACCCACCGACGCACGTCGCCCCGGAGCTTCGCACGGCGGAGTACGTCTTCGTCCGCCACGATGCCCATCGGACACCACTGCGGCCCCCGTACGACGGGCCTTTCCGCGTGCTGGAGACCGGGGCGAAGCACTTCACCCTGGACATCGGCGGTACTCCTGACCGCGTTTCGGTAGACCGCCTCAAGCCGGCCCACCTCGATGTGGACCATCCACCGCCAGTGGCCCGACCCCCACGTCGGGGCCGCCCTCCTGCGGGCGGACCCCCGGCACCGCCCAGCCCCACCGCCCCGCCGCCCCCCGGTCCTGCACCCATCCCAGGAGCAGCCAGGGGCATCCCACCTGGCATCCCTGCACCCCGGACGCCGCCGATCGCCAGGGGGCGCTTCGGCCGGGTCATTCGTCTGCCCCGCAAACTGGCCCTCCAGGTGCGTGGGAATTCTGGGGGGGCGCGTGTGGCGGACACAAAAGCCCACTGGCGTGGTGACATCATTCCACGCACCAAGTGGGCGGTGGCCACGCCCGAGGGGTAGGCGTGGCCTCATGATATACCCCGGGCGACCAGCCCGGAGGAGTACAGTGTTACAGTGTAGTCTTACAATAAAGACGTTTATATGTTACCGCTTGTCCGCTTCCTCCTTCCTTGCTCACAAGCAGCGCGCGTAACGCCGCGCTTTAATATAACTGTTTAGATGTGAAGCTGACATAATGGACAAATTACAATATTAATACAGTAGGTATTTGTACGTGTACATCTTGTAATACGCTTAACATCAACGAACACAGTGTGCAAAGCTTTTACCCTGTAGGTAGACACTCATGGTGGAAGCTTTCACGCTGAACAGGTGCGGTGGAGCGGCCAAAGCAGGGAACCCGGAATGGAGGCGGGCCGAAGCTGGGATGAAGGCGGGGCCAAGGCGGGATGGAGGCGGGGCGAGGCCGGGATGGAGGCGGGGCTGAAGAAAAAGGCAAAGCGAATCCGCGATGAGGGCGGAGCGAATCCGCGATGAGGGCGGAGCGAATCCGCGATGAGGGCGGGGCGAATGCGGGACGAGGGCGGAGCGAATCTGGGATGAGGGCTGGACGTTACAAAGGAAAAGTTTAAATGCGAAGTGGAACAGAAAAGCACAAAATAATGATGAAGTTAAGGTAATGTGGAGAAAATAAATACTTGAGGTAAAGTCCGAAGAAGCATGGGCAATAGCAAAGAAATATTAAAAAATTGTGATAAAGCCGAATCCGTCCACTCAGGCTGCGCCAAACTGAAAGACAGACGGCGAACTCCCGTGGAGTCCAAACCTCATTCCCGACTCGCTCCCTGATTGGCTGTACATGTTGACATTTCCCCCCAAAGATCTATTTTCATTGGCTGAAAGAACTTGGGGGCTGCCATCTATTTACAGCTTCAAGAGGATTAGGTTATCAAGATGCTTGAGCGCTTCCATCCCATGATGTTTGCGGTCACGGACATTGCAAAACGCTGAAATGGCACCGAGTTCCGTGTAATTGATTTGGACTCGTCCAAGTGAACCCTGGATAAATATATAATAATTAAAACAACAAGGAACGTCAACGAACAAGGCCATTGGGCCCACCAAGGCCTAGGCTAGTATAAGATTACCAACCTATGGTTCCGACAAACGTCCGTTCTTTACCCTTTTAATACTGAGAATCAATAAATGAAGCAGCAGTTGACACTTTATAAAGTCTGTGGTATTAATCGACCGGGTTCGAACCGTCGACTCCCCAAACTCAAAGCGGCCGCTCCAACCATTTATTGATTCCTCATAATTATTTTTTTCTTTACTGTTTTTTACTGCATAATTATATCTTCCAGACCCATTGGTTTGTTTACTCGAAGGCGGCAAAGTGAGCGGTGTATGTTAACAGAAAACGGAGCACTGTTTACATGTTTCAATAAAATAGATACACCGTTCATTCTGAAATCCCAATCACTAAAATAATATTCTGATACGAGGTGGAACAAAAACGGACTTTCCAATCTGATCCTAAAAACATTCCCTTTCTGAGGGGAAAAATGGTTCGGAATTGTTGGACGTATTTTGAGTTACCATCTTCCCATTATTGTTATTTTTTCTTCGTGCACCCTTTACCTAATTGTTTTATCTCTTCTTTCTCGATACTCGTTTTTTAAAATCATCTCTTGAGGATTATGGCGGTGCAGATAACGGCTTGACAATAGATGGTGTATTGACACATGTCAGTTTAGTTCAGCTGGTCTGTCGTTTAGTTTTTCGCTTTGATTGGAAAATAAGGTACTTTGATGATAAAGTTATTGATTATTCAGTGTTATATGTGTGTTACTGTTGTTCTAAATCTGAAGAAAAACCTTAATCTTGGCAAAATCAAGGTAATACCATTTGCACGTGTGAGTTTACTAACTTGTCCTGTCAGTCACACATTTACGCGCCAAGTAGCCTATAATTACGTACTGTTTATTTCTTTGCCCTTGTCACTGCTTTTAACCGCCTCATTTGTTATTTTACCGTTGAAGGTGTTGTGGTGATTCATCGTACTTATAAAGGCCTTTTGTGTGCAGGACCTTGTGTGAGGTGGTAAACGCAACCTACAAAAGGATGGCTGGGGTGCTGGAGGAAAACGAGGCGCATGGAAGTGATGGAGCTGGCGAGGGTGGGGAAGCCGTGGAGATTCTCACGGTCGCCGTACGGACGGAGGATCCACCAGACGGAGCGAACGCCGCCCTCGGAGGCGCCGAAGAGCCGGGCAGGGTGGTGCTGATGGTGCGGGACGGTGGGTGTGCTACAGAGAGCGAGTCTGCTTCCAATCAGCGTCCGAGGCTTTCCTGCAGCTTTCCCCGACCGGTGCCGATATTACGGCTCCCACGGGGACAGGGAGGAGGAAAGGGATTTGACCCGAGCTCGGCTCGCTTTAAGGCTCTGTTCACTCTACCCGGGCTGGGTGCGGGTCACGCAGACTCTGCACGATCTGACGATCGTGCGGTGCGTGCGACGTTGCGTGAGCGTTTCGTGCGTTGCCTGCTCGCCCTCGGAGGCCGGCCCGCCGAGTTCACCATGTACGAGCGATTGCGCATGCGCGCCCGGTTCACCTGCGCCGATGTACCTTTTAGCAGCGTGGCCGTTCACGACCTGGAGACGCCCCTGGGCAAACAGCCGGCAGCTCTGCTGCGCGCGAGTGACGTCATCGTGTTCCAGGTGCAGCTTGCAGATTCCGAGGCCGCCGTGGGTTGACGTGGACCCGTGGGTGTGGCCATGGTCGCTCCTCTTATCGGACACCTCGGTACTGTTTCTACCTCGTCCGTTTTGTATATATTTCTGGTGGATTTCCCATTCGAGTCCCAAATCCAGTAAATACCTGTTTAAATATTGAGCTCTATTGGGTCGATTTCTCAGGTGTGTTTTGCTCTGAACAAAGCTGCACCTCTTGATGCCACGAGCCATCCCTCGCAGTTCAGTTCATTATCACAAGTCTGTGTTCCCATTACTTCTGCTATCACATTATACTTTGGTTTTTTTTTTCTTTCCAAGGACCGCCTTTTCTGTGGCAGAGGGGAGGTCGAGAAATATTTTCTGTTCGGAAATAATGAGGAAGAAGAGGAAGCATTGCCACTTTATTACCTTATTGGACTTCCTGCTTTTCACAGCATTTTTGCTTCCAATCCCAATGGAAATGTGTGAAAGATTCCATTTCTTCGATGATCTTGTGGCGTGAGAAACCTTTGCTTACCGAACGGGACAGGCCGGCCCCAGGTTGAGTTTGTGACACTCGTGTCTGGGACGTTCGACCTGATCGGACGAGTGTCCGTACTGCCAGGAAGTCCCAAAAGACGTATAACATGCATGACAAGTATATAAAACATTCTCAAGACAAATGCAAATTTTGAAAAAACAAAGTTTTTAAAATCCACAATTTTAATATTTGCCGTTACAATGACAACAACAACAACAACATGCATTTTAAGGCCATTTTCCCTGCTAGAGCGGGGGTTAGCCTTGCGGTCCCCATGACGATCTTCTCCATTTTGCCCTATTTTCTGCATCTCTCCTTGTTAACCCCCTTGCCCGCATTTCTTCTTCCACCATCTTTAGCCAAGTCTTTCTCGGTCTTCCCCGTCCTCTACTTCCTTCTACATTAACTTTCATCACTCTTCTCAACCAGTCACTTTCATCCTTCCTCAACACATGACCAAACCATCTCAACCTGTTCCTCTTCACAGCATCAATCACAGGCTCTATTCCCATCATCTTTCGCAATTCATCATTTGTCTTCCTCTCTCTCAACGATACTCCACACATCCATCGAACCATTCGCATTTCCACCCTTTCCAGCCTTCGTTGCTGCTCTACATTCATTACCCATGTCTCGCTCCCATAAATCATAACTGCCATAATCATTCGCATGCCGTTACAGCTGATAAATATTTATTTATACATACATTCAATAGGAGATTTGAATCGTAGAAACGTTTCTCTGATTTTACGCTGACGGTGTTCTGTGCGCACGCACAAAAAGGTATTTCTGAAGGGTCATCAATTGATTTCTCGTGATTTCATTATTTCCGACCCCTTGTGGTTTCTTCTTCATATGTCAACATTATACAGGCCTAGTAGCCTCTGAGGCCGAACAGGCATCTAGCACCACACCGACTCCCACACCCACATATTCGTTTTATCTTTCGTTCTTGCTTTTCACAATTTATCCCAATCCGTTCCCCTATGTACATAATAAATAGATTTCCCTCAGCTGTGACCTCGTGTTCCAGTGTTTTCAATCCAGGAAGATGGCAGGTTGACCGGTGGCGGAAGTGGTGTATGTGAGGTATTGAACTCATTCCCTTGATGAATGTACTCGTGTGTTGCCGAAAATGCTGCGGTCAGAAGGTCACGGTTGCTCCAGGCAAGGGCCGGCATGAAGTATTGCCTGAAATGAAGAAACGAGAAAGGCCTTGCATTATCAACCGGAAGGTAAAATATCGTAAAACAAGGAATGCTCGTCGACCCGAGCTTTTATGATAACACGTACAGTCACGTGAAAAAGTAAGTACACCCCATGTAAAGTTTTGACTTTTTCAACATACAGCTATTTGATCTTCATTTGAACAATATTGATAGATAAAGGTGATATAATATAAGAAATATCATGAAACATATACATTTTGTAGTCCATTGTATAATTTAAATAAACATAAATGCAAATTTCGCATGTGGAAAAAGTAAGTACACCCCATGAAATGTTTTAAAAATCTTTTTAACTTATGTGGACATATCAATATTTGATCTTAATTTAAACAGTATCTATAGATAAAGGTGATATAATTGAAGAAAAACTAATGAAAAATTGACTTTGCAATAATTTATTCAACAAAAAATTGTTGCACAGCATGCACATTTGCATGCACAGCTCGTTTCAAATCCCTCCACAACATCGGATTTAGATCCGGGCTTTGACTTGGCCATTCCAGAACCCTCCATTTCTTTCTTTTCAGCCATTCCTTGGTGGATTTACTGGTATGTTTAGGGTCATTGTCATGTTGCAAGGTCCACCTTCGGTTGAGCTTCAACTTTCCGACAGATGTGCTCACATTATCCTCTAGCACCCTCTGGTACAATGTAGGATTCATAGTGGATTATATGATGGTGAGCTGCCCAGGCCCTGATGCAGCAAAGCTGCCCCAAACCATAATATTTCCACCACCATGCTTTACAGTTGGGATCAGGTTCTTGTGGTCAAATGCTGTCTTTGGTTTTCGCCAAACATGTCTTTTGGTACTGTGGCCAAGTATCTCTACCTTTGACACATCTGTCCAGAGCACATTGTTCCAGAAGTGCTGGTCTTTGCCTAGGTGTTCATTGGAAAACTTTAGTCTTGCCCTGATGTTCTTTCTGGACAGCAAAGGTTTCCTCCTGGCACACCTCCCATGTAGATCAAATTTGTGCAGCCTCTTTCTAATGGTAGACTCGTGCACTTTGACATCAACAGTGGCAAGAGCTACCTGTCGGTCCCGTGATGACATTCTGGGGTTCTTAGAGACTTCTTTCAGCATCTTGCGGTCTGCGCTCGGACTGAACTTGCTGGTGAGGCCTGGCCTGAACAAGTTGGCTGTTGTTTGGAATCTTCTCCACTTCTAGATGATCTTCTGGACAGTCGAATGATTGATTTCACATTGTTTGGAGATCTTTTAAAATCCCTTCCCAGACTCGTAGGCATCTATAACCTTCTTTCTGAAGGCCTCAGAGAGTTATTTTGATCTAGGCTTGGTGATGCCGCACACTTCAACAACAAAGAGCAAACCAAACTAAATGTCTGAGGTTTAAATAAGACAGGTTCCTCCAAGATCCTCTCTAACGATGTTCTAATCATTTGCACCTGAGCTGGTGCACCTGATTCTAATTTTAGGTATTTGAAGGAGTGATAAATGTAGGGGTGTACTTACTTTTTCAACATGCTAAATTTGCATTTATGTTTATTTAAATTATACAATGAACTACAAAATGTAAATGTTTCATGATATTTGTTATGTTATATCACCTTTATCTATCAATATTGTTGAAATGAAGATCAAATAGCTGTATGTTGAAATATGTTAAAAGTCAAAACTTTACATGGGGTGTGCTTAATTTTTCACGTGACTATGTTTAAATCCAGATGTTTCATCTCATGTCTGCTCATCTATTCTGCAGATTTGCAACTTCCCATGTACGATGGATGAACAGCCGACCGAACCTCATCGTGTGTGTTTACTGCTGGTGTTGTACCCCCACAATCTTTATCGTTGTTTAAATCAAATGAATAACGGTGCACGGTTACTGCAGTGGCGATGGTCGGAAGGAGGAAGTCAAACACTTGGAAGATAAAGTTTTTAATAAAAAAATTCTTCTTTTTTTGCCAATCCTGGGAGAGTATCTCTCAGGAAGGCCTAACGAATCAGAACTAGCCTGAAGCCATGCTCTCCCATGAGTGTCAATCAGACCGACAACTTCTGCAACGTTTAGTAATGTCCACCAATGTGCCGTACTATGATGTACTTTGGATGTACAACAGGTTCAACGCATTCAGCCGATTCACCAGGTTAAACACATTCAACACAGCCATTGGAACCTGTTTGTGCAGAACCGTGAACGACTTCGCTTATTTCAGGCGCCGTCCATGGCATCTCTTGCAACTTGTCATACAGGGCAAACGCAAAAGTCCTGGAATCATCGCGAGACCCAACCATAACGCCGGACAAGTTCCCCTAACTCTACCCGCACCCGAAGCCGAACAACTCCAAGGCTAAGCCACAAGGTATTTGCGTATTTCAGGCGCCGTGCACACCATCTAGTGCAATTCGTCGTACAGTGCATTCGGTGAACATTTAGTGAAACAAAAATGCTCTTTTTCATGAAAATACAAACATAATTTCACAAACTTCTTCTTTTCTTGGTTTTTGGTGTCATAATAACTAATTTCACATAAGCTTTGGATTCCTTGGGCCTGGAGACATAGGATTAGCATTTAGAATGAAGTTTCTACGTCAAATACAAGCCGAGATATTCGGGAATTCTTAATTTATGGCGGACATTTTGAAAATCCAAAATGGCGGCTATGCAGGCATCTGCGCAAATGTAAACATTGATTTGCAGATTCCTGATGCCATAACCTTCTCAAAAATGTAATGGTTTGCGAATCTCCATAAATTTTGAAGAAGTTTTTTTTATTGACATTGTGAACCGGACTATATGGTGGTTTCGTGTAATTCCCAGGAGTGTTTGTGATCCAAAATTTCATTATTTTTTTTATTAATTTTTTTTTTATGGGTATGTGGACATGCGTGTCAAAGCTGCAAATGTCAACACGTGACGTTGGTTATCCCTGCACGGAGAGCAGGATCTTCCAGGAATCCTTCTTTGTGAACTTGAGATCGGATTTCAATGAAACCACTCTCAGGAAGTAAACATAACCACTTTTACCTCTCCCTACAAAGATGTTTTATCCACCACGTTGATTCCAAACTCCATGAATCCAAATCATCCAAATCGTACAAAAACGAGAACAATGCCACTGTGTCGCCAACATGCCTCCGCATAGTCCCACAACAGGTAGATGCCATCGTTCTGCATTTGTATGAGTAGGGGATCACGTTTGTGAAGTTTCGTGTCGATTGGATACGGTTCGTTTTTCTATCCAAGATGACTGCCAAACCACGTGACCTATGACATCATTTTCAAACTAGATGCAACGGTTCTGTTAGATGATATTTGTAAAATTTCACATCAAAAGGGTGCTAATAATTAACAGATATAATTATTTAATATTTCCTTCAATCCAATAGGGCTGCCAAATCATGTGACCTATGATGTCATAAATTTAATATTTCAATACAAATGGGTCAGATCATGTGCATGAAATTTCTGATTTTTAGGATAAGGAATTAGATTAAAACATTTTTGGCTGGTATACCACTTTCCCTGTTTGACATATTTGACAGGATTGACATATAACAAGGTACTTTGATCTCTTCTGATACTGTTCTCTGGCTTGGGCTATGTCAGCAGCTGTTCCCCATGTCTGTTCAGTGAATGGAACCACTGCATCACCATCGTGTTCTTTATCACCAATCATATGCAGCCTGGTGTTGGCTTAGCGGCTAGGGTGCCAGCTTAGGATCCTAGGATCCTGGGTTCGAATCCCGGTCGATCGCTGAATTAACGCCAGGGGGGTTGACTCAGCCTGCTCATCCTTCCGAGGTCGGCTAATTGAGTACCAGTTCACTGGTAATTCCCTGTTTGTCGTAAAAGGCGACAAACAGGGTTGGCGGCAGGAAGGGCATCCGGCCGTAAAACATTGCTTCAAAAAGGGGACCAAAAAACCGGCAACAACCACGGTGCCCGAAAAAGGCCAAACCCCGCTTTGCGGGGAAAAATGGCCTCTAAAGGTGTTTTTTTTATACCACTTTCCCTCTGATGTCATTATCATTCTTTTGTTCCCCATTGGGAGTACTTGACAATGTGCTAAGTTTCAAATTTTTCCATTCAGTGTTTTCCAATAAATAATTTAATTATTTGCATTTAATCCAAGATGGCTGCCATACCACGTGACCTAAGACGTCACAATTATCATAAAAACATTCTGCATGGGTGTCCTTCCTACCCTCAAAGTTTTTCTCTCAATCGGACATATGGTTGCTGAGAAAAACGAGGTTTATCCCGTACGGACGGACGGACAAATGGACAACCCAAAAACATAATGCTTCCGGCGACTTTGTCGGCGTTGGCATAAAAATAAAGGTGCCTTGCTTAATCTCCATAAATTCTCTTCCTAAAAAAGTAAAAAACCACTTCCTCATTCATCTTCTTCACATATAATGCGGACCCTCATTCAACCCCGTTTCTCATATTGATTAGATTCAGCAAACGCTTGCTATATCGATTTATTCGATGATTGTTGTTATTGTTATTATTATTATTCGATGATCATATATTATTCGATTATTATGCTTTATCGATTATATCGATAGGCCTATATATCTATATATCGATTTGTTATATCTATATTTTCTATATCTTGCTATTGTAGCGGTTACCGCTGGATGTACATAATCGCCTTACACCGGCCAGAACACGGCCAGACGCGCCTCTCCCGGGCATGCCCGAACCTCCCGGGCACGCCCGGTCTCGTCTTTCCCGGGCATGCCCGCTCTCGCCTTTCCAGGGCTCGCCCAGAGCGTCCGGGCATGCTCGCTATCGCCTTTCCAGGGCTCGCCCAGAGCGTCCGGGCATGCCCGCTATCGCCTTTCCAGGGCTCGCCCAGAGCGTCCGGGCATGCCCGCTATCGCCTTTCCAGGGCTCGCCCAGAGCGTCCGGGCATGCCCGCTATCGCCTTTTCAGGGCTCGCCCAGAGCGCCCGGGCATGCCCAGCCTCGACTTGCCAGGCCGCAGCCAAACACGCCCGGGCAGGTCCAGACTCGCCTTTCCAAGGCTCGCCCTTGATACCCGGGCATGCCCGGTATAGCTTTTGCCGGGCAAACTTCCCGACATAAATGTGTATATATATTGTTGCCCGATAAACGGGCTTGTTAGAATACCTGAGCTGTTTTGTTTCAATAAAGCAACTCGGACGAATTCCGTCTTTGGACGCGTCAATTCTTTCAACTCGCGTTGGAGCGCAGTTCCTTCACTATATCGCTTCTCATATTGATGAGATTCAGCAAACGCTTGCTATATCGATTTATTCGACGATTATGTTATTACTCGCCGAAACCCGTGGAACATCCACGGAGGGGAGGATGTGGTGTATGGATAGTGTACCATTATGGATGGCATAGGGGATTTCCTTGTCCGAGTAAGAGTTAGGAAGAAAGATGAGAATGAAGAGTGCGTATATGAACAACGTATTTATTGCAATCTACTTAAAGGACAACGCTACGATATACTTTTGAAAATATCACGTACCGTCTCGAAGTCAATGCCATCCTTTTATCTCTTCGTATACAACTCACTGATTTCTACCTTATCGTGAACAGGGTAAAGCCTACTTTGATAATCATGAACGGTGGCGGATGCAGGAGTTGGTGAAACGAAAGGGGGGGGGGGGGGGGCTGATCATGACCTACCCGACGCCACATGGCCTACGCCATTTGTTGAGATCATGGCCACAACGGAAACACAACTGGATAGGTAGGGCCTAGGCCTACGCCTACGTTTCGTCACTCGGCGAAGTACACTTTGTTTTAAGCTTTCAGAAGCTGAAGCCTTATTTATTGCTTTATATGATATTGATGGGCTGCTGATCGGTTTCACTTCGTTGTTATCACAGTATATGGAAGAAATTATGCTAAACCCACCTGATGAGGTTAGCACACACCGCGATCGATGACACCGGCACAAATGGCGGAATGCATGCTCTGGATTGTCCACTCAGTGGACGGCTTGCTGTCGCCTTCGACTGTCCAATCAGCGGACGGCTTGCTGCGCCTTCACCCAGCAGACGCCAATACGATGGCGTCGTAAGATGGCGTCGTATTGGCCGTTAATCGGATGCTTTTTGGCCCCAACGTCGGCCAATTCAGATTTTTCGAGTATGGCTGTACGTGATAAACAAAGCGTGGTTCAACAACAACAACAACATGCATTTTAAGGCCATGTTCCCTGCTAGAGCGGGGGTTAGCCTTGCGGTCCCCATGACAATCTTCTCCATTTTGCCCTATTTTCTGCATCTCTCCTTGTTAACCCCCTTGCCCGCATTTCTTCTTCCACCGTCTTTAGCCAAGTCTTTCTCGGTCTTCCCCGTCCTCTACTTCCTTCTACATTAACTTCCATCACTCTTCTCAACCAGTCACTTTCATCCTTCCTCAATACATTACCAAACCATCTCAACCTGTTCCTCTTCACAGCATCAATCACAGGCAATATTCCCATCATCTTTCGCAATTCATCATTTGTCTTCCTCTCTCTCAACGATACTCCGCACATCCATCGAACCATTCGCATTTCCACCCTTTCCAGCCTTCGTTGCTGCTCTACATTCATTACCCATGTCTCGCTCCCATAAATCATAACACTTCTCACACATGCAGCATACACCTTTCCCTTCAGCTTCAGCGACACTCTCCTCATCAGCACACCACTCAGTTCCCGAAACGTCTTCCATGCACATCTCACTCGAGCAACCGTTGCCGAGTCTGATCCACCTTCTCCATTCAGCATGTCTCCGAGGTAGCAAAATGTTTTCACACCTTCCAGCTTCACGCCGTCTCCAAGATCCAACTCAACATTTCCTCCATCTGCAGCTCCCTCTGTGCACACCTTACATTTGAATGTAGCTGCCACACTGGTTAATGACCCTCTCAGACCACTACATTTTTGATGAACCCACTCAGCACACATTGTACATTGAATGGAGTTCACTCCGACACCCTTCCTGCACACAGCACACGGCCACTTCCCAGTTCTTTCCACCTCACCACATGCTTTACCACTTGCCATCACCTTTGTCTTTCCGATATTCACCTTCAGACCTTTTGTCTCCATACATTCCTTCCACTTGTTCATCTTTTCCTTCAGTCCATCCATACTTTCCGCAATCAACACCAGATCATCTGCATACAACAACTCCCACGGTAAACCCTCCTTTACGGTCTGAGCCAGCACCTCCATCACAGCTACAAATAGTAGTGGACTTAGTACCGACCCCTGATGCACTCCCACCTTCACCTCAAACTCACCACTGTTCCCGTCCTTCGTCCTTACAGCTGTGCGTGCTCTTTTGTACATTGCCATCACTACTCTGATCAACCATTCCTCCACTCCTAACTTCCTCAATGCCCATGTCAATACTTTGCGTGGAACCCTATCGAATGCTTTCTCCAGATCAACAAACCCAAAAAACAACTTCTTCCTCTTATCCATGTACTTCTCCTGCAACTGCCTCACAATGAAAAGCGCATCTGTCGTTCCTCTTCCTGGCATAAATCCAAACTGCATTTCGTCGATCTTCACTTTCTTCCTTATCCTCCTCTCAAACACCCTTTCCAATACCTTCATTCCATGCTCCAACAACTTTATCGCCCGGTACGAGCCACACTCCAGAGGGTCACCTTTCCCCTTGTATAGAGGGACGAGGGTACTGAGTTCCCAATCCACTGGAATGCGGCCTTCTTTCACCACCAGATTACAGATCTCTGTCATTCTCTTCACACCCCAACTTCCTGCTGCCTTCAACAGATCTCCAACAACTCCCGTCAGCCCTCCCTCTTTTCTACCCTTCATTGCTTTTATCGCTTCCTCAACTTCCTTCTCAGTTATCTTCTCTGCCGGTCCTAAAACTGGGTTACTCTCTATGTTGCCATCCCATTCATTCTCTGTATTCAACAGCATTTCCATATATCTTTTCCATCTTCCTTTAATTCCATCTGCGTCCACAATGATTTGTCCCACCTCATCCTTCAAGCAACTCACCCCCATCACATCACACCTCTCTTTCGCTATCTGCTTTGCAATCCTGAATACCGCTCTCTGACCCTCTTCTGAATCCAAGCGTTTTCCGAACATTTTCCTACATGCCTCCTGCGCCTTTGCTACCTCTTTCTTTGCAGCCTTCTTGGCTGCCTTATAACTTTCATGCTCTTCCTTTTCTGCCCCCGTACCCTTCGCCTTCTGCCACTCCTTGAACTTCTTCCTCTTCTCGTCAATCATTGTCAATCAATCTCGTCAATAAAAACATTGCCTCAAACAGGGAACCATGATTGTCATGGGGCCCGCAAGGCTAACCCCCGCTCCCGCGGAGAAAATGGCGTTAAAACGATCATTCATTTTTTCATTCAAACAAACTACTCATAACAAAATAATGAGGATTTAAAATTAATGAGAGGATAGCACTTCGTGTGCCTAACGTTATTTTTATTATTTTTACCTCCTTCAATGCAGGTCTGCAAGAGCTCTGCGTGGTTGTTGTTGCTGTTGTTGTTGTGGTTCTTATTGGGGGTCGATTCTTTAAATATGCACCCATTGGTCAGGCAGCAGCCAGACCCCACCCACATTTGTCCCTCGACTCCACCCACCATGGCACCCACACAAAATAATATGGCCACCATCTTGGTTTTCTGGTGGGCCGAAGACATCGGGCCTGTAGGCCTCTGCTGGTTATACACTGCCCGGGTTTGTTGCATCAGATTTCCATTGTCTTTGTTTGGGTCGAGTGTTACTCAACATGGCGGACCCCCCCAAAAAATCAAACCAATGTCGAATATAAATTATTAGTAAAGTATGTGCCTCTAGTATGGCAGATAGGTGCAGGAATTGTGCCTTTGATGATACAAGCATGGCATTTGGCACACAGTCAGAGTATGTCCTCAGAAAGATATTTGGCTATAGGGCCATCGCAGATTTGTCCTTTTTTGAAAAATGGCCGCCATTGTTGTCACAGGACAAATCTGTGATGGCCCTAAAGCCAAATATCTTCCTTAGGACATACTCTGACTGTGTGCCAACTCTCATGCTTGTATCATCAAAGTCACAATTCTCCCAAATATTTCACCTATCTGCCGTACTACTCCCTAAAAAATAGTTACATAATTTTTGAACGGCCCCATATTGTGGTTAAACAATCCATGGCCGTGTGATTAATCAGCTCGTTCTGATACAACGGAAGTGGAAGCTGTCATGGATGAGAGGTGTTGAGTTAATTTTTTTATAGCGCATTAAATGTATGTTTCCCAAGTGCGCTGTTCAAGATCGCTTTAGATATGCGTTCCCCAATCGGCCTGTTACCGGATTTTTTTCGCAGTGTGACTACAGCGCGGTCTTGCTTAAACTACAACATGGGGCTCAAGCTCAGTTTTGCCAAGCAATGGGTAAATGAAAACAAGTGTTTGGGGTTTCATTAAACCATCATGCTTTGCGGGTTCAATATAGGAAACCGGAACCGCAGATAAAGGGAGCGGCAAGACTTTGTCATTTTACGCCATTTTGTTTTATCATGAGCGTGATGTCAAATTATAGGGTCTCGGAAGACCACTTGTTTGTGCCTACTTCTTGTTATTTAACATTTTTGTCTTATTTCTGACAAGTCCTCCATTGAAGAGGATTCTTGCATATCTATTATTTATTGTTCAAAAGAACAGGAACATTATCAAAGAGGAAAAGCCAGCAGGCCTAATTAATGAAAACTTACGTTCCCTCGGTGAGGAATCTGCTGGTGGGGAAGTACAGTAAGAGTGGTCTGGCAAGATGGCTTTCTTCTTGAAAACTCTCTGTGTCGTAAGCTCATTCGTGCTTCTTTTCTTATGAGACTTTCTTGGCTTGAGATATTTCTTGTGAAAATAAATAGTTGGTGCAGCGTCGCATTTCAGCCTCCATTTCTCATCGATGCGCCGACTCTGAAACTGCTGTGCATCAAAATGTTTCTGCAGACAATAAATATAAAACAGATCATTGTCAAATATCGGAGCAGATGAACAGTATTCCTCATATCTAGATTTTCCCTCCGCTAGATTTTCCCTGTAGTCTGTCTCGGAGATGAAGAAAATGGAGCCTTTTGTAGGCCGGACGTATACTACAGTCTAAAGACCCAAAAATCAAATGAAAAGCTCAAACAGTTCAGTTTAGAAGGATTCATCAAACTTGCCGTTATCACCAACATTAACACGACTCATCAAGACCACTCGTTAAATTGCAATTAAATAAATGGCAAAGACTCATCAAGACAGGCGCTCAAACTCAAGACCCGAAGATCTTAAGCCAGCCACCTTAACCGTGAAGCACATGGGAATTACATCATCGGACTATAGTTTGAGATGGATTAGCTGACCTAATCAAAATCCGCAAAATAAAACAACATTGATGATGAAACAAACAGGTTATTCAGCTTTAATCAGAACCACAAGTTTTTCTTTTTTTCAACAACTTTTTACTGTCACCTAACCAACTCATCCATCTAGTTTTGTTATAATCCGTCCACAGTTTTTTGCTCACCTGAATCGTAGTTCCAGGGAGCTTATGCGATGGCACGTCCTCCGTCCGTCCGTCAGTAAACATATGCAACTTTTTCTCCGAAACTGCTGATGGGATTGTGACCAAACTTGGCTAAAATTATCGTATATTTGGTATGCTGCAACTCAAATTTGTTCACGGCATTAAAAAAAATTGTGATATAATGGGGTCTACCGGAGGTCAAGGTGAGACCAGGTTTGAGCCCGCCAAAAAGGTATTTGCTTCACTAAAATCGAATCGATTTATCCTCGTCACACACCCAACCTCTCTACCAAGTTTTGGCCGAATCTGTCTACAACCTTTTGAGATATGCTGCTATGTATTGTTTTTGGTCTCATCTCTCAATGGTGAAGAATCACGAAAATTTTTTGTAGCAGCCCGGTCCAGATTATATTTGGAGGCCCATGGTAGCTGAATTGTAATTCGCCTCATCAACTCGGGAGGTCATAACGATCATTTTGGTGTATCACGCTCCACATCAGAAAGCTCCAGTAAAACTCCACAAGAAAGCATGACACACACACACACACACACACACACACACACACACACACACACCTCTCCTCGCCTCACACACCAACACACTGCAACACACTTGCAGTAAGTGATCTGTTGTATATAATGGATGATCTATAAATGAAAGGTGTATAAATTAACGACAAACCACTGAAAGCTTCTCTCATGATCCTCGGAAGACCATAAAGGCTGTTTTTTATACATGTAATTTTGATTGTTGTGCATCCCTCTTTTCCCCTCATTTCCTATTCCATCTCCAGGCGCTGCATGACGTCATCGCCGGGCACCAAAGGGGGCCGGGCGATGACGCGCGCTGAAAGGGTGAAGTCAGTTTTCACTCGGGTTTCTTGTTTGTTTGTCCAGGCGATATCTCAGCCACCCTTTGAGCGAGGAAACTGAAATTTCGGCACAACAGTGAGCAAGTGCTTTGGCAAAAACGGTATCTTTTGTTTTTTGAATAATCATTTCATTGATTAGTTATTTAATTATGAGCGATGAATTAAGTACTTATTTATTTCCTTTCTCATCTGGGCAATATCTTGGGCTCTTTTTGAGGTAGGAAGCTGATATATGGACACGACAGTGACCAAGTGATGTGGCTTGAAAGGATATTTTGGATTTATTGATGAATCAATGAATCGATTAATTATTCAATTCTTCAATTATTTAATTAATTAATTAATTAATTTTCAAAAAGTTACATTCAGACGAAGGAATAATGGTTCAGGTATGGTATTAGCCAATCCTGGCTGAGACTGCTGTGTTGCTGCCTCTGCCGAACGGTCTTGCACTTCCTTTAGAGATCGTCTCGCCTTGTCTTCCTCTGATGCTGTGTCTCATCGGTTCCAGTGTTGAAAAACCACTTTTCGCACTTGTGTTAGTGTTGAAAAACCACTTTTCGCACTTGTGTTAGTGTTGAAAAACCACTTTTCGCACTTGTGTTAGTGTTGAAAAACCACTTTTCGCACTTGTGTTGGTGCAGGAAACCACTTTTGCACTTGTATTAGTGTGGAAAAAACACTTTTTGCACTTGTGATAGTGTTGAAAAACCACTTTTCGCACTTGTGTTAGTGTTGCAAAACCACTTTTCGCACATGTGTTGGTGCAGGAAACCACTTTTGCACTTGTATTAGTGTGGAAAAAACACTTTTTGCACTTGTGATAGTGTTGAAAAACCACTTTTCGCACTTGTGTTAGTGTTGAAAAACCACTTTTCGCACTTGTGTTGGTGCAGGAAACACTTTTGCACTTGTATTAGTGTGGAAAAAACACTTTTTGCACTTGTGATAGTGTTGAAAAACCACTTTTCGCACTTGTGTTGGTGCAGGAAACCACTTTTGCACTTGTATTAGTGTGGAAAAACACTTTTTGCACTTGTGATAGTGTGGAAAAACCACTTTTTGCACTTGTGTTAGTGTTGAAAAACCACTTTTCGCACTTGTGATGGTGCAGGAAACCACTTTTGCACTTGTATTAGTGTGGAAAAAACACTTTTTGCACTTGTGATAGTGTGGAAAAACCACTTTTCGCACTTGTGTTAGTGTTGAAAAACCACTTTTCGCACTTGTGTTGGTGCAGGAAACCACGTTTTCACTTGTATTAGTGTGGAAAAAACACTTTTTGCACTTGTGATAGTGTTGAAAAACCACTTTTCACACTTGTGTTAGTGTTGAAACACTACTTTTTGCACTTGTGTTGGTGCAGGAAACCACTTTTGCACTTGTATTAGTGTGGAAAAAACACTTTTTGCACTTGTGATAGTGTTGAAAAACCACTTTCCGCACTTGTGTTGGTGCAGGAAACCACTTTTGCACTTGTATTAGTGTGGAAAAAACACTTTTTGCACTTGTGATAGTGTGGAAAAACCACTTTTTGCACTTGTGTTAGTGTTGAAAAACCACTTTTCGCACTTGTGTTGGTACAGGAAACCACTTTTGCACTTGTATTAGTGTGGAAAAAAATACTTTTTGCACTTGTGATATTGTTGAAAAACCACTTTTCGCACCTGTGTTAGTGTTGAAAAACCACTTTTCGCACTTGTGATGGTGCAGGAAACCACTTTTGCACTTGTATTAGTGTGGAAAAAACACTTTTTGCACTTGTGATAGTGTGGAAAAACCACTTTTCGCACTTGTGTTAGTGTTGAAAAACCACTTTTCGCACTTGTGTTGGTGCAGGAAACCACTTTTTCACTTGTATTAGTGTGGAAAAAACACTTTTTGCACTTGTGATAGTGTTGAAAAACCACTTTTCACACTTGTGTTAGTGTTGAAACACTACTTTTTGCACTTGTGTTGGTGCAGGAAACCACTTTTGCACTTGTATTAGTGTGGAAAAAACACTTTTTGCACTTGTGATAGTGTTGAAAAACCACTTTTCGCACTTGTGTTAGTGTTGGAAAACCACTTTTCGCACTTGTGTTGGTGCAGGAAACCACTTTTGCACTTGTATTAGTGTGGAAAAAACACTTTTTGCACTTGTGATAGTGTTGAAAAACCACTTTTTGCACTTGTGTTCGTGTTGAAAAACCACTTTTCGCACTTGTGTTAGTGTTGAAAAACCACATTTCGCACTTGTGTTAGTGTTGAAAAACCACTTTTCGCACTTGTGTTGGTGCAGGAAACCACTTTTGCACTTGTATTAGTGTGGAAAAAACACTTTTTGCACTTGTGATAGTGTTGAAAAACCACTTTTCGCACTTGTGTTAGTGTTGAAAAACCACTTTTCGCACTTGTGTTAGTGTTGAAAAACCACTTTTCGCACTTGTGTTGGTGCAGGAAACCACTTTTGCACTTGTATTATTGTGGAAAAAACACTTTTTGCACTTGTGATAGTGTTGAAAAACCACTTTTCACACTTGTGTTAGTGTTGAAAAACTACTTTTCGCACTTGTGTTGGTGCAGGAAACCACTTTTTCACTTGTATTAGTGTGGAAAAAACACTTTTTGCACTTGTGATAGTGTTGAAAAACCACTTTTCACACTTGTGTTAGTGTTGAAAAACTACTTTTCGCACTTGTGTTGGTGCAGGAAACCACTTTTGCACTTGTATTAGTGTGGAAAAAACACTTTTTGCACTTGTGATAGTGTTGAAAAACCACTTTTCGCACTTGTGTTAGTGTTCAAAAACCACTTTTCGCACTTGTGTTGGTGCAGGAAACCACTTTTGCACTTGTATTAGTGTGGAAAAAACACTTTTTGCACTTGTGATAGTGTTGAGAAACCACTTTTTGCACTTGTGTTAGTGTTGAAAAACCACTTTTCGCACTTGTGTTAGTGTTGAAAAACCACTTTTCGCACTTGTGTTGGTGCAGGAAACCACTTTTGCACTTGTATTAGTGTGGAAAAAACACTTTTTGCACTTGTGATAGTGTTGAAAAACCACTTTTCGCACTTGTGTTAGTGTTGAAAAACCACTTTTCGCACTTGTGTTAGTGTTGAAAAACCACTTTTCGCACTTGTGTTGGTGCAGGAAACCACTTTTGCACTTGTATTATTGTGGAAAAAACACTTTTTGCACTTGTGATAGTGTTGAAAAACCACTTTTCGCACTTGTGTTAGTGTTGAAAAACCACTTTTCGCACTTGTGTTAGTGTTGAAAAACCACTTTTTTGCACTTGTGTTGGTGCAGGAAACCACTTTTGCGCTTGTATTAGTGTGGAAAAAACACTTTTCGCACTTGTGATAGTGTTGAAAAACCACTTTTCGCACTTGTGTTAGTGTTGAAAAACCACTTTTTGCACTTGTGTTAGTGTTGAAGAACCACTTTTTGCACTTGTGTTGGTGCAGGAAACCACTTTTGCACTTGTATTAGTGTGGAAAAAACACTTTTTGCACTTGTGATAGTGTTGAAAAACCACTTTTCGCCCTTGTGTTGGTGCAGGAAACCACTTTTGCACTTGTATTAGTGTGGAAAAAACACTTTTTGCACTTGTGATAGTGTGGAAAAACCACTTTTTGCACTTGTGTTAGTGTTGAAAAACCACTTTTCGCACTTGTGTTGGTACAGGAAACCACTTTTGCACTTGTATTAGTGTGGAAAAAACACTTTTTGCACTTGTGATAGTGTTGAAAAACCACTTTTCGCACTTGTGTTCGTGTTGAAAAACCACTTTTTGCACTTGTGTTCGTGTTGAAAAACCACTTTTCGCACTTGTGTTAGTGTTGAAAAACCACTTTTCGCACTTGTGTTAGTGTTGAAAAACCACTTTTCGCACTTGTGTTGGTGCAGGAAACCACTTTTGCACTTGTAATAGTGTGGAAAAAACACTTTTTGCACTTGTGATAGTGTTGAAAAACCACTTTTCGCACTTGTGTTAGTGTTGAAAAACCACTTTTCGCACTTGTGTTGGTGCAGGAAACCACTTTTGCACTTGTATTAGTGTGGAAAAAACACTTTTTGCACTTGTGATAGTGTTGAAAAACCACTTTTCGCACTTGTGTTGGTGCAGGAAACCACTTTTGCACTTGTATTAGTGTGGAAAAAACACTTTTTGCACTTGTGATATTGTTGAAAAACCACTTTTCGCACTTGTGTTAGTGTTGAAAAACCACTTTTCGCACTTGTGATGGTGCAGGAAACCACTTTTGCACTTGTATTAGTGTGGAAAAAACACTTTTTGCACTTGTGATAGTGTTGAAAAACCACTTTTCACACTTGTGTTAGTGTTGAAAAACTACTTTTCGCACTTGTGTTGGTGCAGGAAACCACTTTTGCACTTGTATTAGTGTGGAAAAAACACTTTTTGCACTTGTGATAGTGTTGAAAAACCACTTTTCGCACTTGTGTTAGTGTTCAAAAACCACTTTTCGCACTTGTGTTGGTGCAGGAAACCACTTTTGCACTTGTATTAGTGTGGAAAAAACACTTTTTGCACTTGTGATAGTGTTGAAAAACCACTTTTCGCACTTGTGTTAGTGTTGAAAAACCACTTTTCGCACTTGTGTTAGTGTTGAAAAACCACTTTTCGCACTTGTGTTGGTGCAGGAAACCACTTTTGCACTTGTATTATTGTGGAAAAAACACTTTTTGCACTTGTGATAGTGTTGAAAAACCACTTTTCGCACTTGTGTTAGTGTTGAAAAACCACTTTTCGCACTTGTGTTAGTGTTGAAAAACCACTTTTTTGCACTTGTGTTGGTGCAGGAAACCACTTTTGCGCTTGTATTAGTGTGGAAAAAACACTTTTCGCACTTGTGATAGTGTTGAAAAACCACTTTTCGCACTTGTGTTAGTGTTGAAAAACCACTTTTTGCACTTGTGTTAGTGTTGAAGAACCACTTTTCGCACTTGTGTTGGTGCAGGAAACCACTTTTGCACTTGTATTAGTGTGGAAAAAACACTTTTTGCACTTGTGATAGTGTTGAAAAACCACTTTTCGCACTTGTGTTGGTGCAGGAAACCACTTTTGCACTTGTATTAGTGTGGAAAAAACACTTTTTGCACTTGTGATAGTGTGGAAAAACCACTTTTTGCACTTGTGTTAGTGTTGAAAAACCACTTTTCGCACTTGTGTTGGTACAGGAAACCACTTTTGCACTTGTATTAGTGTGGAAAAAACACTTTTTGCACTTGTGTTTGTGTTGAAAAACCACTTTTTGCACTTGTGTTCGTGTTGAAAAACCACTTTTCGCACTTGTGTTAGTGTTGAAAAACCACTTTTTGCACTTGTGTTCGTGTTGAAAAACCACTTTTCGCACTTGTGTTAGTGTTGAAAAACCACTTTTCGCACTTGTGTTAGTGTTGAAAAACCACTTTTCGCACTTGTGTTCGTGCAGGAAACCACTTTTGCACTTGTAATAGTGTGGAAAAAACACTTTTTGCACTTGTGATAGTGTTGAAAAACCACTTTTCGCACTTGTGTTATTGTTGAAAAACCACTTTTCGCACTTGTGTTGGTGCAGGAAACCACTTTTGCACTTGTATTAGTGTGGAAAAAACACTTTTTGCACTTGTGATAGTGTTGAAAAACCACTTTTCGCACTTGTGTTGGTGCAGGAAACCACTTTTGCACTTGTATTAGTGTGGAAAAAACACTTTTTGCACTTGTGATATTGTTGAAAAACCACTTTTCGCACTTGTGTTAGTGTTGAAAAACCACTTTTCGCACTTGTGATGGTGCAGGAAACCACTTTTGCACTTGTATTAGTGTGGAAAAAACACTTTTTGCACTTGTGATAGTGTGGAAAAACCACTTTTCGCACTTGTGTTAGTGTTGAAAAACCACTTTTCGCACTTGTGTTGGTGCAGGAAACCACTTTTTCACTTGTATTAATGTGGAAAAAACACTTTTTGCACTTGTGATAGTGTTGAAAAACCACTTTTCACACTTGTGTTAGTGTTGAAAAACTACTTTTCGCACTTGTGTTGGTGCAGGAAACCACTTTTGCACTTGTATTAGTGTGGAAAAAACACTTTTTGCACTTGTGATAGTGTTGAAAAACCACTTTTCGCACTTGTGTTAGTGTTGGAAAACCACTTTTCGCACTTGTGTTGGTGCAGGAAACCACTTTTGCACTTGTATTAGTGTGGAAAAAACACTTTTTGCACTTGTGATAGTGTTGAAAAACCACTTTTTGCACTTGTGTTCGTGTTGAAAAACCACTTTTCGCACTTGTGTTAGTGTTGAAAAACCACTTTTCGCACTTGTGTTGGTGCAGGAAACCACTTTTGCACTTGTATTAGTGTGGAAAAAACACTTTTTGCACTTGTGATAGTGTTGAAAAACCACTTTTCGCACTTGTGTTAGTGTTGAAAAACCACTTTTCGCACTTGTGTTAGTGTTGAAAAACCACTTTTCGCACTTGTGTTGGTGCAGGAAACCACTTTTGCACTTGTATTATTGTGGAAAAACCACTTTTCGCACTTGTGTTGGTGCAGGAAACCACTTTTGCACTTGTATTAGTGTGGAAAAAACACTTTTTGCACTTGTGATAGTGTTGAAAAACCACTTTTCGCACTTGTGTTAGTGTTGAAAAACCACTTTTTGCACTTGTGTTAGTGTTGAAGAACCACTTTTCGCACTTGTGTTGGTGCAGGAAACCACTTTTGCACTTGTATTAGTGTGGAAAAAACACTTTTTGCACTTGTGATAGTGTTGAAAAACCACTTTTCGCACTTGTGTTGGTGCAGGAAACCACTTTTGCACTTGTATTAGTGTGGAAAAAACACTTTTTGCACTTGTGATAGTGTGGGAAAACCACTTTTTGCACTTGTGTTAGTGTTGAAAAACCACTTTTCGCACTTGTGTTGGTACAGGAAACCACTTTTGCACTTGTATTAGTGTGGAAAAAACACTTTTTGCACTTGTGATAGTGTTGAAAAACCACTTTTCGCACTTGTGTTCGTGTTGAAAAACCACTTTTTGCACTTGTGTTCGTGTTGAAAAACCACTTTTCGCACTTGTGTTAGTGTTGAAAAACCACTTTTCGCACTTGTGTTAGTGTTGAAAAACCACTTTTCGCACTTGTGTTCGTGCAGGAAACCACTTTTGCACTTGTAATAGTGTGGAAAAAACACTTTTTGCACTTGTGATAGTGTTGAAAAACCACTTTTCGCACTTGTGTTGGTGCAGGAAACCACTTTTGCACTTGTATTAGTGTGGAAAAAACACTTTTTGCACTTGTGATAGTGTTGAAAAACCACTTTTCACACTTGTGTTAGTGTTGAAAAACTACTTTTCGCACTTGTGTTGGTGCAGGAAACCACTTTTGCACTTGTATTAGTGTGGAAAAAACACTTTTTGCACTTGTGATAGTGTTGAAAAACCACTTTTCGCACTTGTGTTAGTGTTGAAAAACTACTTTTCGCACTTGTGTTGGTGCAGGAAACCACTTTTGCACTTGTATTAGTGTGGAAAAAACACTTTTTGCACTTGTGATAGTGTTGAAAAACCACTTTTCGCACTTGTGTTAGTGTTGGAAAACCACTTTTCGCACTTGTGTTGGTGCAGGAAACCACTTTTGCACTTGTATTAGTGTGGAAAAAACACTTTTTGCACTTGTGATAGTGTTGAAAAACCACTTTTTGCACTTGTGTTCGTGTTGAAAAAACACTTTTCGCACTTGTGTTAGTGTTGAAAAACCACTTTTTGCACTTGTGTTGGTGCAGGAAACCACTTTTGCACTTGTATTAGTGTGGAAAAAACACTTTTTGCACTTGTGATAGTGTTGAAAAACCACTTTTCGCACTTGTGTTAGTGTTGAAAAACCACTTTTCGCACTTGTGTTAGTGTTGAAAAACCACTTTTCGCACTTGTGTTGGTGCAGGAAACCACTTTTGCACTTGTATTATTGTGGAAAAAACACTTTTTGCACTTGTGATAGTGTTGAAAAACCACTTTTCACACTTGTGTTAGTGTTGAAAAACTACTTTTCGCACTTGTGTTGGTGCAGGAAACCACTTTTTCACTTGTATTAGTGTGGAAAAAACACTTTTTGCACTTGTGATAGTGTTGAAAAACCACTTTTCACACTTGTGTTAGTGTTGAAAAACTACTTTTCGCACTTGTGTTGGTGCAGAAAACCACTTTTGCACTTGTATTAGTGTGGAAAAAACACTTTTTTCACTTGTGATAGTGTTGAAAAACCACTTTTCGCACTTGTGTTAGTGTTCAAAAACCACTTTTCGCACTTGTGTTGGTGCAGGAAACCACTTTTGCACTTGTATTAGTGTGGAAAAAACACTTTTTGCACTTGTGATAGTGTTGAAAAACCACTTTTTGCACTTGTGTTCGTGTTGAAAAACCACTTTTCGCACTTGTGTTAGTGTTGAAAAACCACTTTTCGCACTTGTGTTAGTGTTGAAAAACCACTTTTCGCACTTGTGTTGGTGCAGGAAACCACTTTTGCACTTGTATTAGTGTGGAAAAAACACTTTTTGCACTTGTGATAGTGTTGAAAAACCACTTTTCGCACTTGTGTTAATGTTGAAAAACCACTTTTCGCACTTGTTGTTAGTGTTGAAAAACCAATTTTCGCACTTGTGTTGGTGCAGGAAACCACTTTTGCACTTGTATTATTGTGGAAAAAACACTTTTTGCACTTGTGATAGTGTTGAAAAACCACTTTTCGCACTTGTGTTAGTGTTGAAAAACCACTTTTCGCACTTGTGTTAGTGTTGAAAAACCACTTTTTTGCACTTGTGTTGGTGCAGGAAACCACTTTTGCGCTTGTATTAGTGTGGAAAAAACACTTTTCGCACTTGTGATTAAGTTGAAAAACCACTTTTCGCACTTGTGTTAGTGTTGAAAAACCACTTTTCGCACTTGTGTTAGTGTTGAAAAACCACTTTTCGCACTTGTGTTGGTGCAGGAAACCACTTTTGCACTTGTATTAGTGTGGAAAAAACACTTTTTGCACTTGTGATAGTGTTGAAAAACCACTTTTCGCACTTGTGTTGGTGCAGGAAACCACTTTTGCACTTGTATTAGTGTGGAAAAAACACTTTTTGCACTTGTGATAGTGTGGAAAAACTACTTTTTGCACTTGTGTTAGTGTTGAAAAACCACTTTTCGCACTTGTGTTGGTACAGGAAACCACTTTTGCACTTGTATTAGTGTGGAAAAAACACTTTTTGCACTTGTGATAGTGTTGAAAAACCACTTTTCGCACTTGTGTTAGTGTTGAAAAATCACTTTTCGCACTTGTGTTGGTACAGGAAACCACTTTTGCACTTGTATTAGTGTGGAAAAACCACTTTTTGCACTTGTGTTCGTGTTGAAAAACCACTTTTCGCACTTGTGTTAGTGTTGAAAAACCACTTTTCGCACTTGTGTTAGTGTTGAAAAACCACTTTTCGCACTTGTGTTGGTGCAGGAAACCACTTTTGCACTTGTATTAGTGTGGAAAAAACACTTTTTGCACCTGTGATAGTGTTGAAAAACCACTTTTCGCACTTGTGTTAGTGTTGAAAAACCACTTTTCGCACTTGTGTTAGTGTTGAAAAACCACTTTTCGCACTTGTGTTAGTGTTGAAAAACCACTTTTCGCACTTGTGTTGGTACAGGAAACCACTTTTGCACTTGTATTAGTGTGGAAAAACCACTTTTTGCACTTGTGTTCGTGTTGAAAAACCACTTTTCGCACTTGTGTTAGTGTTGAAAAACCACTTTTCGCACTTGTGTTAGTGTTGAAAAACCACTTTTCGCACTTGTGTTGGTGCAGGAAACCACTTTTGCACTTGTATTAGTGTGGAAAAAACACTTTTTGCACCTGTGATAGTGTTGAAAAACCACTTTTCGCACTTGTGTTAGTGTTGAAAAACCACTTTTCGCACTTGTGTTAGTGTTGAAAAACCACTTTTCGCACTTGTGTTAGTGTTGAAAAACCACTTTTCGCACTTGTGTTGGTGCAGGAAACCACTTTTGCACTTGTATTATTGTGGAAAAAACACTTTTTGCACTTGTGATAGTGTTGAAAAACCACTTTTCGCACTTGTGTTAGTGTTGAAAAACCACTTTTCGCACTTGTGTTAGTGTTGAAAAACCACTTTTCGCACTTGTGTTGGTGCAGGAAACCACTTTTGCACTTGTATTAGTGTGGAAAAAACACTTTTTGCACTTGTGATAGTGTTGAAAAACCACTTTTCGCACTTGTGTTAGTGTTGAAAAACCACTTTTCGCACTTGTGTTAGTGTTGAAAAACCACTTTTCGCACTTGTGTTGGTGCAGGAAACCACGTTTGCACTTGTATTAGTGTGGAAAAAACACTTTTTGCACTTGTGATAGTGTTGAAAAACCACTTTTCGCACTTGTGTTGGTGCAGGAAACCACTTTTGCACTTGTATTAGTGTGGAAAAAACACTTTTTGCACTTGTGATAGTGTGGAAAAACTACTTTTTGCACTTGTGTTAGTGTTGAAAAACCACTTTTCGCACTTGTGTTGGTACAGGAAACCACTTTTGCACTTGTATTAGTGTGGAAAAAACACTTTTTGCACTTGTGATAGTGTTGAAAAACCACTTTTCGCACTTGTGTTAGTGTTGAAAAATCACTTTTCGCACTTGTGTTGGTACAGGAAACCACTTTTGCACTTGTATTAGTGTGGAAAAACCACTTTTTGCACTTGTGTTCGTGTTGAAAAACCACTTTTCGCACTTGTGTTAGTGTTGAAAAACCACTTTTCGCACTTGTGTTAGTGTTGAAAAACCACTTTTCGCACTTGTGTTGGTGCAGGAAACCACTTTTGCACTTGTATTAGTGTGGAAAAAACACTTTTTGCACCTGTGATAGTGTTGAAAAACCACTTTTCGCACTTGTGTTAGTGTTGAAAAACCACTTTTCGCACTTGTGTTAGTGTTGAAAAACCACTTTTCGCACTTGTGTTAGTGTTGAAAAACCACTTTTCGCACTTGTGTTGGTGCAGGAAACCACTTTTGCACTTGTATTAGTGTGGAAAAAACACTTTTTGCACTTGTGATAGTGTTGAAAAACCACTTTTCGCACTTGTGTTAGTGTTGAAAAACCACTTTTCGCACTTGTGTTAGTGTTGAAAAACCACTTTTCGCACTTGTGTTGGTGCAGGAAACCACTTTTGCACTTGTATTATTGTGGAAAAAACACTTTTTGCACTTGTGATAGTGTTGAAAAACCACTTTTCGCACTTGTGTTAGTGTTGAAAAACCACTTTTCGCACTTGTGTTAGTGTTGAAAAACCACTTTTTGCACTTGTGTTGGTGCAGGAAACCACTTTTGCACTTGTATTAGTGTGGAAAAAACACTTTTCGCACTTGTGATAGTGTTGAAAAACCACTTTTCGCACTTGTGTTAGTGTTGAAAAACCACTTTTCGCACTTGTGTTGGTGCAGGAAACCACTTTTGCAGTTGTATTAGTGTGGAAAAAACACTTTCCGCACTTGTGTTACTGTTGAAAAACCACTTTTCACACTTGTTTTGGTGCAGGAAACCACTTTTGCACTTGTATTAGTGTGGAAAAAACACATTTTGCACTTGTGATAGTGTTGAAAAACCACTTTTCGCACTTGTGTTAGTGTTGAAAAACCACTTTTCGCACTTGTGTTGGTGCAGGAAACCACTTTTGCACTTGTATTAGTGTGGAAAAAACACTTTTCGCACTTGTGTTAGTGTTGAAAATCCACTTTTCGCACTTGTGTTGGTGCAGGAAACCACTTTTGCACTTGTATTAGTGTGGAAAAAACACTTTTTGCACTTGTGCTAGTGTTGAAAAACCATTTTTCGCACTTGTGTTAGTTGTTGAAAAACCACTTTTCGCACTTGTGTTAGTGTTGAAAAACCACTTTCCGCACTTGTGTTGGTGCAGGAAACCACTTTTGCACTTGTATTAGTGTGGAAAAACCACTTTTTGCACTTGTGATAGTGTTGAAAAACCACTTTTCGCACTTGTGTTAGTGTTGAAAAACCACTTTTCGCACTTGTGTTAGTGTTGAAAAACCACTTTTCGCACTTGTGTTGGTGCAGGAAACCACTTTTGCACTTGTATTAGTGTGGAAAAAACACTTTTCGCACTTGTGATAGTGTTGAAAAACCATTTTTTGCACTTGTGTTAGTGTTGAAAAACCACTTTTCGCACTTGTGTTGGTGCAGGAAACCACTTTTGCACATGTATTAGTGTGGAAAAAACACTTTTTGCACTTGTGATAGTGTTGAAAAACCACTTTTCGCACTTGTGTTGGTGCAGGAAACCACTTTTGCACTTGTATTAGTGTGGAAAAACACTTTTTGCACTTGTGATAGTGTGGAAAAACCACTTTTTGCACTTGTGTTAGTGTTGAAAAACCACTTTTCGCACTTGTGTTGGTACAGGAAACCACTTTTGCACTTGTATTAGTGTGGAAAAAACACTTTTTGCACTTGTGATAGTGTTGAAAAACCACTTTTCGCACTTGTGTTAGTGTTGAAAAACCACTTTTTGCACTTGTGTTCGTGTTGAAAAACCACTTTTCGCACTTGTGTTAGTGTTGAAAAACCAATTTTCGCACTTGTGTTAGTGTTGAAAAACCACTTTTCACACTTGTGTTGGTGCAGGAAACCACTTTTGCACTTGTATTAGTGTGGAAAAAACACTTTTTGCACTTGTGTTCGTGTTGAAAAACCACTTTTCGCACTTGTGTTAGTGTTGAAAAACCAATTTTCGCACTTGTGTTAGTGTTGAAAAACCACTTTTCACACTTGTGTTGGTGCAGGAAACCACTTTTGCACTTGTATTAGTGTGGAAAAACCACTTTTCGCACTTGTGTTGGTGCAGGAAACCACTTTTGCACTTGTATTATTGTGGAAAAACCACTTTTCGCACTTGTGTTGGTGCAGGAAACCACTTTTGCACTTGTATTAGTGTGGAAAAAACACTTTTTGCACTTGTGATAGTGTTGAAAAACCACTTTTCGCACTTGTGTTAGTGTTGAAAAACCACTTTTTGCACTTGTGTTAGTGTTGAAGAACCACTTTTCGCACTTGTGTTGGTGCAGGAAACCACTTTTGCACTTGTATTAGTGTGGAAAAAACACTTTTTGCACTTGTGATAGTGTTGAAAAACCACTTTTCGCACTTGTGTTGGTGCAGGAAACCACTTTTGCACTTGTATTAGTGTGGAAAAAACACTTTTTGCACTTGTGATAGTGTGGGAAAACCACTTTTTGCACTTGTGTTAGTGTTGAAAAACCACTTTTCGCACTTGTGTTGGTACAGGAAACCACTTTTGCACTTGTATTAGTGTGGAAAAAACACTTTTTGCACTTGTGATAGTGTTGAAAAACCACTTTTCGCACTTGTGTTCGTGTTGAAAAACCACTTTTTGCACTTGTGTTCGTGTTGAAAAACCACTTTTCGCACTTGTGTTAGTGTTGAAAAACCACTTTTCGCACTTGTGTTAGTGTTGAAAAACCACTTTTCGCACTTGTGTTCGTGCAGGAAACCACTTTTGCACTTGTAATAGTGTGGAAAAAACACTTTTTGCACTTGTGATAGTGTTGAAAAACCACTTTTCGCACTTGTGTTGGTGCAGGAAACCACTTTTGCACTTGTATTAGTGTGGAAAAAACACTTTTTGCACTTGTGATAGTGTTGAAAAACCACTTTTCACACTTGTGTTAGTGTTGAAAAACTACTTTTCGCACTTGTGTTGGTGCAGGAAACCACTTTTGCACTTGTATTAGTGTGGAAAAAACACTTTTTGCACTTGTGATAGTGTTGAAAAACCACTTTTCGCACTTGTGTTAGTGTTGAAAAACTACTTTTCGCACTTGTGTTGGTGCAGGAAACCACTTTTGCACTTGTATTAGTGTGGAAAAAACACTTTTTGCACTTGTGATAGTGTTGAAAAACCACTTTTCGCACTTGTGTTAGTGTTGGAAAACCACTTTTCGCACTTGTGTTGGTGCAGGAAACCACTTTTGCACTTGTATTAGTGTGGAAAAAACACTTTTTGCACTTGTGATAGTGTTGAAAAACCACTTTTTGCACTTGTGTTCGTGTTGAAAAAACACTTTTCGCACTTGTGTTAGTGTTGAAAAACCACTTTTTGCACTTGTGTTGGTGCAGGAAACCACTTTTGCACTTGTATTAGTGTGGAAAAAACACTTTTTGCACTTGTGATAGTGTTGAAAAACCACTTTTCGCACTTGTGTTAGTGTTGAAAAACCACTTTTCGCACTTGTGTTAGTGTTGAAAAACCACTTTTCGCACTTGTGTTGGTGCAGGAAACCACTTTTGCACTTGTATTATTGTGGAAAAAACACTTTTTGCACTTGTGATAGTGTTGAAAAACCACTTTTCACACTTGTGTTAGTGTTGAAAAACTACTTTTCGCACTTGTGTTGGTGCAGGAAACCACTTTTTCACTTGTATTAGTGTGGAAAAAACACTTTTTGCACTTGTGATAGTGTTGAAAAACCACTTTTCACACTTGTGTTAGTGTTGAAAAACTACTTTTCGCACTTGTGTTGGTGCAGAAAACCACTTTTGCACTTGTATTAGTGTGGAAAAAACACTTTTTTCACTTGTGATAGTGTTGAAAAACCACTTTTCGCACTTGTGTTAGTGTTCAAAAACCACTTTTCGCACTTGTGTTGGTGCAGGAAACCACTTTTGCACTTGTATTAGTGTGGAAAAAACACTTTTTGCACTTGTGATAGTGTTGAAAAACCACTTTTTGCACTTGTGTTCGTGTTGAAAAACCACTTTTCGCACTTGTGTTAGTGTTGAAAAACCACTTTTCGCACTTGTGTTAGTGTTGAAAAACCACTTTTCGCACTTGTGTTGGTGCAGGAAACCACTTTTGCACTTGTATTAGTGTGGAAAAAACACTTTTTGCACTTGTGATAGTGTTGAAAAACCACTTTTCGCACTTGTGTTAATGTTGAAAAACCACTTTTCGCACTTGTTGTTAGTGTTGAAAAACCAATTTTCGCACTTGTGTTGGTGCAGGAAACCACTTTTGCACTTGTATTATTGTGGAAAAAACACTTTTTGCACTTGTGATAGTGTTGAAAAACCACTTTTCGCACTTGTGTTAGTGTTGAAAAACCACTTTTCGCACTTGTGTTAGTGTTGAAAAACCACTTTTTTGCACTTGTGTTGGTGCAGGAAACCACTTTTGCGCTTGTATTAGTGTGGAAAAAACACTTTTCGCACTTGTGATTAAGTTGAAAAACCACTTTTCGCACTTGTGTTAGTGTTGAAAAACCACTTTTCGCACTTGTGTTAGTGTTGAAAAACCACTTTTCGCACTTGTGTTGGTGCAGGAAACCACTTTTGCACTTGTATTAGTGTGGAAAAAACACTTTTTGCACTTGTGATAGTGTTGAAAAACCACTTTTCGCACTTGTGTTGGTGCAGGAAACCACTTTTGCACTTGTATTAGTGTGGAAAAAACACTTTTTGCACTTGTGATAGTGTGGAAAAACTACTTTTTGCACTTGTGTTAGTGTTGAAAAACCACTTTTCGCACTTGTGTTGGTACAGGAAACCACTTTTGCACTTGTATTAGTGTGGAAAAAACACTTTTTGCACTTGTGATAGTGTTGAAAAACCACTTTTCGCACTTGTGTTAGTGTTGAAAAATCACTTTTCGCACTTGTGTTGGTACAGGAAACCACTTTTGCACTTGTATTAGTGTGGAAAAACCACTTTTTGCACTTGTGTTCGTGTTGAAAAACCACTTTTCGCACTTGTGTTAGTGTTGAAAAACCACTTTTCGCACTTGTGTTAGTGTTGAAAAACCACTTTTCGCACTTGTGTTGGTGCAGGAAACCACTTTTGCACTTGTATTAGTGTGGAAAAAACACTTTTTGCACCTGTGATAGTGTTGAAAAACCACTTTTCGCACTTGTGTTAGTGTTGAAAAACCACTTTTCGCACTTGTGTTAGTGTTGAAAAACCACTTTTCGCACTTGTGTTAGTGTTGAAAAACCACTTTTCGCACTTGTGTTGGTACAGGAAACCACTTTTGCACTTGTATTAGTGTGGAAAAACCACTTTTTGCACTTGTGTTCGTGTTGAAAAACCACTTTTCGCACTTGTGTTAGTGTTGAAAAACCACTTTTCGCACTTGTGTTAGTGTTGAAAAACCACTTTTCGCACTTGTGTTGGTGCAGGAAACCACTTTTGCACTTGTATTAGTGTGGAAAAAACACTTTTTGCACCTGTGATAGTGTTGAAAAACCACTTTTCGCACTTGTGTTAGTGTTGAAAAACCACTTTTCGCACTTGTGTTAGTGTTGAAAAACCACTTTTCGCACTTGTGTTAGTGTTGAAAAACCACTTTTCGCACTTGTGTTGGTGCAGGAAACCACTTTTGCACTTGTATTATTGTGGAAAAAACACTTTTTGCACTTGTGATAGTGTTGAAAAACCACTTTTCGCACTTGTGTTAGTGTTGAAAAACCACTTTTCGCACTTGTGTTAGTGTTGAAAAACCACTTTTCGCACTTGTGTTGGTGCAGGAAACCACTTTTGCACTTGTATTAGTGTGGAAAAAACACTTTTTGCACTTGTGATAGTGTTGAAAAACCACTTTTCGCACTTGTGTTAGTGTTGAAAAACCACTTTTCGCACTTGTGTTAGTGTTGAAAAACCACTTTTCGCACTTGTGTTGGTGCAGGAAACCACGTTTGCACTTGTATTAGTGTGGAAAAAACACTTTTTGCACTTGTGATAGTGTTGAAAAACCACTTTTCGCACTTGTGTTGGTGCAGGAAACCACTTTTGCACTTGTATTAGTGTGGAAAAAACACTTTTTGCACTTGTGATAGTGTGGAAAAACTACTTTTTGCACTTGTGTTAGTGTTGAAAAACCACTTTTCGCACTTGTGTTGGTACAGGAAACCACTTTTGCACTTGTATTAGTGTGGAAAAAACACTTTTTGCACTTGTGATAGTGTTGAAAAACCACTTTTCGCACTTGTGTTAGTGTTGAAAAATCACTTTTCGCACTTGTGTTGGTACAGGAAACCACTTTTGCACTTGTATTAGTGTGGAAAAACCACTTTTTGCACTTGTGTTCGTGTTGAAAAACCACTTTTCGCACTTGTGTTAGTGTTGAAAAACCACTTTTCGCACTTGTGTTAGTGTTGAAAAACCACTTTTCGCACTTGTGTTGGTGCAGGAAACCACTTTTGCACTTGTATTAGTGTGGAAAAAACACTTTTTGCACCTGTGATAGTGTTGAAAAACCACTTTTCGCACTTGTGTTAGTGTTGAAAAACCACTTTTCGCACTTGTGTTAGTGTTGAAAAACCACTTTTCGCACTTGTGTTAGTGTTGAAAAACCACTTTTCGCACTTGTGTTGGTGCAGGAAACCACTTTTGCACTTGTATTAGTGTGGAAAAAACACTTTTTGCACTTGTGATAGTGTTGAAAAACCACTTTTCGCACTTGTGTTAGTGTTGAAAAACCACTTTTCGCACTTGTGTTAGTGTTGAAAAACCACTTTTCGCACTTGTGTTGGTGCAGGAAACCACTTTTGCACTTGTATTATTGTGGAAAAAACACTTTTTGCACTTGTGATAGTGTTGAAAAACCACTTTTCGCACTTGTGTTAGTGTTGAAAAACCACTTTTCGCACTTGTGTTAGTGTTGAAAAACCACTTTTTGCACTTGTGTTGGTGCAGGAAACCACTTTTGCACTTGTATTAGTGTGGAAAAAACACTTTTCGCACTTGTGATAGTGTTGAAAAACCACTTTTCGCACTTGTGTTAGTGTTGAAAAACCACTTTTCGCACTTGTGTTGGTGCAGGAAACCACTTTTGCAGTTGTATTAGTGTGGAAAAAACACTTTCCGCACTTGTGTTACTGTTGAAAAACCACTTTTCACACTTGTTTTGGTGCAGGAAACCACTTTTGCACTTGTATTAGTGTGGAAAAAACACATTTTGCACTTGTGATAGTGTTGAAAAACCACTTTTCGCACTTGTGTTAGTGTTGAAAAACCACTTTTCGCACTTGTGTTGGTGCAGGAAACCACTTTTGCACTTGTATTAGTGTGGAAAAAACACTTTTCGCACTTGTGTTAGTGTTGAAAATCCACTTTTCGCACTTGTGTTGGTGCAGGAAACCACTTTTGCACTTGTATTAGTGTGGAAAAAACACTTTTTGCACTTGTGCTAGTGTTGAAAAACCATTTTTCGCACTTGTGTTAGTTGTTGAAAAACCACTTTTCGCACTTGTGTTAGTGTTGAAAAACCACTTTCCGCACTTGTGTTGGTGCAGGAAACCACTTTTGCACTTGTATTAGTGTGGAAAAACCACTTTTTGCACTTGTGATAGTGTTGAAAAACCACTTTTCGCACTTGTGTTAGTGTTGAAAAACCACTTTTCGCACTTGTGTTAGTGTTGAAAAACCACTTTTCGCACTTGTGTTGGTGCAGGAAACCACTTTTGCACTTGTATTAGTGTGGAAAAAACACTTTTCGCACTTGTGATAGTGTTGAAAAACCATTTTTTGCACTTGTGTTAGTGTTGAAAAACCACTTTTCGCACTTGTGTTGGTGCAGGAAACCACTTTTGCACATGTATTAGTGTGGAAAAAACACTTTTTGCACTTGTGATAGTGTTGAAAAACCACTTTTCGCACTTGTGTTGGTGCAGGAAACCACTTTTGCACTTGTATTAGTGTGGAAAAACACTTTTTGCACTTGTGATAGTGTGGAAAAACCACTTTTTGCACTTGTGTTAGTGTTGAAAAACCACTTTTCGCACTTGTGTTGGTACAGGAAACCACTTTTGCACTTGTATTAGTGTGGAAAAAACACTTTTTGCACTTGTGATAGTGTTGAAAAACCACTTTTCGCACTTGTGTTAGTGTTGAAAAACCACTTTTTGCACTTGTGTTCGTGTTGAAAAACCACTTTTCGCACTTGTGTTAGTGTTGAAAAACCAATTTTCGCACTTGTGTTAGTGTTGAAAAACCACTTTTCACACTTGTGTTGGTGCAGGAAACCACTTTTGCACTTGTATTAGTGTGGAAAAAACACTTTTTGCACTTGTGTTCGTGTTGAAAAACCACTTTTCGCACTTGTGTTAGTGTTGAAAAACCAATTTTCGCACTTGTGTTAGTGTTGAAAAACCACTTTTCACACTTGTGTTGGTGCAGGAAACCACTTTTGCACTTGTATTAGTGTGGAAAAAACACTTTTTGCACTTGTGATAGTGTTGAAAAACCACTTTTCGCACTTGTGTTAGTGTTGAAAAACCACTTTTCGCACTTGTGTTAGTGTTGAAAAACCACTTTTTGCACTTGTGTTGGTGCAGGAAACCACTTTTGCACTTGTATTAGTGTGGAAAAAACACTTTTCGCACTTGTGATAGTAGTAGTGTAATAATGTTGCTTCTGGGACACCTCCGTTTAACATGGGAAATCCCTATCTAATGTCATTTACCCCCTTGTCTTTTTCAAAAATCATAAACACCTCTATTTCTCCCACCCTCATCTTTATGAACATTTTGTCTGTAGTACCTATCCTTAATGTTGTTCATTAGACCACTCAAACACTACAAATATTTGTTTTCTCTTATAGACCTATCATCCTTCTTCTACATATCATCTGGCAGATTAATCTTTGACCCACTCAAACATTGACCCATTCACTTCCATATTAATTCTTTCCCTCCCTCATTGCCCCTAAACACCTATATTTCTCTCACCCTGTTCTTTACGAACCTTCTAACCTTTTGACATGTTATCCTTATTCATTAGACCACTTAAACACCTGTGATCCTTCTGACCTCATGGACCTTTTAACCTTTTACTCTTAATATCATCTGGTGAATATAACCCACTCAAACAACGACCCTACAAATATTTGTTTATGCGTGGGAAATAATTTAATTCTCCTACAACTCTCTTCACCATCTAATATATTAACAAAAAATATGTTTGAGTTTGGTTCTTTATTAAGATATTTTAACTGAGCTAAGATAAAATGGTAAACCTCCCTCAATGTTCTTGTTTGAGCGCCTCCAGTGCCACATACCATTTTTTTGGTAAGCTCCGCCCACTTTTTGGTAAACCACGCCCATTTTTACTAAGCCCCGCCCACTTTTTGTTAAGCCACGCCCACTTTTTACTAAGCCCCGCCCACTTTTGCTAAGCTCCTCCCACTTTTGCTAAGTCCCACCCACTTTATAAACTCTTCAGCATTGTATCATTTCCAGGTAATACATTACATCATTTTCAGGGAATTTCCATCACATCATTTCCAGTTAAGACACGCCCAGGGAATTTCCACAGGAAGACACACCCAGTCCTTATAAAAGGCACCGACCACACAGGCTTTTTCAAACACGCTTTCTGCTTCACTTGAGAATGGACTACTATGCCGAAATGGAATGGGATAACTTTGCTATTCCATGGAGTCCTACTACCTGTGTAGAACTCAACCTTCAGATTGATGAACTGGACTCGAACCTCTTATCAATGGAGGTAAGTTTGTTTATTTATTTATTTATTTATTTAATTTTTTTTTTTAAGATGAGACTCGTGTAAGAGTTAACAAAGTTTATTTTAATATTCATAGAGCTTGATTTATACAAATAAAAAATATTGTATTAAATTAATACATTGTTATTTTCTTTCACAGGAAATTGTATCTGAGATACGAAATGAAAATTCTGCTTTTAACACAACTTGGGATGAAGTTATTTTTTTGTTTGAAGACATTTTGAACAACCAAGACCCCCAGAACGAGTTCTACCTTGATGACCCAGCCAAAGAGTTATACCTTGGAGATCCACAAAATCCTGAAAAAGAGTTTTACCATGATGATACTTGTTGTGAGTTATCAAAACAAAACCCACTGAACAAGTTCTACCTTGATGAGCCAGAATACAAGTCATACATTGGAGACCCACAAATTTCTGAAAATTGGGAAAGGAGAGTTCTCCCTGATGGTCCGCAGTTATACTATGTGAGACACATCATAGAAACCCTAAAAAATTGGGCAAGGAGAGTTCTCCCTGATGGTCCGCAGTTATACTATGTGAGACACATCATAGAAACCCTAAAAAATTGGGCAAGGAGAGTTCTCCCTGATGGTCCGCAGTTATACTATGTGAGACACATCATAGAAACCCTAAAAAATTGTGAAATGGGAATTCTCCCTGATGGTCCGCAGTTATACTATGTGAGACACATCATAGAAACCCTAAAAAATTGGGAAAGGGAAGTTTTCCCTGATGGTCCGCAGTTATACTATGTGAGACTTATCACGGAAACCCCCAATATTTCTGAAAATTGTGGTTTTACCTTGGGGACTTGGAAAGATGGTTATATTTTTGGAGACTCGGAATGGGGGTTTTGTTTTGATGACTCGGAATGTGATACCTATCTTGGAGGCTCAACAGGAATGTGGTTATACCTTGGGAACTTGGAAAGTTGGTTTTATTTTGGAGACTCTACCTGTGGGGTTCCTCTTGGAGACTCTTTGGATTCTAAAGCAATGAACAATGTTCTTTATTTAATGACGCTTGATTTAAGCAATATCAAGAAAGTTCGAGGAAGAAAATGCTGGAAAATTCTTTCTTCCCATTTCTACTTCTTCAAACTTAAAAGCCTTGAAAGACAGAATTGGAGGAAGAGGAAAAAAAAAAAAAGAAATACGTATTTAAAAAAGAAGAAAAGAAAGATTATGTTAGGGTTTGGGTGGGATTTTGAATGTGAGGGTTAGGGATGGGGTTGGGTTAGGGTTGGGATTTTGAATGTGAGGGTTAGGGTTGGGGTTGGGTTAGGGATGGGGTTGGGTTAGGGATGGGGTTGGGTTAGGGATGGGTTGGGTTAGGGTTGGGATTTTGAATGTGAGGGTTAGGGTTGGGGTTGGGTTAGGGATGGGATTGGGTTAGGGTTGGGATTTTGAATGTGAGGGTTAGGGATGGGTTGGGTTAGGGATGGGGTTGGGTTAGGGATGGGGTTGGGTTAGGGTTGGGGTTGGGTTAGGGATGGGGTTGGGTTTGGGATGGGGTTGGGTTAGGGATGGGGTTGGGTTAGGGATGGGGTTGGGTTAGGGATGGGGTTGGGTTAGGGATGGGTTGGGTTAGGGATGGGTTTGGGTTAGGGATGGGGTTGGGTTAGGGCTTGGGTTGGGTTAGGGTTTGTATATTATTATGACTCACTCGCACATACACACACACACAAAAGTTAAGCCCCAACTAAAAAGTTGTGGGATTCTGTGTTTGGGGTTCACAGATTTAAAAACGTATCCCCATTATACACACACAAAAGTTAAGCCCCAACTAAAAAGTTGTGGGATTCTGTGTTTGGGGTTCACAGATTTAAAAACGTATCCCCATTATACACACACAAAAGTTAAGCCCCAACTAAAAAGTTGTGGGATTCTGTGTTTGGGGTTCACAGATTTAAAAACGTATCCCCATTATACACACACAAAAGTTAAGCCCCAACTAAAAAGTTGTGGGATTCTGTGTTTGGGGTTCACAGATTTAAAAACGTATCCCCATTATACACACACAAAAGTTAAGCCCCAACTAAAAAGTTGTGGGATTCTGTGTTTGGGGTTCACAGATTTAAAAACGTATCCCCATTATACACACACAAAAGTTAAGCCCCAACTAAAAAGTTGTGGGATTCTGTGTTTGGGGTTCACAGATTTAAAAACGTATCCCCATTATACACACACAAAAGTTAAGCCCCAACTAAAAAGTTGTGGGATTCTGTGTTTGGGGTTCACAGATTTAAAAACGTATCCCCATTACATTTTATTTATTTATTTATTATTTTCAAGGGTATTACCTGCTTACTTGTGTTTTTTGTAATTCTTGTGAGTAAAATGAACCCAAGATTTCTTCTCCATTTAAATCATATAATTTGTAGGTCCAAGGGACTGTATCCATTACATCAATGATTTTAAATAATTCACGAGTCCATTTTTGTGTATAACCTTTCTCAAAATGACTTTTCCATTTGTATATTCTTACAATATCACCAACTTTAAACTTGGGCTTTCTCAAATTAATCTCCTTTTCATATTCTAATTTTGTAAATGTTTCTGATGGTTTTGATTGTGTTGATGAATGAACTGTATTATTGTAATTATCTACAATATCCTGAATTAAATACACCCATTTTTGAGAACCGAGTTGTGTGAATTTTTTATATAATTTCTCTTTTAAAGTACGATTAAAACGCTCAATAACAACTGCCTTTCCTTCATTAAAGGTGCTGTATAATTTAATACCCTTCCCCTTAAGAAATTTCATGAATATTTTGTTATAGAACTCTGTTCCCTCATCAGTCCATAACTTCTTTGGTTTCCTTTTATCCCGATCAAATATTAGCTTAAAGGCTAACATTAAAGTATCACCCCTTTTATTTTTTAAAGGGACAACCCAGGCAAATCTACTCCTCAAATCAATAACGGTTAAAGCATACCTGTATCCCCTGTCATTATTCAATTCAATTAAATCAGCGGACCATATGTGGTCAGTGTATTTAGAATAAACCTTCCTTCTTTTAAACTTTGTGATTATAGGTTTGTGTAATTCTTCAGCCAAAAGCTCCTCAGTCTTGATGGCATCATTAGAGCCTAATAGTTTTTTGAGGAATAACCAAGACCAAGTTTCAATTTAGCATTTATCAAATTTCTCACAATAAACCTATCAACTTTCTCTCTCAACGTTGGATTTTGTATCAAAGACAAATTATACAACATTTCGCTGTCGGCTTTATGTTTTTCAGTCAACGTAGTGGTTTTCCCATAAGCAATATCATGCTTCATACACACTTCGTCAACCCTATTTGTAGGTTTAGACCAAGGTTTAGGATTGTCAGCCTCATCTAATCTTTTATCCAAGTTTGTTCCTGGACCACAGAAAGAATACCCTGGAAGGTGTAATTCCCCTGGAATTCCAGTTGTTGTAAATTTACTTCCTGACAGAAACTTTTGTATGTCTCCTCCTCTTTTAGGAGAGATGAATTGGCACTTTTTAGAGCCACATACTTGACATATTCCTTTTTGATAAACTCTATTATTTTTAGCTTTAACATAAGAGATATTTTTAGATTTAGTTTTCTTTTTACATTTGAGACAATAACTCATATTTATTTATCAGAAAAATTCCGACAGAGTATCAAAACCTTTTTGGTTTTCAACATATACATTTCAATCTTTATTTTTAAAACATAAAGAATCCTAAGGAATGCCTTCACTCTCTCCTCCATTTATTTACAAATAAAAACTAACTAAAGTCAATGACACCAACATCATCAATCACATAATCTTTTCCTTCTTCTTCTTCTTCTTCTTCACCACTTTCTCGTTTAAATCTCCTCCCTGAAATTGAAG